>NC_137189.1:13938904-14071404 GCF_960531495.2 Zeus faber
GAGCGCGGAGAGCACGTTGGGAATCCGGTTTACAATAGGGAAGGACGTCACAGGGTGAGACTGAATATTGATATGGGAGGCAAGAGGGGAAGTGAGGGGTAATGAATCCGAAAGCCGCTTCCGAGTCATCGTCAATCTTTCATGGCAACGGTTTCTTAAGCAACGGCCACAGTCCAATGGATACCAGACTTCCAGCGGGAGCCAACCTCCCCTCTTTTCCTCCTCCTCCTCAGCGGGGGGGAAGTCGGTGACAAAATATGAAATGAACTTCAGCCCCAGGAATGTTTTGAATTGGTTTGAAACGATCTGCCGATGACACACAGAGATCTAGTGCAGATAAAGGGGTAAATTAAAAAAAATTAAAATTAAAAATAAAAATTCCAAAATCCAGAAAGGAAAACACATCACCAATGCTTTGAATTTCAGAAAATACCTGAAATGGTCATTGTTTCTGCTGGGGAAGCAACCTATATTGACATTTACTGTTTGATTGCTTTACGGTTCCCAAGGCCTGCACAATCCATTGGTAGTACTGTCACAGCCCCAGTTGTGCCAGTTGAGCTGTCCAGTCTCCTTATGTGTCTCTCCTACTTTTCCCTCTTGTATCTAGTATGTCCATGTCCATACCTGATAGTGCAGCGTGGGCGTGGTTCCTGGTTCCAGGCCTGGCTGGCACAGCTGCTCCTCGTCACACTCATCAGCACTCTCCATAAGAACCCAGGCTCCTCATCCAGACCTATCCGATCGTACAGTTACCTAGTGTGGTATTCGCCAGACTGCTCGCCGTTGGCGGCGCATGTATTTGTTGCGCCGCGCCTGACCCTGTCCGCTCCTCGTCTCCAGAAAACCAACCAACCAACCAACCAACCACCTGCCTGCCTGTCTATGCCTCGCCACCGGCCCGCCAGGCTCTGAACCCTGTGCCTTCAGCCTGCCCTTTATTCCATTCCCACACCATTTTGTTCCCCCCTTGTAAATAAACCTTCTATACTTTCCCTGTGGAGTGTGCTGCGCCTGGGGCCTATCTGCCTCGTTCATGATAAGCACAGGTCTCCAAGCTTCTGTATAGTCCACTGTACCGGTAATTGCATTGCAATTGCCTGTGTGTGTTGTTTATGGGTGTATTCATCCCTGTAATCTTTCTGCGTTATTGATTGGGTGGTGCTAAGTCCAGGGAACAACGTTTCATCCCAATTAGGGTTTGGTCTTCTGGAAAAGATGAATGACATTAACGAGGTTGAAAAACCCAGGGGTAAAAAAAAAAACCTGCCATATGTCGTATGAAAAGTCTTTGGAAAAGCAAACGTAAAATTCAGTTGAAAAAAAGTTGGCACAGTTGGCCGTTCTGAGCTTCTTTTCCAGCAGTCTCTAAGAGTCAGTTGACATGGCAACCAGAAACACTGCATTTTCCCGCTTACGCTCTCAAGCAAAATTGACTGTTGATCCGATGCGGTTGGATGTGAACCTTCGACTGTGAAGTGTGCAGGCGGACAAAGTGGTTTGGAGTTTTTTGTACTCCAGTTGTAACCTAGATTTCATAACGTTACGGGGTGTTATTACGCAACTGACTGGTAATGTAACTTGACAGGCCCGATTTTTATAATGCGGAAAAAAACAACCCAGAATAAGGGTTTGACAGTCACACAGATGGAGATAGACAGGGAGACGCACACACGCACACACACACATACACACACACACACACACAAAGGCATAAATGTATATACAAAAGAGAATCTCACCACAATCTTCTCCACTTTGGCAATTCCCTTCCCGAAAATGGTCCCTAATTGGTCCCCGACACCAGCCAATAGGAATCCAAAGAGCGGGATCCCCAGCAAGGCGTAGATGATGCAAAATATCCGTCCACCCTCTGTGTGAGGGGAAATATTTCCAAAGCCTTAAAGGAAGGAGAGAGAGGGAGGCAGAGAGAAAGAGAGATGCCGATTTCAATTTGAAATGCCACTAGTCGTTTCGTTTTCACACACACCCGGCCATGACTGCATCTGCTCATGGCTCTAGGTTGATTGATTCTCCATCACGCAAATGTATTTATTTTTTACACAATAACAGGCTTAGGCTTGATAAAGGCACTGATAAGGGGGGAAAGCTTGGAGATAGAGTGGGATCAGATAGCAAAGCCGTAGCTGATGACACCGATGTGTCAACAACAGGAAATCAGCGCTGACTTTGGAGAGCAAAGTGGAATCGGGAGTCAAGTGCAGCACTGACTTATGGCAGGGAGCATCTATAATTCACACACTTCTGCTTCCTCAAGCCGCTTGTACAAGACGGCTAAGGAATGACGTAGAGGAATGCTATAAAATGACGCACACAATTACACACAAAACACACACACACATAGCACTATACAGTATTGACCCTGACGCTAAGCATCTGCAAACATTTGCGTTCCATGATTTAACATTCATAAAGGGTGCACGCAATGAACTCCATCCACCCTTCCTCAATTAAAGGAGTCATTCAATTACAGCATTTGAAGGAACCGACCTGCAGGGCTTGGCTCCTGTAATTACTTTCTAGTTCCACTTACCTGTAGGGTGGTGGCAGGCGTCTCAGGCTCCGCTACAAATCATGCCTCACTAATTACTGGGCATGATCAATGTCCTGGCAGCACAGGGAATTCGTTTTTTGACACTTCCACGTGTCCCCAGAAGAACACACACACATTTGGAGTTACTTCCTCCTATCATTTCATTTTTCGCATGTGTTGTTACTATCTATCTATTAGCATGTCAAATCCTTGTGAAATATACAGTGAATGAGGGACCTTATTCACCAGTGTTGCTCTCGCGCTGGCACTTGCGTGTGGATACATTACATTATACATGTTGGTTACGTAAGGCATCGCAGGTGATAAGCTGCTGTGACCTACAGTAATAATAATCCCTCTCGCTGAGTTGCTAATTGTGCAATTGCAATGGACGATAAAAACTGATTCACCGCGGCTTCGGAGCTTGTTTGCGTGGGGGCAAACAGATTTTTTCAAGTTGGCCCAATTCATTCTTAAGTCTCCATTCAGGACAAACCGATGGTTTGACTCCAATAGCGGCTTCCTTGTAATATACTTGCCATAAATTTATTTCGGCAGGTTGAAAATGCCCCAGAGAGACATCGAGACTCTCAAGCATAATGACCATAAAACTCAAGCAAAGCCAGCATTAATTAAATTCTGTGCCTCGTATTGCCGCGGCCTCAAAGCAGAGCGTGGATATTCAATGGAATGAATGATATCAGTTATTATTGAAAGCCTGAGACGTCACAGTTTGAAAGGTTACCAAAGATATGAACAGGACCAATCATAAGAACACACTTATTACTTTTCCTTCAGTGCTACAGTACGTAGTTAGATATATTCATATGAATTACGTTTCGCTGCAGCCCATGCATGTGTGATAACAGGCCGTCACGGTGCATCACCACCGAACGTGCAGGGGTTTTTAATCATTGAAACTCTATCACAATATAACATTCGCTTTTCTTAAGGGCAGACTCTCAGTCTGCGCTATGTACGGCACAAACTTTGCACAGGGAGAAAGATTTAATTACCGTTCCTCCGGTACGACGCGGCGCTATTAATCATTACTGGATGTCTTCACTCGTAGAAGCCAGGGGAAGGCAAAGGGACGGAAAAAGGCTGCTTGACTTTGTTTCCAGTGAAATCGTACTGGGCCATCTTCCCCCCAAATACAGTATATTGTATCTGCTACCGTACAGCTCAAGGTATCCAAATATAAAGAGCTACACTGCACAACGCCTCAAATGTCGCCCACAATTTCAGAACAAAATGTGAAGGCAAGGTAGGTGAAGTTTATTAGTACAGCACATTTCATACACAAGGGCAATTCAAAGTGCTTTACATAAGGCCAATAATACATTATATAAGAGCAAAGAGGGATAAAAGCAGAGAAATAAAAAGCGAGACACAGACGAGGGCATTGAAGTGCCAACGCACTTAAATCTGCAGGACTCGAACCTGCACCTACTGGGGGGGGGGGGGGGGGGTCACTGTACTCTAACCCACCCCAACCAGGCCAGGGCGGAGGCAGAGGAGCAGCAGATGAAGAGCTCATGTCACGGCTGAAATGAACATGCAGAAAGATGATCTAATTTGGACAGCAGGTGGACAAGTGGCAGTGAATCAAAGCATTATGGATAAATCTGTCGTTCCTTCGTAGCTGAACCCACACGTACCAACGTGCATGTGAAGCCCATTTCACAGACAATCAAGCAAAACAAACAGTGTTATGTTGTTCTGTGTTATGCACCGTGTGTGGTCAGTAAGAACACCAATACATTTAAAAAATATATATCAAAAAAAGGAAAAGCTGTCAAAATTGCAAAGCCATGCTATTACTTCTGCTTCATCAGGACACATGGTTTGTGTCTTCAGGAGACATCGGCATGAGCGTCAACATTCGATTTTGTTGCTGGCGTCACCATTGAGTGATAAAGTGTCCCTGTTAGGTTATGCACTGTGTTTTCTTTTGTTTTATTCAATTAAATACATCCGCAATAAAAACACAGTGTTATTAATCGTTTTGTTTGTAGAAACCGGGAGCAGGGACACACGGCGGATCACGCAAATGGTCAACCAAGCGGAGATGCGTGGCCACTAAACATCACGGCAACTCAGTGATCAGACAGGAAAAACATGGAAAAGTAGTCTGAAGACGCTGAGCACTGCTATCTCCAGAAGAATGGAAGAGGAACCCCAAGCCCCCAACCAGAAGCGACAGGTAGTGAGAGGCAGTTGGATAGCTTTGAACCCGCTTCCCGTTATGTTAGTGCTCCAAAAATTGGACAAGTACAGCACGCAAATTTCCCAAGCCGACGAACAAAGCGGAGTTATTAAGGGATTGTTAAATGTGAGGGTGAGCTCCCACAGAATAGTGGGGACCTGGAACAGTGCCGGTCCACTGAACACACACTCCTTCAATAAGCTCTGCTGGCTAATGCCCTATGAGCTGTCACACTGACAGTGTGTGTGTGTGTGTGTGTGTGACTGCCTTCACCCCAATAGCCAGCTAAGCTCTTACAGCTGGAGCTGACAGAGAACGGAGAGAGAGAGAGAGGGAGAGAGAGAAAGAGGGATGTGAGAGAGAAAACAGAACAGGAAGGAAGGAAGGACGTAAGAATGAAGGGAATGAGCGTGTGTCTGTGTGTGTGTGTGTGTGAGTGACAGTGCAGCCTAAAATCCTACTATGTGTCAGACGAGAAACTCTGATTATGCACTTTCCGAGTGCTCAGACAGCTGGGGGGTCAGACGGGGCGATTTTTTTGGGTGACTCACATTCGTCTTGCGTTTGGGATGAGCTAGTCCCTCTAAAGTGCTCCAGTTATTTGTCAGTAACCTGATGAATGAAAACCAAAAAGACCTTTTTACCAATGAGACTTATACTGTAGTCTTCAGCATAAATATGTATTAGCCGCTCGGATTCACAGATGAATGCTCTGGTTGCATTAGGTTTGGAAATGGGCTTCTCAGAATAGAGCAAAGACTAATGTTACTTTGTGAGCATGAAGGCTAATCCATTTCCCCCATTCAAAGCGGGAGGGATCCTTTTTTTTTTCATGATTAAAGACATGGGAATGTCTTTATATAGTGCTCCATCTAATTGCTTAAACCTAATAATAATCATTCTAGGTTATTGCATTATTCCAGATCATTTCTGTCGGAAGGAACCAAGAAGGATAAACCACAATGATGCTTCTGACTCGTGATGCAAGATCTGATAACAATTCATTTGTGGTGAACTGATTTTTGAAATGAGTTGGGAGTCACTCCGGCACAAGCGTCGGTAACTGCGGCCGGACGCACGGGCGTTCGCTGACACCGAATCTGGACTCCCAAACGTCTCATCTCATTCATCATTCACCGGGAGTCATGTACGCACATGTATCACACCGGCTGAATCAAACAAACAAAGAGACGACTCTTTTTTTATTGAGACAAATTTTTATAATCGCCGACTCTTACCGATAGTGGTGATGACGGTCCCGGCGAAGAAGAAGGAGGAGCTCAGGTCCCACAGGCTCGTCTGATTGGACGTGTTTCCCGACGGGTTGACGCCCGCTCGGATCGCTGAAACCACTTGCTGGGGGGGGGGGGAGTAAAATAAATAAATAAATAAATAATGAATAAATATACATTTGATTCATTTATTTATAAACATTTCTGTCACATAATTGCCAGTTAACATGGTTTAAATGAATAAATAAAGAAATGTATTTATTTATTTATTCATTTATTAATTAATTAGACTAGAACATGTGAGATCAAGCGATCAAATTCAAAGTATTTTCTGCAGTTTCAGTATTATGATTCTCAAATAAATACTACACAGCTGAATCAGCATCATTCATTTAGTAAAGAGCTGCTCTTGACTATATATATATACACTCACCGGCCACTTAATTAGGTACACCTGTTCAATTGCTTGTTAACACAAATAGCTAATGAGCCAATCACATGGCAGCAACTCATTGCATTTAGGCATGTAACCATGGTGAGGATGACTTGCTGAAGTTCAAACCGAGCATCAGAATGGGGAAGAAAGGGGATTTCAGTGACTTTGAACGTGGCATGGTTGTTGGTGCCAGACGGGCTGGTCTGAGTATTTCAGAAACTGCTGACCTACTGGGATTTTCACGCACGACCATCTCTAGGGTTTACAGAGAAAAATGAGAAAATATCCAGTGAGCAGCAGTTGTGTGGACGAAGATGCCTTGTTGATGTCAGAGGTCAGAGGAGAATGGGCAGACTGCTTCGAGACGATAGAAAGGCAAAAGTAACTCAAACAAGCACTCGTTCCAACCAAGGTTTGCAGAATACCATCTCTGAATGCACAACATGTGGAACCTTGCAGCAGATGGGCTACAGCAGCAGAAGACCACACCGGGTGCCACTCCTGTCAGCTAAGAACAGGAAACTGAGGCTACAATTGGCACAGGCTCACCAAAAATGGACAATAGAAGATTGGAAAAACGTTGCCTGGTCTGATGAGTCTCGATTTCAGCTGCAACATTCAGATGGTAGGGTCAGAATTTGGTGTAAACCACATGAAAGAATGGATCCACCCTGCCTTGAATCAAGGGTTCAGGCTGGTGGTGGTGGTGTAATGGTGTGGGAGATATTTTCTTGGTACACTTTGGGCCCCTTAGTACCAAGTGAGCATGGTTTAAACACCACAGCATACCTGAGTATTGTTGCTGACCATGTCCATCCCTTTATGAGCACAGTGTAGCCATCTTCTGATGGCTACTTCCAGCAGGATAATGCACCATGTCACAAAGCTCAAATCATCTCAAAGTGGTTTCTTGAACATGACAATGAGTTCACTGTACTCCAATGGCCTCCACAGTCACCAGATCTCCATCCAACAGAGCACCTTTGGGATGTGGTGGAACAGGAGATTGGCGTCATGGATGTGCAGCCGACAAATCTGAAGCAACTGCGTGATGTTATCATGTCAATATGGACCAAAATCTCTGAGGAAAGTTTCCAACACCTTGTTGAATCTATGCCACGAAGAATTAAGGCAGTCCTGGAAGCAAAAGGGGGTCCAACCCGGTACTAGCAAAGTGTACCAAAAAAAAGTGGCCGGTGAGTTTATATATATATACTGTAAATATAGTATATAAATTAGGGCTGTCAATCGATTTCAATTTTCAATCAAATAAATTACATGATTTGTCAGGAATTAATCGAATTAGAAATCCCAAATAATAGCATATATCAATTTTTTCTGGGAAAATCCCCCAAGTGAAGATATTTAAATTCAAAGATATTACATTATTGTGGCAGATGAGTAAGGCATTAAATAGACACTACAAAAGGTGGCTTTAGAAGTCAATATATTGTTTTATTTCAATATCCTAAGACGTTTTCATAAAAACATGCGGTTTGTATTCATTTAAAATAAGCATTTTACTGAGGCTACTTAGGCCTAACTACTATAACAACTTATACCAGCTCCATTGACCTCAAGACCGCTTATTTTTCCCCCAGCCAGTTGCTAAGACAAACTAACTCGGTGTGGCCTGATACTTGCAAGCCAGGGACAGACCAGACAGCTTCACATACTGGTGACTGTCCTGAGGAGTGCAAATATTTCTCCTCACGCGTAGCTTCCCGCGTGAGTCTGCCGCCACTGCAGTGGACATTCATCCATGCTGATGCTGGGCTCTGCTTTATAGCAGTATATAAAAAAGATAGCAATAAAGGGAACCACAGCTGAAAACCCCCCCAAAAACAATTCCCAATATGGCTGGTAAAGTGAAAGTGTGCAGCAGTCATGGAGATGGGAAGGGTCCTCATTTCTAATCCACAGGTTTCTAAAAACACCCATCTCTCTGAGACACCATGACAGTAAACAACAGGAGAGAGGACCAGAGGAACGACAGAATCCAGAAAGGGAAGATCTGGAGACTGACACCAGCAGTCAGAGGAGTCTTCCCTTATCTCAGGGGAAACAGACAAGCAGCAGGAGGAGACACCCACACACACACGCACGCACGCACACACACACACACACCACGCTGGAGATGTATACTAGCGTTTTGAGTGCACTAGCAGTGTCCAACTGTGTGCAGCTGCAGGCTGTCCCGAGCAACAAAGAAAACAAAGCCAAGGAAAACTACCCACTGAAAGGTCATATAGAATAAACTGTTATTGACTTTACTGCTTATTTTTGAAATTAATCCTTTTAAACAAAAAGAAAAGTACACAACCCAGCAAAGCAAAATTAGTTCTAATTTGACACCCTCAGGCAAGGATTGACTACTCGTGACATTTGGCAATGAATGCCACGGAACCTTTCTCCGCTTGATAGTATTGGTGCAATTCGGTCACTGGCGCGACCGTTACATTGGACAATTAGCGACGAATAGTGACGACACCATAGAAACGACACCATAGAAACGACACCATCATTCTCCACGAGGCTTTTAGAAGGGGTAGTTGAAGGTTCTTGCAACCGTTGTTTTGTCGCTGAATGTAGCCCTAAAATGAACTCAGTTTGGGGGAATAAGCGCCGTAGTTCACGGTGCAGGATTTGAGGGCAGATTTGCAGCTTTCGGGGGTTTGGGCCATTTCCTCCTTAACATACAGTAGAGCGTCTCAGCAGCCATGGAGGTAAAAGTGGACTGACTAGAATTTATCAACACCATTTGCAAACCCCCGATGGTACGGTATATCATGGTCAATTTGCAGAACAAGCTACTAAAATATGAATTATTGTGACTTGAAAATAACAGCCAGTGCCCGGCATCCACAGTGCGAGGTCTACAGCCCCTGCACATTGAAATCCCAAGGAAGGCTTTACACAGTGTGGGTCGGATTGTAGAGCTACTCACCATAGGGGTCAACAAATCCCTGGAGAGATGACGGTGGTGGTTCATGGTGATGATAATTACGATGCTGATGGTGGTGTGTGTAAGAGTAGGTGGTGTTGAATATAAAATATAATTTGCGGATTCACTGAATCAGGAGCTTTTAGAGGCTGAGAGGATATTTTATTCCGATTACTTACAGCTATCTTGCACTTGTATCTGGTTGGATTAAGAAACAAGCCCTTAAGTGCTCGGGCACTTCAATTCGAGGTTGCTCCAATGGTCATTGTATGCTTGATTGTTTCTAGACTCTCATGTACGTCGCTTTGGACAAGAACGTCTGCTTATTGACAAAATGTAAATGCCAGGAGTTCATTATTCAAGGACGCTCACGACACCCGTGAATCAAAGGTTGAAGGTCTGGGTCTTTTATTTCAGACAATAACACAGAATGTGGATCTCAACAGAGACAGGTGCCTTTACTGGGAGAACACAGCACTTACATACCATAAATCGCTCTGTAGAATATACATATTTGTGTTGAAACACTTTGGTTGTAGAAGGACATGCTGGCTGAGGTATGTACTTCCATGACCGTAAATGTACCTTGTGACAATTAGTGAGACTAAACCACTGCAAAAGTTGATATAGCCCATATGGATAATCACAGTACAAGCACACTGAAGTGCGAGCAGATTGACCCCTGGCCCGAGAGTGACACCAGTCAATAAGTGGCATCATATTTGTGAAGGTCTATGGGATATTTACCATCTTTAAGAAATCTACATATGTTGGGCCAACTGGGCCAGATGGCAGCTTAAACTGCACATAAATCAATTTCTCTGTTTCATCTACGAGTTTTAGAGCCATTGTGAGGTGAATATCACTCAATTTCACGAGTTTTTTATTTATTTATTTCGATTTATCATTTGATTTACCTATGGCATTTGGGAGCTGCATATGTACTGCCACATAACAAGCAGATGCATCAGGTATTGCAAGCGTACAGACTTGGCAGCAAGTCTCGTTGGCTTCAGCGAGAGCTGTGCTTTATGCACCCCTGGACTAAACATAAACTGTACAGGCTGATCAATTTCTCAACTCTATGCTGCACTGATAGCAGCAGCAGCAACCTGGCACTGAGCAGGAGATTTCAGCCAATACACTGTTTCTCTGCAGCAGAACTGCGAAAAAACCCATAAAAACAGTCTAGGCCCTGGTGGGGGCTCACGCTGCAGAAATGTTCCCGATGTTCCTGGGGAAAATGAATGGAGTAAAGATAAATTAAGCGAGTAAGCGGTTTTCTAAAATGCATTACAGACACACTTTACAATGTGGATAAGGCTTTTATTTTACTCAGCAAAGGAAAATTGTGTGATAATGATACCTTTAACTGGTGAGAGCACATTGGGTCTGTTCTATTGGTAACATCAGCATAGAGGCGTTAATGAAATTGGAAGTCAAGTTATTTTAGCTGTTTTTCTAGCGAAACACACACACACGCACGCACGCACGCACGCACGCACGCACGCACACACACACACACACACACACACACACACACACACACACACAGACACATACCACTATTCATGAAGTGAAGCATGCAGTGTAGATAAGGGTCTGTTTGTCTTGTTAATCAAAGCTAGGAAAACAACTAAAAAAAAGCAGCAATTCCTGCCAGAATTCCTGGCAAGAGAGACAGAATGAGAGAGGGGCTCTCTCTCTCACACACACACACACACACACACACACGGGTAAAAGCAAACCCTCATCGGTTTGAGGACTTTTATCTTCCCCCTGAGCCCCTGATGATTTCCAAATAGAGCAGACGCTGGGTTCTGTGAAAAGCCGATATTCTGATAAATGAAAACCCCAGACCACACATTTCCATTACCACAAAGAGCCTCATTCAGAGTTCTGTGCCCGTTCAAAACACGCCTGTTCGGAACGAGCTGCATTGTCAGGGTGGGCGGATCAATACCAAAACGTCTCGTTTTGAAGATCCATTCTAGCGTCAATAGGATTGATACCAAAAAAGGGATCAGTTTCTCTCACTATATTTCCTCACTTCCGCTTGCTTGGTGCCCGTCACTGTGCGGTGAACGGGAGATCCTTTCCGCACGCACACTACGTGAACGGCCACACCGCCACAAATTTCACCAAATTCAACACTGCACCTCCTTGGGTCTGCAGTGATACACCCGCCAAGTTTGAAGCACATCGGATGAACAGCCGTTGAGATTATGGAAGGACATACGTACATACAGAGAATGGTTCCTTTATAGTAAGATAACAGACTATGAGGGGCCTGGACCGATCTTCGTCACTGTTTGGCAGCAGGAGCAGCTATTCCAAATGTACTCTTTTGCCGCCCGCTGTGACCAGGGAGCCTTGTGCACTTGGATAACGGGGAGCCCCGCCAGGCATGATGGTGGCCTCTTGGCTAAGGTACGGGAGGTTGGTGCCAGGAGAGACCGAGCAACTCCCCCATCCCCGTCTGTGTATCACACGCTCTTTTAATTACTCCCTTTGAGGGAATGTCTTTCCTCAACCCACTGCTCAAGCAAAATCGCTGCCTTTTGATCACTGGGAGTTTGCCAAAGGTGCGCGCGTGTGTGTGTTTGTGTGTGTGTGTGTGTGTGTGTATGTGTGTGTGTGTGCGTGTGTGTGTGTGTGTGTGTGTCTACGTCTGTGTTTGATGACACCTGGGTTGGAGCTGTGTCTGCATCAATAAATCATCAGAGAGAAATTGTTTCTTTGCAGCTGGATGCGTGCAGCTCCAGTCTAATGGATGCTAATAGCAGCCGCGGCAGCCACCCTTACCCTCTCCGAAAGGGAGTTCGGGCTTAACCGGCTCATGATGAAGCTAAATTAGGAAAATGATATTGCTAAGAGAAGGCGTCAAGTGCACATGGGGATGGCGATATGTTTCCCTCCCTCAGTTCACTGGAGTTCTCGTTTCACTCAGGTCAGAGCCGTGTCTCAGCGTGTCATCAGACAGTGTATAAATGTTACCAAAAAAGAAAGATGGTCGCAAACACTGCATTTATTATACGTTATCTGGGTTTTATTGACTATTTTTTCACCTACGCAAATCAGCACTTTTGGCTACATCCACATCCATGCTAATATAAGAGACTAGAAACAGGAGTTGCGTCGCTTCCTACTGGCGACCTACTGTAGCCATGTTAGGCTCTGGATGTGCTGCGGCAATAGCAGAAAGTAGTGTTCAGTAAAATGGGACATTACTGCTATTCAAAATATATAAAAAAATAAATACAATTTCACATGTGTCACTATAATGCAACTTAACTGTTTTTGAAAAGGAGATCTGACGTGTTTTTATTAAGGCTTAAACGTTTGCCCCATTGGACTAGTAAGGCATTGTTGTGCGATGAACAATTAAATGATGCGAAAACAAAAAAAAGTCATAAAGCCTGGGTCGAATAATAGCTAACCTATCCTTATCCTTTCCCACAATATTCCTTCCATGATTACTTTGTAGTTTGCAGAGTGCGGAGTGGGAATAGCACTTAGGGTTTCAAAGGGAACGCTTTTAATTTGAGATGATCCTGGCAAACACTGGCACTACGCCTGAGATGATTTCATGATGGAGACAGAGCACTCTATAAAACCACCACAGCGAATAATGAGTAGAAGCATTGTTAATCAAACTTAACGTCATCATTACTGGCTCCACCAGTAACTACATTAATGGCATAATGTAAATAGAAAATCAAACAACTGGTGCAATATTTTACCAAAGCTATTGGATCTTTTGTTCCGCCACAAACTTAAGGCGTAAGGCTGGGGGTGGTATAGAGGAATATATCTAATATAACTAATGAGAGGTTCAGCAAGTTTGGACATTACACACTGTGTTTATCTATAAAATATATAATACTTTAAGGTAATAAGGGACATTTTGGAACAATTGTGATGGATGTTGATGTAAGCAACTGACTTTCCATCACATATAGAATACAAATCTGAATATGGTTTTCGAGAGCCAGTTTTGTTGTTCAGCTACCCTTAAACTCCAAACTGGAAATCTGACCTCAATCTCAAATGGTCAATCAATTTGATGATGACCGCAATGATTTATTGACAAATTGCAAATTTAATAAAATTGTCATCATTGAGCCACAGCGACATACAGTGCAATTTGAAGCTGTAAATCGATTCAAGAAAATGAATAAAAATTGAAGCCTCTGCAATCCTCCTACCTTGACCAGGTCCTCCAACTCAGAGGAGTTGACGCAGGCGTGCACGGTCAGGAAGTCCAGTTTTTCGGCGAGGATGGCCAGCTTCTGGGAGCTCTCGTGCGGCTGCTCCAGGGCGCGGAACACAGTCGCCCCGATGATCAGGTAGAGCACCACCAGGAAGAAGATGGCCGACACAGTCTTCCACCTCATGACGGTGGTCCTTATGTCATACTCGTCCTCGGGGGAATTCAGTACCACTGGCGCGGCCGAGAAAGACAGGCGGGGCTTGGAGTTATGTGCGGCAGACTTGGGGTCAAGAAGGTCAGGAGGTGCGGCCACTAGTGGGACGGAAATGCTTGCTGTCAATGGCCTGACTCCCACTTTAAACCCAAATGCTGGTAATAAGGAAATCTGCTTTTTGATACTTTCAATGATACAGTGATGTCACTTCAAAGGTTAAGTGCTCAAATATGACATCCGTCTTCCAGTCTTCCAAATTTAAATATAGAAACATGTTTTTATTGACCAAAATTGCTCAAATAAAACCTAATCCTCCATTCAGTACAGGGAGTATTCATATCATCATAATGCATTCTATGAAATAATTAACTGCCAGTTGGAACAAAATATACAAAATGCATTGAAGCAGGTTACTTCTAGTCCACAACAGTTCTTTTTTTCCAATAATGTTCCCTCTGTTTGTATGATGTTGCTTATAAAGTTAATTATTATACTTGATTATTTGTGTATTATCAGATTATCGTTATTTATTACTTATTGCCCATCTCTGCAGTCCTGAACATATACACTATTACCAATTCTACTGTTGCTGATACTATTTATGTTGCTTAATCATTAAGAAAACAACCACTACGTCTTAATAATACTGTGCTTAACTAGAACCGCTGGGCTAATAGGATGCATCCTGCAAACTGTAATCAGTGGCATCATTATGAATTCTGCTGGGTGCAGTTGTTCCATTCAGCATCAGATTGCAAAGTGTAAGATACATTAAAAAAAAATAAAAAAAAACATTTCAAAGGTGCCTGAGCCTCACGACTTTACATAGCCACTTAAGGAGGACCTGCACAGGCAAGTTGGAATTTTCGCTGTAGTAAATATTTGATGGAGATGGAACATGGAAAGGATTTTTAGTGCCTGTAGTATAGGTTCAGGGCACTGGATTATTTAAACAAGTGTTACAGCTGATTACTCCCCTGTTCATTTCCACCAACAGGCAGATTATTTATTTACTTATTTATAAACTTACTTACTTATGTATTTATTTGTCTATTTATTTGTCTATTTATTTGTCTATTTGTTTATTAATTTCTTTATTTATTTATATATGTGTTTGTTTGTTTTATTATTTATATAGATAGTTATTTCATTTTTACTCATTAAATTCCTTATTATTATTATTATTATTATTATTATTTATTTATTTATTTGTTTATTTTTAATTTCATGTATTTATATCAAACTAAAGCAACACGCCGCCACCAGTAAGAACAAGCACATAAACCCTGCTGTGACTGCCATCACGCCTTCATCGGAGCGTTTCAAGCCACTTACTTCTCTACCATATCTTCTCGCTCATGTTCCTCATCGACAAATCTTCCCGAAGATCCGATGGAAAACACGTGATTTCTGTGCAGATCCCTGTGCGGACGCAGCCGTGTTCCCTCCGCGGAGCCTCTTCATCTTCTCAGTTGAAGCTGCGGCGTCCTCACAAAGTCCCGCTCCGGCGTCTCCTCCTCCGCGAAGTTCAGAACTGCAACATCACCTCGTCGTCAAGTGTCAGAGGTTTTGCCGAACGGCGTTGTTCCACCATCAGAGGTGCACTTCCACAGTGGAGGATCCACGCTTCTCCTCCTCCTCCTCCTCCTCCTCCTCCACCTCCTCCCCCTCTTCCTCCTCCTCCTGCTCCAGGTCTGGTCCAGATCCAGGGGCGGGGATCCGGGCTGCAGGGGATCCGAGCTGCAGGGGTCGGAGGCGGGTCGTGTCGAGCCGCACGCTGCGCTGCTGCTGGAGCTGCTGGATGATGATGATGATGAATGTGGTGGTGGTAGTGATGGTGGTGGTGACGCGGTGGAAGCTGAAGATGCTTCCAGTCACATGGTTTTTAAACGACACGATTCAAGCCCCTGCACTCCGCGCGGTGTGTAGTGTGTGCTTAACACACTGATCACTAGCGGTAAAACAGACGTCTGAGAATGCCAGAGAAGGGTGCTGAGACTGGTGCGGTGTGTGTGTGTGTGTGTGTGTGTGGGGGGGGGGGGGGGGGGGGGGGGGGGGTAGTAACATACTGTACATTTTCCTATCCATCCATCCATGCATCTAATAAGAACATAATAAATACTTTATTAATCCAGAGTAAAATGCAATTTAATCTATTAAATTACATTGAATCTATCAATCAATCTATCTATCTATCTATTACCTGAATTTCACCTGGTGATTAATCAAGTGTTAATTGATCTCTTGGATCTTAGATCTTCGATTGTTATCTGACTGTCTTATCTAACTATGAGAATAAGAACATCACGGCGGCCATGCGTACCTCTCAGAGCATGACGTGAAAAGCATTTTTTTTGTCCCGTCACCAGTCACCCTGATGACGCTCATCAAAGAGAACGTGCCCGCAGGCTGTCATGATTACAGATGCACTAAAGGGCGGCAGCAGCAGTGAAGGACTAATTCATTAAGACTACTAGTGCGGCTCCTGTGTATGACCCCTGATGTCACTTACCATTAGCCCTGAATAGAACTTAGAAAAAAAAATGGAGGATGACAGATATTCTCAATAATTTGATTGTGTGTGCGTGTGTGCGTGTGTGCGTGTGTGCGTGTGTGTGCGTGTGTGTGTGTGTGTGCGCATGTGTGTGTTTCAACAATGTAAGTTGCATTCGCATGAACTACCACCTTTAATTCAATTGAAAGATTTGCTGCCATTCATCACCTTTCTCCTCCTGAATACAAAGTGAACCCGGCTCCTGGCCGAGTGGGTCATTAAGCACCGAGTACACACACACACACGCACACGCACGCAGGCATGCACACACACACACACACACACACACACACAACCTCATGTTGTTTTTTTGGGCTGTGTCAAGGTTGTGACTGTGATGGTAGCAAGAAAAACATCTTGGTGGATAGGGAATTTCTTCTGATTGTATTGGTTCAGAAGCCATCGGAATGTTGGTCGTCATAGAAATGTTTGAGGTAAAAGGGGAAAAAGTCAAACGCAGATTTCACAGAAAAACCTTGCCGCATATTTTACAAAACATTCATCTCATAAAATCGATCAATACCTGCTTCTTTAATCGCACGTCATAGAACCTCTGCAATTGATTGCTGATGTCCTTCACTGATTCGTTTAGTGAATGGCCGATGTCTTGATCAATACCCCCTGTAGGTTGTTGTTGTGTAGACTATATGGGGACGCCCTTTAATCATCCTTAACCAGATCATCTCTTACGTCTCAACACTGTCACTAGGGAACACAGACAGGTGTCGTCAGGGGCAGGGGGACTAAATGCGTAAATCCATGATCTTGGGTTTCCCAGTGCACCTGTTCTATACTTCATTTAAAATGGATTTGGGCGAAGCGCCCTCATTGATACAAGGGGGCAATGTCTGTCTTGGTTAAATGAGCTTGAGAAGATGTTTTATGTCTGCATTGTCAGCCATGGCCACCCTCTTCTCTTCTCTCCAACTCTTGACTCGTGAATTAATCGGTCTATGAGAGTATAAGTGGAGCAGATGAGAGGATCAAAGACGGTGGTGGGACCTTCTCCAGTCTCAGTGGCTCAAACGTGAACATTCATAATCACCATCTTGGAGATACAGGAAGAGGAAGGAATCGTGAATTCTCAATAATAAAACATATGGAGCGGATCATTCGGTTCTATCCGCCCAGTAACAGCTGATAAAGAATGGGACGCTTGTTCATCCGTCTCCCTGTTTGTGAACAAAATATCTGATGTTCAAATAGGTCTAGATTTCATAACATTTTGTGGCTAAGTTCCATGTCTTAGAAGGAAGAAACGATAACAATATGATGGCAATGCAGACCTTTGTCCTGTTTGTTTTCACTTTTTGGAAAAACTTAAGGACAACCGCCACCATCTTCATTTCAATTCGCCAGGAAACACCGGACGTCACTGGTACATCATCAGATATATCATCATCTATAGCCTTTATTTTTGCTATTTGTTGAATCAATATCAAATCAATGAATCAATATCAAATCAATGAGCACATTGTCTCTCATTTATTCTATGTTATTAGATTTTTCCATTGATGTTTACAGAATAAAACTACTGCTCCTGCATTTTTTTTAAATAGATTTGTTCTTATTGAGGAATTTGATTTGCAAACCAGCCTATTTGATTCTACGTTCTTATTTATTTGATTCTACGTTCACACATAATAGATTCTAGTTAAGTTGGAGCTTGTGTTTTCAAGGTACACAAAGCCCATAAGAGTGACACTACTTGAACAGTTAACCGAAGGAACTTGTTATCTGTGGATATAAGGCTTAAATTTGTGCGAGAATGACCTTAGTGAATTGAGTATTGATTGATTTGTGACCCTTTTGCATCCTTCCCACTCAAGTTGCATCTAGGTGACATTATCGCAGTTATAATTGCAAATAACATTCTATCACTGTCCTTTACTGTAAGTAAAAGTCAACTCCATCTTCAGAGGGCCAAAGAGCACTGGCGCTATTTTCGGACAGGTCTTTTCCTTCTCATTAACAGTCTCCTCGGGCAATAAAACCTGCTCCTGCATCACATCTCCCATTTTGCCGATTGTGTCTCTCGAACAGGAACTGAACCTGTGGCAGCAAAACGTGCCGTTTGTCACATGTCACATCCTGATTATCCGTGACATTGTTGAATTAATGGCGCCATTACCATAGTGAGTCCTCTGAGGGTGTTTTCATTCTTGACTTGTTGCAAACCAGGAAGTGTATTTAGGAATTTAGGAAAATAGCAGGGGTGGGGAGGGGTGAGGCGGGGGTGTGTCTGCTCTGGGACACACCCTCTTTAAAATATTAAGAAGAATTGTGACTTTAACTAACTGCAAATTAGGTAATAGGTAAGTAGAAAATTGAAATAAAAGTGCTAGGTTAGCAATAAAATAAGTTATTCCTAGTCCTGCCACAGATCAATTCTCAAAAGCAAAAGAAGATTTGGTGGATAGATAAACGCAGATCAGTCAGTTTTCTTTTCTTAAGAAATTTTTGGGCATTTTCATGCTTTATTTCACAGTGACAGTGTGAAAAGAAAGGGGACAGAGGATGACATGCAGCAAATGGCCACGTGCCAGAATTGAACCCGGGCCACTGCGGTAAGAACTGAGCCTTGTATATGGTGCGCACAACCTGGTGAGCTACCGGGGCACCCCAACATTCTGTTGTTGAAGTTGATGTGTTGGAAGCAGGAAAAATGGACATGCGTAAGGAACCAAACGACTTTGACAAGGGTCAAATTGTGATGGCTCGACGACTGGGTCAGAGCATCTCCAAAAGGCAGGTATTGTGGGGTGTTCCCGGTATGCTGTGGTTAGTACCTACCAAAAGTGGTGCAAGGAAGGACAACCGGTGAACTGGCGACAGGGGTCCGATCTTCTTGCTATCTGTAATGCTGATTAAATTACTTTTGCAAAGAATCATTAATATGAAGGGATACTGAATGCAATGCTTGCTTCTTTCTGCACTTTGTGGATAGAAACTTCCAGCATGTCATCCTGTTACTTTTCTCACTGTATTTGAGCACACTATGTAACGACTGGTGGAAAGACAGGTGGGCGGACTCAATAGCACAACCCAGAGACAGGAACTTTGATAAAAGAAAACAGTCTTTACTTGAACAGGATCGGCACACAGGTAGACAGTCAGCGGAGCAGACAATACGACAGGAAGTAGAGAGAGCGAGGTCCAGGAAACCGAGCAGGGAATCGAAAAACACCGGGAGACCGAGAAACGAGGGAATACCGCTGGAACGCTTGACACACGGTACAAAGACAAACTGGCACAGGGAGAGGGGAACACACAGACTAAATACACTAGGGAGAGAAGGTTGACGAGGGCAGGTGAAACTAACAGGACAGGGTAAATAATCCCACAGGTGGGAAACACACAAACACAGGAAGGGAAGTCTCGAGGGAGCAGGACGGACAAGGAGACCACAGCTCTCCTTGAAATATGTTACGTGGACCATATTAAAGCTCAACAATCGACAATTCCATCTTGCATTACCCACAATTCAAAGTCCAAAAGTGCTCAAGTGGACCAGAATGGGGGTCCGAGAGCTCTTTCAAGGCTATGGACAGAGAGAAGGCAACGGCAACCTAGTTCCCTTTCTCTTTTCCCGCTTTAAGTTGACTAGGTGCGGTTGTTTTGAAGAGCGGCAGACGTGGCAACGCTCTTTGACGGCATTATCAGACATTATGTGGCATTGGACGTGTGTATCCTGATTCACTCAAATCTCTAACCTCCTTAAAAGGAAGGGAATTTCACATTTATGTGAAAGTTTGCTAAGACTGCTGCAGTACTCCCGACCGATGAAGCCATTATAGGCTATTCAGAGTAATGAAAACAATGAATTAACTGTTCAGTCCACTGGAAAAGGATTTTTTTGTTTTTTTTTTATTAAGGCTATATCAGAGACCAACAGAAGGAAACGACCACAGAAATCATTTCTTACCAATAAAACAAATGTAATCAATTTATAATAAAGCATTTGGAGGAAATCTTTTGAATAAAAAGAGGCTATAATCTGAAAAAAGCATTCAAATCCAATTTCACATTTCCACAGCTGTTCTCAAAATGTTTATGGGGGGCAGTTAACACACGTCTGGAGGCGACCGGTTCCACTAAGCGACATCGCTCTCAATCATTTCCCTCGTTACCTTCCGACTTCTGGCTCCGCTCGCTCACCTCAGCGGGTTTTGGAAAAGAATTATCGCACGGTTTCGGAGCGAACACGGGTCTTTCATCTCCAAAATCAATCATCGCGAACAATTGAGTGCAATAAACGCACCATCACACGTACTTTTGTACACACACGCGAAAGTACAGAAATGAACTGCACACACACACACACACATTGGCACTCTGACCTCACTCATTGAGATTCCAGCGCGGCGTATGAACTCTCGCCAACACCCGCTGTGCTTTGATGTGTGAATTCCAATTTAGCGGTGAAAGAAATCACTTTTATATTTGAATGTGTTCCGGTCGCTGCTGTGTGCAAGGCTGCAGAGAATGGCTTGATTGAAAAACCTCAGAAGAGTGGATTTTTGTTTTTTTTTGCTTTTCTTTGGTGATGGAGACCAAACTGCACTTCAAGAGATCCAAGAAGTGAAATTGAATAGATAGGACATAAATCGAGGAACGCTGTTTCTTTGATTAACCGAGAATTTGTCACGTTTCATCATCTGACACAGACACAGGCAAGCATGCTAATTGAGAGGTTTTTGAGCTCAAGGACGAGCTCAAAAACCTGGATTCATCTTTATGTTATTTATTTTTATTGATTTAGACAGTTTCTTAGTGCAATTGCACTTTAACACCACTGGCATAAAACTCAGTCTTCTGTCCGAAAATTATTTATTTTACCGGACAAATTTGAACCTTATCAGTCACTTTTCAATAATAGTCTATGTAACAAACCCAAATACAGCTACTCCTCACTTAACGACCTACCTGTTTAACCACCGTTCGGACTTACGACCAGCTCTCTGACCAGTCTGTATTGTGGCGGCGTCTCAGCGTCAAGCATCTCATCGCACATCACCCTTTATATACTATACACCCTATATATACTACATACACTATATACACTATGTACCCTATATGCTCTATACACTATATACACTTTATATACTATATACACTGTATACATCTCATCTCATCACTATTCTCAGTCTCAGTGTCGTTCCTGCAGTCTGTCAGTATTCACTACAGTAGCGTTTGCAATGGCCACACCCCCTTACCGTGAAATAACACGGGTCCTCGCTTATCGACCAATTCGCTGACCGACCTGGTCCTAGATTGGCATTGACATTTTGTCCGGTAATAAAGTTTATAATCTGTTGTTTTTATATATATATATATATACATTTTACCCAAAAAACTGTAATTACAGAGCCAAACATCAAGGAAATGACTTGGTGCTGTAAAGCGTAACGCACTTTTCCCACTGTTTCGTACCCGAACACAGAAGTTACATAGTGCAAGAACAGGTGTTCTGGGGGGGTGGGAATGAAAGAGGTGCCATTCTCCATATTAAAATTCAGTGTACCATCAAAATGATTCTGAAGCTGTTATTTTAAGATAAAATAGTTATATAGTGTTGCTTTAAGATCGACCCCCAGGTTAACCTCCATGCTGATAAGAACAACTGAAAACCCCCCAAAATAGTGAGACAAGATAGAGAGGGCTACATATTAGCAACACAAGCTGGATTTGGTCCATTTTTTCTATCCCTATGTTCTCCACTTGACGCCTGGGGTTCTTGGTGCCACCTATAGCAGTGATTCTTAAAGAGGGGTCTTTGGATCCCCTGGGGCACTTAGCTAGTCTTGGAAATGTTTTTGGAAAAGAAGTACTCTTTTTTTTTCTTGTGTCCTACATCTTTTATTTTTTAGAAATAATTAAAAAAATGTATAGGCCTGTCTCTTTAGTTCAGTACATTTCCCTTGATTTGTGTTTCCATATAACCTGTGTCGAAGTGTGAGAAATAAGCCTAATATCTAATTATTTTTTGGAACATACGCTAGGGGTCCTCAGTTTATTTTGTCTCATATAAGTAATCCTTGAAAAAATGTTTGAGAACCCTGCCCTGACCTACAGTATACATCACTTTAATGAGTATCAATGTGAGGACTAACAAGCTGAGCACACAGAAAAACATGAACGAGAAAAACAACAACGGAAAAAAATTCTTCAAAAGCTGGAACAGAAAGTAACAACGTCCTGCTCAGGGTTATCATTATGTAACATGCTCCCACATCCCATTGGGTTTGAAGTTAGTCGCTTCCCTGGGGAACCATTCAACTCAGCGTGGACGACTCCAAAAGGACAAACAGCTTGTTATGTGTTGGATAAAAAGTCTGGCAACTACTTCAACAAACAGTATACAGGAAAAGGTTATTGTTCACAAGGAGTGGGATATTATTTAAGCTGCATATAAAACAAAGCGTGTTTTTAAATTGCAAAATTTAAATTTTAAATTTTAAACATTTTTGAACATATAAAATTCCCCATCATATGTAAATTGTTTATTTATAAATTAATTATTAAATAAAACATATAATACACTGATCAGCCACAACATTAAAACCATTACAAATTACCACTTATATTGTGTAGCTCCCCCTTGTGCCGCCACACCAGCTCTGATCTGTCGAGGCATGGACTCCACAAGACCCCTGAAGGTGTCCTGTGGTATAAGGCACTAAGACATTAGAAGCAGATCCTTTTAGTCCTGTAAGTTGGATGGATCGGGCTTGTTGTTCCAGCCCATAGAACATATCAGATCAGACCCTATCCCCGGCTGTACTGGTCTCGGTGGATCTGAGCAGCAACGCAACTATACAGTATAAACTCTAAACTCTTCAGCAATGAATGACTCCAGGAAGCAGGGTGCAGATTAGGAGGTTGATTCACTGCCAATATGGTGAAACTGAAATATACAATATAAGACGAGACGAGACTTGAGTGCACAAAATGGGAGCCATATTGTATTTCCATGGTCACTATTATGTGATTACTGTGTTTCTTAACAGCATAATGCTTCAATTCAGATAAGTATGCAAGTAGGTTCAACGTAGCATAGAATTAGCAAAGTGATACGTAGGGCTAACACAAGCAAACACTGTATAACATGTGCTGCACAAACTTCTGATAAAACAATATATTTATTATCGAAACTTCTGAAATAATGTTGTAAATATACAGATATAGACCTCGTGAACTGAAATACTTACAGTACAGACATTGTGTGTATCACGCTATAACAACAAGAATGGCGGTGGATAACCTTCTGTTGGCACACACCATATACAGCATAGGAAGAATTAACTTCCTGATAACCATTCCTGTCTACAGAGGGAGAAATTCAAAATAAAAGTAACAACGTAAATAATGACTAATAAGAGCCCAGAACACTCCTGGGGTCTTCAACGAGCCCAAATAAACCCAAAATTCTGATCAGTCTTCTGGAGAAGGTCTGGGGATGTGGACTGCCAGATCCAGTGAATCTGTTTTTCATGTAGACATAGAACCACCTTCCTTGATTGTGAATTTACCCCAAGACTACTTTGCTGTCTGAGTAGTATGTCATACGGTCAAACTCTAGGTCTATCGCTTTGACGATCAACTCCCTGATCTCAACTGCAAGTACTTCTGCGCACAATTCCAATATAGGAGGGGATCGTACAGGTTATTTACCGTAGCCAACACTCCTCTACGAGTAAAGGGTTTCTTGTCATCCATGGCCTGGAATGTGAATGTGTCTGAAGCAAAGTTCCAGGACACTCCAAGGTTGCATTGTAAGGGGAGTGCATCAGTGAGGAGGTTGGGATCCTTGATATCATTGGCATGATCTTCCAGAGCAGGTCTATCACAGCAGGTCTGTTGGATTTTATGCAGCCAGGTTAGACTCTGCAAGCATCTTTTGGGCACGTCCAAGGACACTGATGGGCTCTGCTTCGGCAGGGAAAGACTGAGGTCTTTGCATTGTCTTTGTAGAACTCTTGTTCGACAAAACTTCTCACATCGTTACCGAAGTTCTCCTCTTTTTGCTTGGCTGCCCTCCTCATGCTATATAAGCCACGGCAGGGGATAGGCTGTTGCTGAAGACATGGAAGCATATTTTGTAGTCCACAATGTCGCTGCTGGGGTCATTGTTGCGAAACCACAGGAAGCGGAGAAAGTCTCTGTGGTCTTCAGGCACTTTGAAGCAGTGAAACATGTGCTGAATGTCAGCGGTGATGGCGACAGGTTCCTCCCGAAATCTCTCGAGCACCCCAAAAAGGCTGTTGTTCAGATCGGGCATGTGAGGAGCACATCATTGAGAGAGACTCCCTCGTAAGGTGAGCTGGAGTCGAAGACCACACGGATTTGTTCTGGATTCTTTGGGTGATAGCAGTGTTAGTACCTCCCAAATGATGGGAAGTAATAACATTCTTGGCCCTTCTGCATCTTCTCAACAAACTCTAGGTAGTGGGCTTTCATCTGTGGCGGCTTATCAAGAGTGCGTTGGAGAGAGTTGAGACAGCTTTGGGCATACTCCCTGTTGCAGGGCAGTCGTTTCCATGGTGACTTGAAGGATAGGGGTGCAACCCAGCTTTTAGACTCATCTTGCCGATACTCCTTGTCCATGATCTGCAGGAATTTCAGATCATCCATCGGAGGAGCAAGCTTGTTGTCGCTGGCTGTGTGAAGGAAGACTACCTGACCCATGTTCTCCACATCGATCATCCTTTGTGCTGTCTGTGGCGAGCAACACTGGGTAGCTGTGGGTGAAGGTCTCTTTCACCTGGACTTTGCTGCTGCATGGGCTGAGAAAGCTGGGGTGTCCACTTTCCAGAATGGAGGTTCCGACGTGTGGTGGCTTATGTGCTCCACCGAGGCGCACATCACCAACAACGACTCAGCCAAGATCCAGTCTTTGGGCGAATGGGGTGTGAATGGACCATTTATCTGACTCCTGACTTTATGTACTCTCTACCAAGCAGGAGTATATCTGCATCTGGATCCAGGTGTGGGATCTCATCTGCAATCTGTCTCAGGGGCTTAAAGTGGTGAGAGGCATTGGGAGTTGGGATCTCTGAACAGTTGTTTGGGACTTAATTGCATTCCGGGAGTGTGGGGAGCAGGACACTGACCTTCTCATTTGCTGACCCCACAATGGAACCAGGGGCCTTTCTCCTGGCTGTCTCCTTGAGTCCTGCACGCGTCTTGGGTGTGTGGACTTTTTGTTACCTTGAAGATGCTGAAGAACTCTGATCTCACTAAGGAATGGTTGCTCTGCTCGTCCAAGATGGCATACATCTTTCTGGACTCCTCCCAATGTCCTTCAAAAAAGCTGACGAGGCAGATTTTCGAACATGCCCTAAGACTCATTCCTTCTCTGCATACTTTGGTGCACTTGGAGGTGACTATTTTCCCACATGTTCTCCCTCCTCTAATTCTTTTAGATCTAAGTACAGCCTTTGACACTGTACATCACACCATTTTAATTGACTATCTTAACACCTTGGTTGGCATCAAGGACACTGCACTTGGCAGGTTTTATCCCTACATTTTAGACAGAACCTTATCAAACCAGCTCAAATGACTTGTGGTGTACCGCAAGGTTCTATTTTGATGACGATGTGGCAGTTTCTGCCTGCTACACTCCACCCAAGTGACGTTTCCAGGGCCCTCCGGCACAGAAACACGGACGACGATGGGTTGTACACACCAGTTTATTGTAGAGAGGAGGCTAGGTAGAATTTGCCAGGAGCAGATAGAACATGTCATGACAGGGCCCCTTTCCTGAGTTTGTGTGTGGATCGGGACTTAAACCTGCTGCTTGTTAGCCCAACCAATGAGCAACTGGTATGCAGCTACCGTGACCCAATCACCTAGATCCAGGTCAGGTGTGGCAGCGTAAACCGTCCCATCCCTACACAACACCACAGACAACATCACATCACCCCAATCCTGGCTTCTCTCCATTGGCCCTTTTCGGTTTAGAATTGATTTCAAGATATTACTGATTACTTTTGGAGCACGTCTGGTTCTGACTCCAAGCTACATAACAGATATGTTGACCCCATATGAGCCCGTGCGCAGCCTTAGATCCTCAGGCGGGGCCCTCCTGTCTGTCCAAAGTCTAGACTTGAAACTAAAGTGACCGTTCTGTCAGGGCCGCTCGACTTCTTATTATGATAAGAAATCTATTTACGTATCTATTTATTTGTTTTTTGATTCTTTATCCACATTTAATTTAATGAATTAATATAATTCCTATTGATGAACTGTGTTTTAAGAGGTGCTATATACTAAATAAAGCTATTATGCTTTTATTAATTATTATTATTATTATTAAAATTATTAATATTATTATTATTATTATTATTAGTAGTAGTAGTAGTAGTAGTAGTAGTAGTAGTAGTGGTAGTAGGAGTAGTAGTAGTAGTAATAATAATAATGAAATTGTCAGGGTCGCATTAAGGAAAGGTAATGAATTGAAAACACTTTCTGACCCTCACCAATTGTGTTACATTCAAATATGAGAACAAAAACAAGAAACAAGATATGTAAAGTAGGGAAACGGCCTATGATAGCAGTTAGCATCACTTCCAGAGAGAAACAAGCAGCAAAAGGCATGGAAAGTAGATTTTTCCTCTAAAAGCACAGAGCTGTTTTTAATGTTTCAGAAATGAAGATGATCAACGGCGGCAGATGTTGAAGATAAACTTCATCAGTGGCCAGAACACTGTGTGGGCTCGGCCATCTGCGGCTATTAACCTTTTTGCAAAGACAAGTTGGAGAGAGTTAATTGTTCATTTATTGCTCTTTCCAACGTAAGGACTGAGGGAATTGTTTCATTTTTTTCTTTTTTTTTTACGTTTATCCCTGCTTTCTATACACTCCAAACTGGAAATGTGGCTCCACACTCCAATCAGGGGTTCAATGCCGTCATGGGGGTAAAATCTACAATCTGAGTTTGTAGGGCCCATGCCCTCCCAACACCACTAAAGGCCGCTCTTGACCCATGTGCGGCTCCCCCCTTTAGCCAATTTCACACACCTGGGATCAATTACCTTTGTCACCCACACAGTATTTATTCTCCAGCTCCCCAGTCACTCATTGCCAGACCGTCAAATAGCTTACCCAAGTTGTACGGCTACTGGCCAGTTCCAAGTTCCTAATGCAAAGCTTTTAGTTCCTAGCGCCTAGTTGATGTCTCCTTATTTCGTCTTGCCCTAACCTGTTTTTCTCCTCTCCTCAACCAAGCCTGTCTGTCCTTCTCCATCCAGCCCGGCTCCCCGTCTCTCCACCCGGATCCTGGACCCCGGATCCCTCCTAGCTCCGGTCTTAACAGAGTTCAGTGCAAACACTCATATTTCATATTATACTGGACAGGACTGAAAAAAATAACTCCTTCCAATTTCTAAGGCGGTTGTTGTTTTTTTTTGATAAGTGCAGCTTTATTGTTCAATTCCGAGTTTATTGTCAGTATTTTCATTGCTGTGATGCTGTGTTTGTTACTGGTGTTACACACAAATGTGTGACCTGCCAAATTGTGTGATGCTATTTTTCCTGCGTATTGACGACACACACTAAAAGATTAATGCATACAAATTTGAAGAGATGATACTACGTCACAAGAGAACTGGTACGTAAGCGACGCATTTAACTATCTCAGGACAAATATAGTGACAGGGCTTGTCGAAAAATGGTTATCTGCTTGTTTCTGTAAAATAACCACACACCTATCGCAACAATGCTTTTATACAAATATGACAAATGTAGGCAGATCTGAGTGTTTTTCTTTGGTTGTCGCACAATTTTAAAAACAGCGATTTTCTCAAAACTGTTGAAAAATTCCGCATTACAAAATTTGGCCCTCACCTATTTTGTTGTAACACCTGCGGCGCTGCAGCGAAACTGACAACAGCGAATTTAACAATAAAACAAAAATATTTTTTGTTAAGAACTGCTGGAATTTGGAAAGTCAGACAGTTTTTTCACTGAACGCAGATTGTGGATTTGTCCCCCATTAGTGCATTGAACTCCTAATTAGAGTGTGGAGCCTGCTGTGGGAAGGAAACCTGTACGTACTACATGAGGGGTGAGTATAAAACAGGGACACACTTCAAAAACTCTGAACTACTCCCGCAACTCTGAAAAAATAAATCAATTTGGATTCTGTGTGAACAAGTGCAAAATGTCATTTTGCTGCTTTTATAAAGTCTGTGTCATCAAGCTGTCTGCGGATGATAGATTTTCAAGAGCACGTCTTTTTGGTAAATGACCACATTCAGCGGACAAATAAAAAAAATACACTTGAGTCAGAGGGTCAGGGAGTGTCATCATTGTTGGAGGAAGAAGGTAAAAAATGAGGCGTTCTGAAAAGTCTTTGTGTTCGCCTTGTTGACAGGGAGCGACATGACTTTTTAAAGGTGACAGTTCTGCTACTGCCGCTCTTCTCAGGGGGATTTCTGAGAGCCACTTCATAGGGCTGTAATGCGACGCCCACACATATCATCAGTCTGGCTGTGAACTCTGCCACGATGGGGATGTTCAGGGTGAGTCATGTATCAAAGGAAGTGCAAGATGGTGGTGGGTGGGGTGGAAGCAGCATGATATCACAAGGAGGGAAACTCAAAAGGAAAAACATATGCCAACGGCAGCCAGGGTTGTTAGGCGACAAAGTAGCCCAAACCCGTATGTTTCTACTTCATCAGACGTTTTGCCAGGTATGCCCTCACTTGAACTCCGACCAACTCACATACACTTTTCTTCCTTGACTCACGGTTAGAGTGAAAAAGGGTCTTTTAGGAGCATGGGCGAGATAAGACACTGTAAAGAGCCATTTGCATTTTGTTAAACCCACTGTTTCAATGTCAAACAAATTTGTTGCATTTGGAATGATTAAGGTGTACGAATATTGATTGAGGTGTTCATTAATATAAAAGCTTGAAAGCACTAAAGTCTATTGATGCTGATTAACTACTAAAAGAAACAAACTCACAGTTTCTTCTATTCAATTCTGAATAAAAAGTCCAATGGCTTTCAAATAAATCCCAACATTGCCTTCAGTAACCTTCTTCCCGGCTGTTTTGAATGTTATTTTACATTGTATGGCTGTGTAGGGCAAAAAAGACCAAGATGTAAATGTGAAATATGCAATGGTCACACAGTCCATAAACACGTAAAAACTCAGGCTCAAGGGGGAACAACATGACACAGATTCCTAGACGGAAAAAAAACATCTATGCCCACTGCAATGGATGTCTCTGTGGCAGCGGAAAGAACAAAACCTTTCTCCGAACAAGCACAAGGTCTATGCCTTATTGTCCTTTTGTTCTTTGTTCCCCATCCACAGGAAATTTCTTTCACCTAAAGCTGAGTCTTTGACTCAAGAGCAAACCGCTACTCGGGAGCCAACACCATCACAAACGCTGCTTGTTCTATTACAGGTTCTTCTATGGAGGGCTGTTTCTCCTACGTGGAACTGGCTCCTGAAAGACGTCGGTGCTATGGAACCTGCTCTGTCTGTGCGTCGTGAAGCCTTTCTTTTTATTTTTCCTTTCTCGGGAAAGGGATTATCATTCTGCTACCTAAACAGATGGTGGATCCACAGCCCAAAATTTAAGTGGTTATCTCCATCACGTCATGCATTTTGGAACTTGTTAGAGGAGTCATTTTCTTTCGACAAGTCTCTGGTGTGGTGTTGACAGCCCCACAGCTGAGGAGCAGAGCTACCGTCTCCGCCACCGAGGCAAAATCCATCGCGGAAGGCAGCCTGACCACTTAATTACTACCGTATGCAGACACAATAGGCACCTCTAGCTCCATTAGCCCAGCATGTGCTGCAGAATAGTGGGAAGATGGATGTTTGATGTGCTGGTGAGTCATGGATATACAAACAAACAAAACACTTGTCTGTTTGAAAGACTCAAAGTAATATACTAGGTGCATGGATTCCAGTTCACATGTAAACTTATTAGAATAAACAAATCACAAAATGAGTGTGATATTGTGATAATACCTTTTGAACCTTTCATTGTGTTCAACTGTGAGATTCAATTGTAGTTACTCTTTGCGTGCAGCTACTACAGGAATAAGTCGTGAAGCAGTGAAGTATAAAATTAGAGCTGCCAGCGCTCCAGCTCACACTGTTCACACCTGCCAAGGAGCTGCTCTAATGTCATTGAACCCAGAAAGGAGACTCTTACCAATTTGAAATTTTACTCAATGCTGTTTGAAATCCCCTATCTTGAGGTACGGTGGCCCTGAGAGCTCAACGCACTGCAACTTAAAACACATGCAAATAGACAAAAAGACAAGCGCATTGAGAAAACATCTCCACCAATGTGACAACACATGTGCAGCATTTAGAAAACACGCTGCAGATCCAGACATGTCGAACAAACTGCACAGCAAAACACTTATCAAATAGGAAAAACACAACCAGCTCAGGGATTGAGTGGACAGCTGTGGGGGTGAGGGGCGTTTCCTCCCAAACAGAGTCCAGCGTGGACCGCATGTTTTGAGAGCTTCAAATCTCAGCAGCCATCGAGGTACAGTAACAGTAGACTTCCTGGCATTGATCATTGATGTTGTAGTCAGTGGTCGAATTGTGCAACAAGTGAATGAAACATGACTTGTTGTTATATCTCATTTTGGAATGACATCCTGCCAGTCCAGTCTCATGATGTCTTTGTCTTTCTCAATTTTGGCAAATATGATACGATTTTCTTTTCTTCGTCGTTCGTCATTTGGGCTTCAAAGGCCAATTCTATTTTGAATTATGATCTTCCGTCATCACTGACAAAAGCAATTCACAGGAAAACAAAAGTAGCCTTGCTTGATCTGTGGGCACTATGATTATACCGCAGCGCTCAGCCACCTATCATCAGACGACAGGCGTATGGATGTAATCAATTGCCAAAATAGGAGGAGGCTTTGGGAGAGGCAGGATTATGTCAATTGTTTATGCTATGAAAGCAGTGGTTTGTGCAGTAGGTGTTGGAGCATGGTTTGGAAGAAATCGTGAGAATGTCAACAACACTGTACCTGGGTGGTCTGAGAACAACGCTATGTTATAACGTGTATATATATTGTGTGTGTGTGTATGTATGTATGCATGTATGTATGTATGTGTGTATATATATATATATATATATATATATATGTAAATTCTCACCCTTTTTGTTTTTTTTTCTCTTTCTCTGTTGAGTCGCTTCCATTAATGACAGCGGGACAGACAGCTGTGCGTCAGGGAGACCATTGGCTTGTCACAACGTCTTAATAGTTTCTCTATGGTTGGATTACGCTCTAATAGATCCTTACAGCCACATACCCTCGTAGCCTTCACTGACGTACATCCTGACCGTTCATCCTCCTTATCAATCAAATAATGTATTGCTTTTAAGAAGTCGCCATGGCTGCCTGAGTTGGAGCTGTCCTGATTAAGTCTGGTAGTGTAAAACCCAGATCTGGAGGGAAAACATTTCCTAGGCCTTGACTCAGCAACAGGTCTTCTTCTCAGTGCTGGAGACATTTAAAAGCGCTATTGGGATTTGTGATTGACAGGTCCCCGTTGGTAGCGCATGGTGGTTGAACGTGAAACATGTAAAGCCTTAATAGGTTCTAATCGAGATGCGTGCCATGGCGGCCACTTGTGATTTCTCCCTCAATTGGATTTTGTGTTTGTGTTCTTCCCGTCTCCAAAAAGCGTGACATGGCACAGTTATCAAGGCTTTTATGCCCAGAAGAGAGGCACTGTTTTACTGGGAAGCAAGAGGAATATGGTAATATTATTTTTGTTCTGAGTAGAAGGGCTTTTAAAGCCGAAGAAGATTTGGATCAATTTGTGTTCTCAAGTCAATTTGACCCCCAGACGCGAAAAATCGAGTGAGATCATCGTACATCATGCCTACATCTGACAATGCATTTCCAAGGGCACGGCAAATTAGGTCAAACGCTCAGGATGGATGCCGACCTCACATCAATGACAAAGGGCAACGAGACAGATAATGAACTTATTCTTAGACAAGGGGAATGGGCAGCAGTCTTTGCCAATGTTTGTATTTCAACTAAAGAAACATTACAAACATTATTATTTTGTCACTGCTCCAACGATAGAAAGTCAACTATTCATCATTCATCCATTGGCAAATTGCTCAAAATGAACCTCTTTTTTTTTCTCATGCTGGTGCCAACAAAATTCCTCAGATATCTTTTGATACCGCAGATTGTTGACCATTCCGGCATGCCACCGAGCAATAATAATAATAATAATAATAATAATAATAATAATAATAACTTAAATTTGTCCCATCATTAAAGAGTTGGCAAAGCATCTTTTTAATAACTGTTTACCGCATCTAATGGCTCCTAATGAGCACTCAGACGCCGACCATCCGGTCCGCCTAAAAACATAAAAGCCCGGGATGACCCCACTCCAAATCATCCAAATGGAGTCATATTGACTTCCTCCTCTGAAGGGTGAGTGTAACTAAACATTGGAAGAATAAATATGCCATTGCTGACTGAGATATTTATGTTTGTGTCTTTTTTATCACCAGACCTGCATCATTAGTTGTAATAGTGGGATTCTCTGTGTTGTTTCCTGTTGGGGAGGGAACCCTGGCGATGACGATATGAATTTTAATTTCCTATTTTAGCTGGGATTATAGGGGATCAATTCTTCATGGAGGCACTTGTATTTATCATTAATTCCACTGGGTTACTGGTTCATATTACTTTAATTGATGGGGGATGTGATGGGGGGGTCCTATAATAATAATAATAATAATAATAATATGCACACAGTTTTGATAACTGCCTCTATTAACTATAATAGTTAGCCTGGTAGATTGTAAATACAGGGTATTGCAATTACAGTGTGGCAGGCTGGGAAAAGCCGAACACACACACACACACACACACACACACACACACCATTATCAAAATGTAAATGCCAGTGGAAATACAGGCATCCAGTGTTCTTAATGCATGGAGTGGGTAGAGGGAGGATAAGGTAAAAGAGTCAGAGTGGGAGGATGGAGTTCTGCTCCAACACACAGTGAGCAGGATTAGAGATGTAGCGCATCCTGTCAGTCATAGAAAACACGCTTTTAACATACGTAGATCATACAGTACATAACGTTGATCATACAGTACACTTGTTTTATTTCTCATTCCTCTTTTATATTGGTTAAGCCCACTTTGGTTGTGCTTGGGTATTCGTTATAGGAAAGCGAAGTCTGTTACGGTCACTGACTCAGAACGGATGTGAACACACAAGCACCACACCAAAACAATCAGGTAAGACGTCATAGTCCACAAAGCTTATTCCAGAAACAGGCAGGAGATCAGTCAGAGAAGGCAAAGTTATGCGGCTGGAAAACAGGCAGAGAATGAGAGTCCAGGGAATCAGAGTCCAGGGAATCAGGCAGAGAATCTGAATGAAGGAAAACAGGCAGCAAATCAGAGTCCAGGGAAATCAGGCAGATTTGGACAGACAACCTGGCAGGGAACAAAGGGAAGTGGACTGGTATTTATACTGTGGAACTAACAAGGGAATGAGCTGCAGGTGGGGTAACCAGGTAAAGGGAAGGGAGTGACAGCAAAGAAAAAGGGAGTGGGCCGATCTCAAATCACATGGTGGATAGTGACATGGCATGAGGAAACGACCAGATGAAAGTAAACCATGAAAACAAATGAGTAAACTGAATGAAACTATGGGAGTATTCATACTCCCAGTATGAATACTGGGAGATCAGGGAGGATTCATGACAATCTCACTCACTCAGTGTGTCGCATTGGTTATGAATGTTTTTATGTTCTTTACATGGTCATTATAGATAATACATGAACCACTGGCTGTGTTGTATAACACTGTGAAGAATAGCTTTGCGATGGGTTGGACTAAATTTCCCTGAGGAATGGTGATGAGAAGAAAACAGAAGACTTAAATTATAAATGCAACGTTTCATAAATGAATAAATGATCTTATTCTTTAAATAACTTACAAATAACTGTAAGAATTTTCAGTTGTTGCCTAGGTAACAACAAAAGGCAATCTCATTGGCTCAATGACTCAATGTCTCAATTTATGATTGGATGAAATAAGCACACATTACACACACTGCAGTACAACGTGGGACCTGGTGGGGACCACAAAGAGCAAAAGCAAAACATACTTTCACACAAAAAAATGTTTTTCCATACTTGTAGGGAAAGTTATCCGGATCTTATTGGATGATTATCCAAGTGCAGCCCAGCATTTTTGGATATTGTGAACCCCACGATGATAGAAAACAAACAAACACACACACACACACACAAACACACACACACACACACACACACACAAACACATACACAAACACACACATACACACACACACACACACACACACACACGATGATGATAAAAATACACTGAAAGTTTTTCTTTTTAAACTTATTTTACACACATTTAATTTAATTGGTGAGTCCTGCCACATTTCATCTAAATCTTCTACACAGATATCTTTATTCCCTTAAATTGAACATCCACATTTGTTTGAATAATGTATTGAAATTTCATGTCTCGTTTTTCAGCTTCTGTACCTGTAAACCCTCAAATAACCACTTACTGTCTATTGTCAGGCATGCTTTTTATCTCTATTGCCACCTCCCACACGTATTAGGAGTGTGTGTGTGTGTGTGTGTGTGTGTGTGTGTGTGTGTGTGTGTGTGTGTGTGTGTGTGTGTGTGTGTGTGTGTGTGTGTGTGTCTGTGTGTGTGTGTGTGTGTGTGTGTGTGCGCATGTGTGTATGCGTGTGTGTGCATGTGGCGAGGACGAGGCTTGTCTTATCTGTACCCTATAATCAGGTGAAGTTGGAGCGGGCAATGAATCAGTCAGTGTGGGTAAAGCATTGATGGAAAAACAGACTATACGTCACCAGCGAGACGAACAGAAGAGAGAGAGAGAGAGAGCAATAGGGTGGGAGAGAGAGGACAGAGACCATCAAAAATAGCTTGTCATGACTTGATTCCGGTAATGATAGGCCATATACCAAACTAAGTATTTATTTATTTTGTTTCTCAAAATATTTATTTGGAGAGATATAAAGTTTATATGTTTGAGTTAGTTTCAGAATAAGTTTGCCTATGGCTTAAGATAGATCGATAGATGTAACTTATAATAGCATAATAAAAAAATAGAATAAACAAATAAATAAAAACAATTGGCAATATACAATAAACAATATTCAAATACAACAAACAATCAACCCGTAATATACAATAACACAATACAATTTGAATTGTTTTAGTTGTTTTCATTCTTGGTAGCAGTGCCAGTGGGGAGTGGTTTTTGATGGCAGCTGCAGACGGAGAGAGTCAGCACTAGCAACCGAAAGTGGACGCACCTGCAGGAGATTGAGGTAGTTAGCAGAATCTTGAAATGCCGCTGTGTAATTTCCACTGGTGTGAAAAGACCAGTTCCGTGCTTTGTAAAAATAAACTGCTATTTGGTGTATTGTTCTACCTGCTACCTGGTCCATCTCTAGCCTGCAACCGAGTCTTGTCACAGTGGCGTCTGAACAAGGACAATGGACTGACAAACAGGAGGACAGGGTAAACCTCCACTAGGGCAGGCTCTTCGCCGCCTAGTGGAGGTCTAGGAAGAGTTCAGTACAGCCCAGCAGCAGCAGCAGCAGCAGCAGCAGCAGCAGCAGCAGCAGCAAGACCACGCCATTAAGGTCCTTCAATTGGAAATCCAGGGCCTTCAGCGCCAGATCCAGCTCCACCAGTAGCTGTTGGCGCTCTAACCAGCGGTCCCTTCCTCCTTAGAGCCAGAAGGAAGGTGGAGAACAGCGAGCGCCAGCAGTCCAGCCATGACCAGGGCCAGTGCCAGCAGTCCAGTGATCACCAAGGTGAGCACCAGCAGCCCGACTGTCACCGGGGTCAGCGGTCCAGCCATGGCCATAGGCAGTGCCAGCATCCAGCCCCACCCCTGCTCCAAGAAAGGACCCACCCAGAGAGTACCCACATCCCCACACCGGCTCCAAGAATAAGCCGCCAGTAGTACCAGTGGAAAAACAGGCAGCTCTTCACCCTTCGAAAGAATTGGGAAGGACCTAATCGGACCATTAGACCAGAGTGCACAGGCATATCGCTTTTTGTTAGTCCTTGTGGAAAATGCAACATGGTATCCCGAAGCAGTTACCCTGCGTAGCATCTCTGCAAAATGTGTTGTGCAGGCTGTGTTTCAGGTTTTCTCCTTCCACACACACTCAGGGAAATGTATGAATTGTTGGGCGTTCGCTCCATTCGGACCAGCGTGTACCAGTGTGTACCATCCCTAGACAGATGGTCTGGTTGAAAGGTTCAATAAAACGCTGAAGAACATGGTTCGTAGGTTTGGTTAAAAGGGGTTCGTTTGCTCACAAGGACAGCTAAAATTGGACCCTGTGTTATTTGCAGTCTCCAGGCATCCACAGGATTTTCTCCTTTTGAGCGGCTCTTCGTTAGAAAGCCCAGGGGTTTGTTGGACCTGCTTAAGGGAAGCTGGAAGGGAGGTCCAAGCAAAAGTAAAAAGGAAATTCAGAACGTCCTGGATCTGAGAGCAAAACTCTGCACAATTGGACAGTTGTCACGGGAGAATTTCCTCAAGGTGCAGGAATGGCAGCGGTGCCTGTATGACAGAGGGGCTTAGCTGAGACAATTCTCACCAGGAGATAAGGTCCTCATGTTGCTTCCCACGTCCAGCTCCCAATTTCTCACCAAGTAGCAAGGGCCGTTTATGGTTACACAGTGAATGGGGGATGTTGATAACAGTATGAGGTTGTGCCCTCAGACAGGGGGGTGACTACCCAAATTGACCACCTTAACCTCCCAAATGCAACAACCGTAGTGGAGAGAGATGAGTTGAGCCTAATTTCTGTGACCCCTGTCCCTTGTAATGACCATCTCTCACTGGGCCAGAGAGGGGGGTTGCTGACTTGCAACGGCCGTTTGCAGATGTTTTCTCCCCTTTGCCAGGGCGCACCACCCTCATAGACCACCACATCAAAATGTCCCCAGGGGTAACGATATGTTATGGCCCTATTGCTTGCCTGAGCACAAAAGAAAGGTGGTGCAGGCAGAGATCGCGACCATGAAGGGCTTAGACATGGGAGTGATTGAGAGTCTAACAGTGACTGTTGTAGCCTCTTTGCGCTGATATAGAAGCCTGATGAGTCTATATGGTTTTGAGTGGACTATCGCAGGGTCAATAATGTGTCAAAGTTTGATACCTATCCAGTGCCCTGGGTCGACAAACTTCTGGATCGGCTTGGCACTGCGCACTTTTTCACGACACTGGATCAGACCAGATTCCCTTGTCTCCAGTGTCTAAGGATATTTGATCTTCTCCACTCAGTTTGTACCAGTTTCACACACTTCCATTTGGTTGTTTAGGGCCCCAGCCCCTTTCCAGCGCCTCATGGACTGGGTGCTGCGCCCGCATGTGGCATATGATGCGGCTTACCTGGATGTCATACCTAGGAGCAGCATATGCGGCAGGTGGGGGCAGTCCTGGATTCCCTGAGGCAGGCTGGGCAGACGGCCAACCCAAAGAAGTGTGCAGTTGGTCGGAGGGAGTTACAGTATCTCGGGTTCTACTTGGGCTGCAGGCAGGTGCGTCCTCAGATAGACAAGGCAGCAGCAATTGTGGCCTGCCCAAGGGCCAAAAAACCAGGTGAGGGGATTTTTGCGGATGCAGGCTATTAAAGGGGCTTCATTTCGAATTTTTCAGAGTTGACCGGTCCCCAAACAGACCTCACCTGGAAAGCTGCCTCAGATCCGTTCCAGTGGATGGTTCCATGCCAGTTGAGAGTGTTAAACAGGCCCGCTGTGGGGAGCCAGTGCTCCATATGCTTAATACCGTTTTTAGCTGTCAGCCGTGCAGTTACCCGGATTAAGTCGGGCAGTGGGGGTATGTGGCAGCGGGGAGTAGTTTTGGCGGCATCTGCAGGTGGAGAGAGCCGGCACTGGCAACTGAAAGTGGACGCACCTGTAGGAGATTGAGTTAATTCGCATAATCTTAAAAAAACGCTGTGTTTTTCACCTCTCGCTCTCTCTCCTGACAGGGTGGCTGGGCTCCAGTCCCGAGGATGACAACGGAGCAGCACGTGCCTGCAAGGGAAATTTTCTAGTTGGTGTGAAAAGACCAGTTCTATGCTCTGTAAAATAAACGCCCAGCAACAACTGGCTTTTTGTTCTACCTGCCTCCTGGTCCAAACCCTACCTTGGAACCACCAGTCTCGTCACTCGAGTGTGTTAGTTAGCAGATGAGCCTCAGGTCTGTAAGGTGTTATATAAGTCTGATCATGTTGAGTCAATGGTTTGCCTGAGACCTGGGTGTGTGTGCATGTGTGTCTGCATGTACTATGTGCGCAGGCCACAGGGCATACAGACGTCGGGACCATGGTGAGAGAGAGAAAAAGCATTCATGCAATTTGATCAGAGGCCTCAATCAAATTTCAGATTTAAAAATAACTTGTGAACCAAATCATCTTTTTTTCTAGGAATTTGAGAGTGAAGTGATTGGGAACATAGATGCTGATTTTTATACGTTTCCGAGCTTGTCTCTGCTCATGGGGGACATTCTTTTTCTCTGTTTTGACTCTGAACCTGCACTGTCCACACCATCCACAAACCCAAAGTGTTTTTTTTCCCATTATTAGTTGCACAACAGGAAAGTCGTGTCAGTAAGTCAGTTGTGAGTCTCCTGTGTCATCGAATAACAGCTTTTACAAAACCACTTGTAAGCACCCAAACCTGTAAAAATCCCTCCAGTGTGACTTCACAAGTAACTAGTTACAACTAGTCGAATCAAAGTACTTATATTTTGACTTGAGATATTTTCTAACAATGTATTTTTATAGCAGTATCAATCCTACACATTAGTAGAAGTGATTATTGTTAAATAATGATGAACATTTTTTTTATATATATACAACATAATAATATGTTAATTATTGTTATTATTGATGTGGAAGTCACTGCTACTTGTTACAAAGATCAAACTCCATGGTTACATTAATCATCATTATTTGGTTTGAAATGAATAAAAGTCAAACGTGTTGTCGGGAGCTTTCAAATGAGTCTTGTTTGATTTTTGAATAATTTTCATCTTGTTAAATGAAAGTATTATTTCATAAATCTTCACAATTGTGAAACACACTTATCGGTGTACAATTTCTTCTAAGATTTATTTAACCAAAAAATAGATGATTTATTCATAGATTTACCAATTGATTGTTTGTGTGTCTTTTCTACAATTAGGTTGAAGGCTATGATTGTGTTCCCCATAGCTTGCAGGGTTAAAAAAGGGAACTCAATAAGTAATAACTTGAGTAATTAAGTAAAAACTACTTATGATATTTACTAAAGTTGTTTTCTTCATCACTACTTCTACTTGTGAAAAAAATGGTCCCTGTATTTAGTAGCATACTCTTCCTCAAATTATAATTTCCAATTACTGGTGGCTAACAGCGTAGAAAACATTATGAGGATGCCACCTTAAAATAAGCTTATCTCACCTAAAACCAACATATTTTTCTGAAGTTGTTTTCCTTATTTCTTAAAATTCATTATTTATTTTTTTGCTTCATGTCTTAATTTATGATTACATGTATAATCTTGTTAAATGTATGTCAATCAATAGGGTTTAATAGTTGTTTTTGATCTATACCTGGTCTTAATTGGCTACAGCAAAAATCTGAGGTTTTTGAACGAACCATAACGTCAGAAGTGCTCCTCTTTTACTTTATATATATATATATAGATATATGTATATGTATGTATATATATATACCTGTATGTGTATGTCTAAGGCTAGGTGTATGAATATGTATATATATGTATATATGTATATGTATGCATGTATGTATATATGTATGTATGTATGTGTATATATATATATATAATTTATTTATTTATACATGTATATATATATATATATCCCAACCTTGAAATCCATATCTATGCCAACAGGGGAAATACTTCTCTCAAATATATTCAACAATAACATAAAAATATTCCCTCTGAAGTGTATATTTGAACATCAGCAGACCAGGAAAGCTTATTATTAACATTGATAATTCAAACAACCAGAGGAAGCATCTTGTTCTGTAGAGTGGACATCTCACCTGGGAGGGAAACGATACGTTGGGTGGACCGTGGACGATCGGCGGAGTGGGAGAGTTGGAAGCCGTAGTGAATCTGTTGAAATATGAAATTGAAATTAATTTGTAAACCATCTTTACTCTGCAGAGATGCAATGACCTCGTACCAATACTGTTACCTCCTTCCTGGGAGCGACATGGACTGCTTGTTGTTTTCCATCTATCTGCTCTAATACTCATTTATTCCAGACCCACACACACGCACGCATGCACAAACGCACGCACGCGCACACACACACACACACACACACACACACACACACACACACACACACACACACACACACACACACACACACACACACACACACACACACACACACAGCTTACCATTCATGGTCTGGGCCTTTGGGAGCAGCACTCGCAAAATGTGTGAAAAGCTATTCTCCAGCGGTGTAGCTGGGGGTCAGCTATGTGTGTCCACTGTGCAAATGTGTGTTGCAACAGTGAACCAGTGGAAAAGCAGAGGAGCTGAAACTAGAAAGAAAAAAGTTAGTTAGAGTTAAGGCGTGCCAATTAAACTTCACTGGTGTGATGTGTGGACTTATTTTGCGTTGTTATCTGAGAGTGAGTGGGTATTACCGTCGCAGGTGGACTAGACTTATCAAGCCATACAATGTTAATAACTCCCTCTCCCTACTTCCCTCTTACTATCTCACGATAACTGATGGCGTGAAAGCACTGAAGCTCTTCCCTGCATTGCAACAGAATAGACACATGGAAAATAATAAAAAATAAATATATATATATATATATATAATTTGTCATATAATATTAAAGCTTAATTTATCCCTGAAGCAAATCAAACTTCATTGTCTCTAACAGGAATTGTCTTTTTCCCCGATACGCTTATGGCATAAGTCAGAGACCTCAGGGATGAATGGGAAGCAGATCAGAGCCAGTGTGAAAAAGATAGTAAAGAACATTCTTTCATGTCTCCTCAGGCTTATTAATTGAGGATTTAGGCTACATACATCAGTGTGTGTGTGTGTGTGTGTGTGTGTGTGTGTGTGTGTGTGTGTGTGTGTGTGCGCGTGTTATAAACTCATTAAGGTTTGACATATTCACCGTGGCTCCAGATACTGTATATGTCAATATGTCAAACATTATGCTAATGGAGGTAAAAGGCAGACATATATTTATTACAAATAAATGTGGATTACTACTCAAATATGATATTGTATCTGTTATACTTTTGTGATGTTTCGACCTGGATTTGGAAAAGATGGTCAAGGTTACTGCGAGCATCTAGAGGACATTTTCTGTGGGAATATGTTAATTTGCACAGACTTCCATCATTAAATATCATTATAGTGTTGGAGCTACTTTCCCCCTCCAGTATTATGTTGCTACACACACACACCACACAAACACACACCACACACACACACACACACACAGGCACACGCACACACGCACACACACACACACACACAGTCAATATAAATAATGTATTGCCTTTCAAGAGCACTGCAGTGGATCTGCCTCCACCTTTCTTTGCTCTTGTTGGAAGCCAATTAAATTCAATTCCATTTCCGAGGCTAAGTTGGAAATCTTCATTCACATCAAGGATCAGCGTCAAAGCTCTGGGCGACAGCAACGCTCTTATTTACCCTTGGGAATAGTTATCCGGCCCCGGTTTACTGACAGTATGGCCCAATCCGATTAATGCAGGTCTTGCCAGGGGAAGACGACATCAACTTTCTTCTGCAGTTCTATTTTCTCTCCCTTTTTTAAATGACAGCACCACCTCCGTTGAGCCACAACTCTGTATAAATTGCTCCCAGCTCTTATTTACACCCCCATCAGCACAAAAAATCTCCTATCCTGTCAAAGTGACACATCATTCCCCCTCACAATTAAACAAGCTGTTGACGTGCAGGCATAAAGCCATTCAGGTTGTGCCAAATGGAAAAAGACCAGCACTCAAGGTACAGTGTTGTATTTCCAGACGGATCAGTAATGTATTAATTTGGCACTGGAGTAATATTAAATGATAACAAGCCAGATAATTCAATGGTCTGGGGGGGGGATACAAATAACATCCACCATGGCTCAACGCTGTCATCGTGTGGTCGTCTTTGGGAAGTGTTCAAATGAGACAGAATTCATTGTTTATTGATTGCACGTCAGAAATGGATAATAGAGGCCACTACCTGAACTGTAAATAAAAGCCATATATTTCTGAAACAATTTCTCTCTATGGGATTTTGACATGTTAGCGGAGAAAATGCTTCAATCAGAGTGTAAAGTTTCTCACGCAGAAAACAAGCGTGAGTTCAAAGCACAACTGTTATTTTTACTGTGATTAGAGGGCCTTACAAACAATCTTATATTGACTGGAGATTAAAAATGTTCATAATATTTAAATATTCTCACCAATATCTAGTAATCTAGTATTTCCTTATGCTTAAATTTGGCTAACTTCAATTATATTTGCTGCTTTATAATTGGACAAACTTTGAAAGTTGTTTGGAGATTTAAAACCTAAATGGACAGGAAGAAAGCAGAAGATCTGTTGAGCCCTGTTTAGCTCACATAATATATATATATATATATAAGAAGATAGTCATTGTTACGGATCTATTTTCTATAACGGTAGAATGAAAGCAAATTCTGACTTTACAATATTACTGATTCCTTACGCAAAGAAAATAATAAACATAAAAGTTTGCGATCCATATATACATATCAAAATTCCATCGATATAGGGTGGCTAAACAGTGCAATTAACAATAATTAAACCGTCATTTATAAAAAAAATGCATTAGCCAATATCACACAGGTTGAGAAGGCTGTGACATTATGCCATGTCCCCTCCGAATTAAAAAAAAAGTATATATCACTCACTTACTTACTTACTTACTTACTTACTTACTTTTTCTATGTCCAATGCATGATTCTAATCAGTCTATGAAACTTTACGGTCATTTCTCTCCATCAGCTTCATATTTCCCAAACCAGGTGGTGAAACCCAGAATGAGGGCCATATTCGAAGGCCCTCAAAATTCGAAACACACACTGAGGGAGCGGAGGGAAGGGCGTAAGGATGGGAGGAGCGGCTCTGGAAGTTTAAGAGGATCAACACCCCTTGCAGGCCCACTCACATCATCCTAATTACAACTGGTCTTGAGCAGGATTACTTCTACCCAGACTTACATTCATGTATACCCCACGCTGCCTGGTTAAGCGTACAGCAGGCCCATGGCTCTATGTCAATGTCCTTGTTTCTGTTTTTTAAGACGTGTGTGTGTGAGCATAAAATTGGATCAAACTGAGATTTCCAAATAATACAAGTAGAGTTTCCCCATCAATGACTGCTGTCTCACATTTCTTTTCTCATCTTCCTGTTCAATTTCCCCCCTCAACCCTCTATTTCTTTACAGTTTATTTCATAATGTACTCCATTAGTTGCTATCGCATCAGGGAATTTATTGCAATAATGGCTGCAGTTCAGTCTTTGGTATTGATGATAATGGTACATATTGCCACAGGGGTGATTGTAATAGCAATTCCAATATAAAATTATAATAATATATGAATATGATCGGTTATGTAGGACAAGATGTTAATATCCCTCGAGTGCACACTTGAGACATGCTGCCTAGACTCTGCGGGATGGTCAAGTGAGGAGCAAGTGAGTCTGGGGTATCAAGTGGGTGCCCTCTTTCTACGGTGTTTCGCTGATAGCCTCCTCAGCCTCCTCCACAACATCCTCCCAGGGCACTGTGTGTTTGATGAGGAAAACGAGATGGAGTGAAGCCGACCATAACACATGTTCTGGTCCGAGGTTGGTTGACGCAATCTCAGCTGGGAAGCAGAGCCTCTGACCTGAGTCCGCCACCCCCACCAGCCCTGCCTAGTTGCCCAGTGCCTGGTCTTGATGTGGCGAGTCAGGCTTGACCCTCACCTTCCTGGACAAATGCTGTTGCCGGCCAGCGGGATGAAGGGGGAGGAAGGGCACTGATGCTCATCCGCCAACCTTCCAGTATTCAAGTCACCATAACGCCTGGTTGTTCCGCCAGGTGTATCGGCATTGAGTGAGGCTCATCTTGCAGCCCACCAGGTTGTGTTTTAGTGTTGCTGGAGTCGGGCAGAGGGAGCATGTGGGATCTTCTCCGTATCACTGGCTGAGATTCTTGGGAGATGGCAGGACATCATGGACAGCCTTAATGGTGAAGCTTGCTTTAAATGTCTCAATTTCCCACAGCTCCTTCCAGGAGATCTTTCTCTTCTCCACTCCTTCACATCTCAGGATGGTGGCAGCTTAGGCTACAAATGGATCACTCCACCTTGTTAGCATCATCTCCAGTCTTACTTTGGCGCGCTTTTACTCCTCTGAGAGACTGGAAATGGATAGCTCTAGGACTCCTTTGCCATAGAGCCCTATGCTGCTAAGGCACCTGGGAAGGCAAAGATGATCTACTTGCTCTGTGTCTTTGAGGGATGTGTTGGACCACCGACCTAGGCTCTTCACAGGCAAAGTGTTGGTCTGGCAGCTTCCCCTTGATGATGGAGATGCTTCTGGACTTGCTCGGCTTGTTCATCATCCGAGAGCCAACTCGCTGTTCTCTTGAAGCTTTCTCATCAGCAGTACAGTACAAGCCTTGGTCATGGTGGGTGTTGTGGGCCGTCCTTGAATGCTTTGACAGGTGGCAGCCTCAGGCCAGGTCTTATGCGCTGTCCTCCAACAACCCATCAAGATGCTCTAACGATCACTTTCATGGCCATGGTGAAGGCCAGCAGGGAGGCGGTACATCAGGCCACGATTCCCACTTCCAGATGTTGCCATGCTGTGGTGTAGTTTGCTGTTGTTAAACATAGCTGCACATCCTGGAAGTAGGTCTTAATGAGGCTTGTGAGGGCTGCTGGAACCCTGAAGAAGTCAAAAGCAGTCCAGAGGAGGTTGTGAGGGACTCAGCCAAAGGCATTGGTGAGGTCCAGGAGCACCATGTGAAGGTCTGTTCCCTCTTTCTTGTCGACTTGGATCTGATGCCAGATGGTGCTAGGGGGTTCCAGACAACTGGAGAAGCCTGAGATGCCTGCTTTCTGGACTGATGTGTCAATCACATGGTTTCTTTGCAGGTGTCCCGACAACCTGTGAGCCACCATGCTAAAGAATATTTTGCCCTCCACATTTCAGAGGCTGATCTGGTGGATTCTGCTGATTTCTGTCCTTTTCCTTTGAGATCAGGATTCCTTCGGTTACCCACCAGGATGTTCTCTTGTATCTCTGGTATCTCCTGTTTGCACCATACCACCTTCATGAGCTTCCAGCAGAATCACAGGACATCTGGTGCATTTTTGTAGAGCCTGTATGTAACTCCATTGGGACCTGGAGCTGATGAGGCCTTTGCTTTATGCACAGTTTTCTCTACTTCACTCCATCTAGGTGGGCTGATATCTAGTTGGTGTTCCAATGGGAGAGTAATCCCTTTGTGGTGTCGGTTGTCTGTGCAGGACTTTTCCATTTGTTTTTCCACTCTTCTCCTTTGTGAAGAGACCCTTCACAAATTTGAAGGGATCTTTGTTGGAGCTTGTTCTTGCCTGCCCCTTCTTTCTGCGGTTCTTTACCAGGTTCTCAGCTCTCCTCAGTCTCGCAAGCCTGCTCGGGATGTCTGCAAAAGGTTTATGCCTTCCTTCTTCTCCTCTGTGGCCTTCCTCCATTGCTTCTTCAGCTGCCTCCTCTCTCTGACTAGACAATCTATTTCCTTCTGCCTCCTGGACTTAGCGGGGATCATCGGTGTAGATTTCTTTCTCTCTACCGCCTCAAACAGTGCCGCTCCGAGGCTGTAGATTGATTGCCCATTCTCTCCAACTTCTTCATGGTTTTGCCTCTGAGCTTCTCTAAGATGTTGCAGAGGTCAGTGTTGACATCCACTCATATTGCCTTTACACGGGACTTTGGCCACTTGATCAACAGCTTCCTACCCTGGATCTTCTTTTCCGATGCAGGTTGCAATGGGCTGGGTTCGGGTTGCTCCCCTGTGCCCGGCTCTTCCTGGGACAGGATTGTTGATGTCCTGCAGACTTTGGATTTCGTCCTGCTGCTGACCTTCGGTCGACTGATTCAACCTGCTTCTCAGGAAGTAGCTGTTGATGCAAGATCCATGTTGCCCCTTCTTCAGGCACTCTATCCTGCCCTGATATATTTTCAGGCCTGTGGTGGAAGAAACCTTTGCCCAGTTGCATATGTAACTCTGGAGCTTGTGTCCGGCTGAAGCTGTTTCAGCCTCATGTATGCTGATCATCCAACTCGTTTTGTTCCTGTGTCAGTTGCCAGGTTGTCTGCTGATGAGTCATCTTCCACACCTGCTCTCGCTGACTCAGGGGATACATTCTTCTAAAAGGTTTCCGTTGCGGAAGGTGGGTGGGACCCAAGTGCTGGATCCCACTGCCGTGGGTAGCTAAACTGTGAAGGCCCCGGAAGGGTCTTTTCCCTCCTTGCTGGCTGTTCTTCCATGCTGTCACAAGGTCTTTCCCTAGTTGTCAGCTGCCCTTTCACTACAGCTGCTGGTTCACCAGATGATCAGATCTGTTATGTAGGACTAGATGTTAATATCCCTTGATTGCACACGTGAGACATGCTGCCTAGACTCTGTGGGATGGTCAAGTGAGTGATGGCATCTTCTGGGTTATCAAGTCGGCGCCTCTCTTTCTCTGGTGTTTCGCTGATAGGCCCATGACACCTACAGAGGGTTCAGCAGTGAATCCCGGCGTAACAGGCTGACCCCTATCTACTACGCTATCTACCCACTTGAGGGCCCAGGTGTATTCCTTTCTCTTCATCCAGAGCCACTGACTACATTTTCGGCAGTTCTGGAGAAGTCTTGGGCCTGTCTTGGAACATGGTGGTAGGAAAGGTCGAAAAAACATAAACACATATGTTCTACCCATTAACATCTCTCTCTCTCTCTCTCTCTCTCTCTCTTTCTCTCTCTTCCCCGACTCTCTGCCCCTACCCCCCTTCAGCCCCACCCGTCTCTCACTTCGTGAATCCTCTTATACGGGGATTATGGAGCTAAGATTTCTACAATGCAAGCAAGCAGGTGGAGAAAGAGAGAGGGGAAGAGAGAGAGGGATAAAGAGAGAGAGACAGAGAGAGAGAGAGAGAGAGAGAGAGAGAGAGGGAGAGAGACTAAACATGAACTAGCTGCAGCCCGGGAGGAGATATACAGAAAGGGCGAATGGGGAGAATGTCTTGGCCAGAGACCTAGCAGTCATGGGGTAGACGGCCGTCTGCAACTGGGGTGAGTAATTTTTTCACTTTTAAGCGCTACTTTTGATCAGTTTTGCACCGCCCCGCATACGACCATGCACCATTCTGTACCGTGCTGAACTACCTAAACAATGTACCATAAGCCTAATCAATGCAAAGGACTTTGTCATTTCGTGTCATTTAGCTTATATTGTGTGAAGGAGCATGAGGTTCATAGCCTGGCGTCGCCAGAGTAATTTGCAAATGCGTATTGGTTTGGAATCTCTCTGATCATTTTCAATTTCCAAGGGGCGTTAGCTATGGGCACAGACCAAAATGTCGTTGGATGCAATTGGGTAGGCCTTCAACCAATCAGAGCAACAAAACATGTGACGTAGCACTGAAGTGAACGTAGCAAGTGAGTTGGCAAATTTAACTTTTACAAAATCCTGTCGGAAGTACAGTGAACTACATCTTTCTTATCAACAAAAGCTTTTTAGAGAAAATATACTGTCCAGTTCGTTACTGTATACTGTAGCGATAGCGGATTCAACAGACCATTCCGCATCAGTGGCAGCCATCTTGGCTGTTTACGAAAATGCCTCAACGGCGCTCCTCCGCATTGTCATGGTGTCGTATTAAACCGACTTTGCGATGATGACTGGCTGGCTGCACATTATTCCTGACTTATTTGTGTCAGGGAGAGAAAGCAGAGCCCTGTACCGTCCCTGGATCATGCCTCCCTCTCTGTGGGCCGGTCGGGCCACAGTAACCAGGTAGACCACGATGTCGCTCGGATCCTTCACGAACCCCACCATCAGGAGGATGTGGTGCACTATGTGTGTCTTCGTCGTCTTCGTGGTGGAGTCTGGAGGAGCAGACACCCTTGACCCTACCACTCTGCGCAACGGTGGGGGTGCTCAGTGCGGGGAATACACAAACCAGGTACTAACCAGGCAAGAGATATGGTGCATGTATATTTATTTTACAAAGTTTTCCTTTAGCAGCAGAAACAATGAAAAAAAAACCATATAATTATTTGGTATAATAGAGAAGTATTTTAAAACAAGAACTTTGACCTGCAGGATGGACAACTAATAATAAGCAGAAATATAAGGAATAATAAGCAGGAATTAGTGGGAAAAACCTATGAAATTTGACTGGAAGTAGGCGAACGTTCGAGCAGCACCCAAACGGCAAGGTTCTAAAACTTTGGGGTGGGTGGTGGAACGAGATGAGTTTGTGGAGTAAGACACTTTGTGACATCGTCCTCCAATTTGTTATATATGTGCAGGTTGTGGCTACAAACATACATTCGCACTTTGCAAGCTTTGTTGTGTAGACTCCATCGCTCTGTAGTGGTTGCAGACTGCGTACTGTATGTGTATGTGTGTTTGTGTGGTGTGTGTGAGCGTGTGTGTGTGTGTGTGTGTCTTACCCTCCTGACGTCCGTGTGGGTTTTCGTTTGATAATTTATCTCTTCTGCCCTTTTTGTAAATATAAACGTATTCTGTTTGCATCTCACCCGGAGCCGTGTCCCTTATTTTGTGGCTTTGGAGCCAGTCGTAACACACAAACTGTAGGAGTCGAAAACAGTCAAAAACATATATCAAGTTTGTGTCCTCACACATGGAGTTTGCTTGCAGCTCAGAGCAACGGGTCCGAATTGTGTCTGTTTTATTTTAGTCCCAAAAGTTGAAAAGTTGGACATGCAGTGCTCAGTCCATTTGAATGGAACCGTGTTGTTGGGAACTTCCACACGGAGTGAGCAGACACTGTGAGGCAGGACTCTGTGGACTACAGGAATTAGACAGCGACCTTCTAAATATTAGGATGAAGTTATGACAGGTTACAAGATTATCCTTTTATTAGTAATTCTGTTTGTGTCACCAGGACTCTGAAAACTTGCATCATCGTCACCGTCACCATCAATTCGTCAGCTGATGCTGCGTTCATTGGAAACTCTGAAAAACTGTAACTTGTTTTAGACGTAAAGCTGATGTAAAGAGGAGTGACAGCACAAACAGATGCTACATTCAATGGGAACTCGAAAATTTGTAATGGGTTTCAATACTTGACCCTGTATATTGCTGCCTGCAGCTATATTTATTATTATTATTATTATTATTATTATTATTATTATTAGGTACTGGAAAAATACCTTTTACTGAGAAGTACAAATACCCTGACACAAACTCTGACAATTACAAATATAACTCTTGTTAAAGTGATTCAAGATTCAAGATTCAAGATTCAAGATTTTTTATTTGTCACATACATATACATACTTCCATACATATATGCAGTGAAATGTAATGCAACGCACCCGGTGATAGCACACAATAAGTCCTAGGAAAAAGTACAAAAATAAAATAAAAATAAAAAGTAGAAAATTCCTTTCTAATAGACTGACTAACTGACTCCTAAAACGTAATACAGTAAGTGGAATACTTATAGAATAAGATAAAAAATGTACCACATTGACATTTCTATTTGAGTAAAAGTACACAAATACTTGGTCTTTAATGTACTTGTATTAAAGTATTCAAAGTAGAACTACTTGTCATATCTAGCGTCCTGATATAACAGAGCTTGTTATATAGTATTATAGGCTCCTGTAACTTAATGTGTGCTCATGCAAATCCTGATTACAATTTATAAAAAAAATTAACGGTGGTTGTGTGTCATAGTGATTTACAAGTGCTTTTTTTTTTAAAGAGATAAAGTAAGGTTACTGTGTTAGAAATGTTTTTGAGTAAGAAGTGTACATATTCGCTTTGAGATGTAGTGGAGTAAAAGTCAAAAGTCTACAAAACCTAAATATACTTAAGTAAGTATTGAAAACCGTACTTAAGAAACGTAACATTATGTAACAAGTACTATTTGTCACATACATATACATACTTTCATACATATATGTAGTGAAATATGCAGTTAGGAATTTGTGATAAATCAGTGAGTGCCTGACACAGGAACTTGGTGGTTGCTGTTGTTGTTGATCATCCGTTCACCACCCCCGTACCAGGTGATGGAGGACGGGATGTGTCGGCTGGTGGCGACCCTCCCTCAGCTGGACGAGCAGAGGTGTCCCGACATGTTCCGTTGCAGCGACGAGGTGTCCTACTGGCTGCACGAGAACGAGGACAGGAAGCAGCAGATTGTGACACTGAAGGAGACCATCTCCGAGCTGCAGGAGGAGCTCAGGAACCACCGGCACCGCATTAAGGTCCTGGAGCACGAGGTGGGAGCCTCATATCTCTTTAAACTAGCGACCCGGGGTCAGCGGTCAGCCGCAATTCTATTAAATGCTTTGGCGACCTGCTTTAACGGATGAAGGACTCTTCTCCCCTTTGGGGACGATCAGATCGGATGGAGACATCCTCCCAGGTGGCATCGTCGTCCAGCCTGAGATGGGATAAGCATCTTTTATACCAGCCTCTGTATTTTAGGCATATACATCTGTTATGTGGAAAGATGATGATGCACATACCGCCTGAGAATCCAATTTCCATTTCTTTTAACAAACACTCAAGTCAGCAGAAAGAGACATGGCCATTACTAACATCACAAAATAAACTGCTGTGAGAGTTATTTGAAACATTTTTGAGAATTGCTGGAGTAGTTCAAGACAAATAACCTGAGACCAATAATTTAAGAGAAACAGTGATTGAAAAATAATTTGCAAGAGAAAGGATTGTGATTCTTCAATGTCTAGATTGATGACCCAAACCTGAAATTAAGTGTAATATTTAATTATTTTTATGAAAGGCTTTTTTGTTATTGCAATTGTATTGCCTTTTCTTTAATAAATCTCTTTGAGTGGCATTAAAACGCAAAACTGTTTCAAATGAGTCTGACGCAGATCATTGCAACAGATATCCTTATTCCACTGAAAGGCAAGATAAGTTTATTTGCACAGCATATTTCATACAGAATTTTCAAAATGCTTCACATGAAGCACAACATACTTTGTGTAAAAGCAACTAGGAATAAAAGCAAAAAGCTCAAAACAGATTTAAAGAAAAAGACGGAAACCAGATAAAATCACAGATCAGTTTAAAGATCAGTGAAATGTGTTCTTTCTTTTAAAACCAGAGAAGAGTCACTGAGATTCAAATGTCTTTTGCAAGAGAGACCTGACCAAGAAGGCAGCATAAAACAAGATGCAGTCCATCAAGACTACAAACATGGCAACATGAAAAGAACAATGAACACTTAGATACACAGGAACCTTCGGTTAAAGCAAAAAATAAACAAACAAGCAAAATGATTTAAATATATTTTAACCTCATGGAGTCATCTGGGCAAGTTAAATGCAATTCAAACCATTTAAAACAATTTAAAACCTCTTTATCCATTGAGTGAATCTTCAATTTTGTTTTGTTACATTCGGGCATGTCAGGGAACTTGTTAAAACAAAACGATCACACAAAACGATCACATATCAAGGCAAAAGTAGAGTACAGTACCATATGTGAAAAATGCAAATTTCCCAGGTTTCAGTTGGCAACAAACTATCTTCCTTATGGCTTCAGCATTATGAAATTGGGTCAATGGGTCAAATAAACCACAATGTAGTCTAGTGTACCAAATATTGAGTCCAGTGGATGTACAGTAAGGCACTACAAACCCGCAGGGCAATGTGGCGTCCAGTCACGAAGCCGGTAGCCTCGGCACATGTCCTTGACCTTAGCCGCTAACAGGATTAGCCTCCTACTCTTCCACGTGCTCCCTCGTGCGTCGCAAGCAGCGACGCTGAGTGCGCAGAGGCCTCAAGCTGGACCGGCCTGTCGCCTCGCGGGCAGGTGGACAGCCACCAGCGCTAACGTGTGTTGGACCTGGACGGAGGGCAGGGGCAGAGGACCGCAGAGGTTGTGGTAATGGGAGTTAAGGAGTTAGGTGATCCCTCCCCTATCCAAGCCAGGAATAGACCTGGGACCCAATCGCATTTTAAGTTTCGAGACGGAAGTCGGCGTATTGTCCGGGGGGCAACGGGAAGAATGGGATTTCACTGTGCATCATGATCAGGCCTGGTTAATAATGAATTGAATATTCTGGAGGGCTATTGGTGCTTTCATAACATATTTACACAGAAGAGAAACGATCATTAGTAATGTGGATATTATGACCAGGCAGGTAGAGGTACTGTTTAGAACAGTTAGAACAGTCTATGAAGGTCAGAAAATCACATTTGTTTACTGTAATGCAGCCTTTAAAGACCACATTTAACTATATTGCAAATCCCAGACTATTCAAACATAATAATAATTGAAGCTGCAATCAGTGAGGACTGGGTCCTCGACCTGCAGGTGTCAGTGAGACTCAACTTGATCCATAGAGTCTCCTAGAATAGGTTTGTGAATGTAGGGAGCATCAAAACAACCAAAACGTGCCCAAAAAAGTCACGTAAACAAACTAAATCTTTGTCTTGTAGACGCTTGCCAAGTTTGAAGTGGAGACGATAAATCACCTAGGAGGAGTTTGCGAAAGTACAAAGAATAAAAACTACCAAAAAGTGACTAAAATGGGACCTTAAATTAAATATGGCCGACTTCCTGTTGGGCTTAGGTCATGGCGGAAATATATATTTTTTTAAGTCTAGTGATGCTACATATGTGTACCGCATTTCGTGAGTTTTCATGAAAAAAAGTGAATAGGTTTGAGGTTTTAAAATTCTCCAGGGGACGCTATTTTTGCCACGCGCATGCACCGGACTCACGAGTGTGCAAAGTTTGGTGAGTTTCCGAGTATGTTGAGGCCCCAAAAAGGCAATTTAAAAAGGCTGAAGAAGAAGAACTGGAAGAAGAACAATTGGAAGTATCGGAAGAATAAACGGAGCAATAACAACAGGGTCCACATTCTGTGGCCTCGGACCCTAATAATTCATTGGTATGTTTTGACACCCGCATGCTTTGGTGCTTCTGTTTATTTCAGTTTGATGGGTTATTTTTGCCTCCTCTGTCAGAGCGAAGAAAAGTCCCACCTGAACGTCTCGTTGGAACAGCGTTTCCATGAGTTGGAAGGATACTACGCTGAGGCCACCACCCTGATGCACCTGCAGGGCACCCTGATCCTCGACCTGCAGGTATACTAACGCTTAGCTGACAATAAGACAAGTAATTTAATAGGACAAAGCTTATCATACAAGAAGCATTGACGATACAGCTCTAATACGAATGAAAAACTTTGGATATCTGTTTATCTATCATTACTTTGGAAATGATGGACAGTGGAGTAATAGACACAGTGTACAGTGTAAAGGAGTCACAATTATTACACATATATATACGCACACACACACAGTACATATATATATATATTGGATATATATATATAGATATATATACATATATATTTATACTGTTTATGCTCCCGTCCAAATGCTAAAGGAATTTTAAGGGTGGCACGTTTACATTTGTGAGGTTGTGTCAAATTAAAGTAGTAATCGTTAAAAATACAATTTTTTAGCCTTTGTTTAGCTATGGAATCCACTTAATCCAGCAAATAACAAAAATATCAGTTTATGGCTTTTTTCCACTTCTTTTAGTGAGTGTGGGTCCCTGAAAATTTGTATAGCTCATTTTTGTACAGGTATGTTTGTATTGGTCAACAAAAAAGATGTGTGGATATTTACCTGATGTGGTGTCTTCATTGTGCTTGTGATCCAGAACCAGGTCCATAACCTGACGGTCTTGGTGGAGAGAGCGAAAAGAAGCCCTGGCTGCATGATCAACATAGTTCACCCCAACCCACTCATGAACGCTCAGGAGGCCCTGCACCCAGGTAAAGACACTCCAAACACATGCACAGAAAACTCTGAAACCCTTTTCTACCACCAGAGGAGGCCGTACCTCCATCATTCAACGTACTATCGCCTCGTTTCTCCATCAATGCCCCTTCTCAGAGGTCCAGCATGTGAGGAACTGCCCCATAGACTGTGCCTCTATCTATTACAATGGAGTGCGGAGGTCGGGCCTCTACACTGTGGTGCCGTCGCTGGGCGGCATGCCCGTGGAAGTCTACTGCGATATGGACACCGATGGTCAGTTCTCGATACAAGCCGCATCTCACCAGTGCCATGCTTCCTTTTTTTTTTCACCGATTCTTTCTTTCTTTCCTTCCCAGGTGGTGGCTGGACTCTTATCCAGCGCCGGATGGACGGTTCGGTGAGCTTCGACCGCAGCTGGCGGGACTACAGGGATGGTTTCGGGGACCTGCACTCCGAGTTCTGGCTGGGCAACGACCACATCCACGACCTGAGCACACAGGGCGACTACGCCCTCCGCATCGACCTGGAGGACTGGAGCAACAAGCACAGGCACGCCCTCTACCAGAGCTTCAGGTGGGTGACGTGCATGGGAAGGATGCCGTGCGCCTTTTCCCGCGCTCACATCCCAGAGACTAAATCTTATCAAATGGGATTTGTGGCCTAAAGCAGGGTACACACAACCAGATAATTGTGAGCCCGATATCTTTCTTCTGCTATGTTTGTTTAAAAGTCACGTTTGATCGCACAAGATTTCTCGCGTAGCCACGCCTCTGTGTCAAGTCTTGTGTGGCTTTGCGACATTAGGACTTGTGGGTGTGAATCTGTAAGTGTCGGCTGCTGTTTGGGCAAATCGTCCTCTCGCTCTCCACACACCACATATGTCCTTATGTGCGGAGTCGCTCACCTTTTCAACATCTTTTAAGATTTGAAAAATCTTTTCGTGTGAGCCAGGCTTAATGTGTGTTAAATTCAATGACCTTGGTACTATACTATAGCATACTCATGAAGATATCATATTGTTATGTATTCTATGTTATTATTAGTACTAGTTGTTGTTGTAGAAGTACTGTTATCATTCTTGTTATTATTATTATTATTACTATTATTATTATTATCATCCTCATCATTATATTAATATTATCATTATTATTGTTATTATAATTATTATCATCATCGTCATTAAATAATAATAATAATAATAATAATAATAATAATAATTATTATTATTATTATTATTATTATGTTATTGATACAAACAATGATAATAATGATGTGGTAATTATTCACTACATTGTGATCATTATATTTTAATATATGCAGTTTCTGAGTATCAGTGGTATTAAGAATTATGTATAACATATATACTAGTTAGACTGTGTACTGTATCCTGGCTGTGTATACAGAGAGTTTATTTTTTATTCATTTAGGTTTTACATTGTCCTGTGGAACTCAGCAGCGTCATCCTGTCACGTGTTATAATGACCAAATGAGTCACATTGTCTCCATAAGGAAATGTATTTCTGTGGCTTTTGTCTTCATCGTGCACCCAGCGTGGAAGACGAGGACCACCTGTACCGTCTCCACGTGTCAGGCTTCAGCGGCACCTTGGAGGACTCGTTCAGCTGGTACCACGACAAGCAGGGCTTCAGCACGCCGGACAGCGGCAACATCTGCGCCGAGATCTCTCACGGTGGCTGGTGGTACAACCAGTGCTTCTACGCCAACCTCAACGGCGTCTACTACAGGGTCAGGATGCACAGGATGCTCACCTCAAATAACTGTGGAGTAACTAAGTTGTTCACTTGTAGTTCATGTGTAAGCAGACGTATTTATGTGTTTTACATGGCTCTGCGGCCTACTCGATTCTGATTGGTCAATAGTGGCACTCAGCGGTCAGTTATTTCTGAATAATAGCCGCTGTGTGTTAGTAATGATCGTTGTCCCGGTCATTTATGTCCCTCGTACCACTCCGTCCACATGCTAACGCTAGATAGCAGCGGCATCTTGTGACGCTACATAGAAACTACAGTGGAAGACTTAAAGAGGACCTATTAAGCTCCTTTTTACACAAGTTAGAAAAGGTCTCTGAGGTCCCCAAAACAAGTCTTTGAGGTTTGTTACTGAAAATACCACTTAGATTATGCATTCTAACCATTCTAACATACCTCTAAATTCATCGTGTTCCTGACGCTCTGAATGGGAGGAGCCACCCACCTGCAGCCACGAGTTCTGTGAGCCAATGGGGTCTGAGCACAAGTTCCGGGTTGTGTGAGCCGTTTGAGCATGGCTTCCGGGTCTGTGGTATTAACTCCGTACAGTAACTTTCACTGATTTCACCTCGTCAGTGCACCAAAATGCGCTTCTGAACAAATTTAAGGAGAGAAATAAGCAATACAGTCGCTGAATCTTCACTCATATTAGATCTACAAGGCCTCATTTGAAAGTTTATTCTGACTTCCGTTGCTGCGCTCTAAGCGTGTGGGACACGGACACCGGGATTTTTTTTTTTTCATGTCTTCTTCTTCTTCTTCTTCTTCTTTCGGCTGCTCCTGTTAATGTCGGAAAATAAAATAAATAAAACAGATAAATACATCTTCAAGAAAAACACACTATTCTTATTGGTTTTGTTTGGAGAGGCGCACGTGGGATCAGTTAGAGCAGATTACCGTATAAAGAAGTCCGTGACGAGCTGAAAGTAGAAAAAACGTTGTAAACGGTCGGAAGCCTCATTATTTGACACTTTGGCCACGCCTAACATGAACATCCGACATTATAACATTATGTATATGACAGAAAATATGGAAAAGCATCAGAGGTCCCCTTTAAACATGAAAGTGGGTGTCAAATGTCAGATTTCACATTAATAACAGTAAACAGGTCATAGTCATGGGTAGGGCAAAGTTGTTTTGTTTTCCTTGTAGGGTGATCAGTATAATATGTTGTTGCAGTGGCAGCTACATTGTTGTGGACTATTTTTCTTGACGGAAGCTTTGTCGTCGCCGTGTGGCATAGTAGTTCTAACCCTAGGCATAACTAGTTCTAAAATCATGTCGAATCAATATTCAGTCTCACTGTATTCTAATTTAGTCAGTGAGTAAATTCAGTGATGTATAAGGCTCCCGATCACCCTGTCGGGGTTTATTTTGCGATAATGATTGGATGAGTGTCCATTATCGTTTTACGTTTGTCATCACGCAGGGAGGCCGCTACACCCCAAAAGGCCGGGGCCCGCTCGGCCCGGACGGCGTCGTCTGGTACTCCTGGAGAGATTCCGACTATTACTCGCTCCGCAAAGTGAAGATGATGCTCCGCCCGCGATCCTTCCGGCCTCGTCTGTCACCCTGAGCCACGGCCTCCACGACGGAGGAGGACAACGGAACTTGGGAAATGCGTGGGAGACAAAGACGTCCTGCGGCGATAGTAACCATGACAACATGGGTACCATAGCTTAATAAAAAAAATATAATTAAAAAAAAACGAAACAAAAAAAACAGGTGATGCCAATGTTCAACTTTGAGGACATTTCTGCACCGGGAGGAGGACATGGTGTTTTAGTTGTAGGGCGTGTACCTGGAGAAAGGAGACAGAAACTATGGACACATACATTTTAAAACACATAGCTATCGACTTTGCACTACTTGAATATTTTTATCCTCGAAAGGAGAAGTGAACACTCCTTTATTTTGTATCACTATTTTATACTGTTAGTTTGACACTTTGCTTTGACACTTTATTAGCTGTTTAGTGTGAACAAATAAGGGGAACGTGCACGATATGGATTGAAGGGAGGCATTCGCAACCAGGAGTCAGGCCTCGTGGCTGCTATATACATGTTTGCTGCTCGTTAAATAAACTATTCATTAATATTCTTTTCTTTTTTCTATCACTATGACAACAAAAAATATATATAATAACACATCCATTAGTGACTAGATTTTAAGGCATTCTAGAAATATGTATACTTTAATTCTGTTGGTTTGAGTTTTGAGGTTTTTTTCGGCTGAATCAAGAGATAGAATACCATCCCCTGGATTTGATGTTAACTGACATAATCAATATTTGGATCGATAGATCTATAGATTCACTCTATGGGTGGAAAGGATTTCTATTGTTGGAAATTTTCATTTTGCATTTTGGCAGGAAAGAAAAATATTTATGGTTCCAATTGTTGAATTGGAGTTCCTGGTGATATTTGCCCTCGGATCCCTGATGTTTTACTGTACGGTTCTATTTTCAAGGTAGAGAGCAAGGTGTTTAGGGCCACACACACACACACACAATTTGACAATTTGCAAACATGCCTCAAATCGTCCAAGGCCTGTGATCTCTAGCCAACCCCTGTGGGGGTCTAGCTCCCCAGTTTGGGAACCCCTGATAGAAGTATATTTGCCTAACAGAAGTCTAGTTGTTTGTGGTGGATTTACATCTCGCGCTGCATTTAGGGGATTCCACAGGCCATTACTACCTTAGCACCGGTGTGTCAACATAGAACCCATGTGTTGGAATCTGCAGGAAAGCCCAAAGTAGAAGCTGCAACCTAGAGAGGGACGGTTTAAAGACGAATCATTTTGTTTAAAATTGATTCAACATATACTATAACATTGAAGTCAACCTCAAACCAGTCTCTCATCTTGAAACTGGATGAAAAATGAAAGCATTCCAACTCTGATCGGAGGAGACGATCAGAAATTCCCTCCTGGTTACTGAAAGCGCATCCTCGTTCATGTTCCTTCACCAACTGCTGAGGGCGTGTGGCCTGTTTCATGGTGCGTGAAGAGAATCTGTCTTTTCCTGCCCAGTCCGACTCATGTGGGCTGTACATCCAGTTGCACCTGATGTGAGTACAGTGCTCGATTCAGGGTGAAAAGCCTCTTTCACCGCCGCGGCTCCAAGAACGACACAAACGCCCCCTTTGATACTCTGCACAAGCCACGGACTCATTCTCATTCCTGTCCATCTCCACACGAATAAAAAAATAAAAAATAAAAAAAATCTAGTGAAGTTAACCCAGTAGTTAGTGAGAAACCAATAAATCATGTCTCACTCCTTCCAGTTTCACACAGAAAGGATCAACATGGAAACCAGAATATGTACAAATCAGTGTTTAATAAATCAAAGTGAATTTTTGCTCCTTCTTGTTGCAATACATTTTGCAAATATTTCTATACATAAAACAGCCATATAAAAATGACCCAAAAAAGCACAGAACATAATAGATCAAATAGAATACATATATTATATATTTTTTGCATTTGCCAGGTGATAAGAAGACAAGAGTGACAGATTAAGATTAGAAAACGATTGAAGATTTGAGCTGTGAAAAGCAAAAGATTACTGAGAAAAAAAAACCCCCATCATGGCTCAGTCCCGTATTTGCAAAAAACATAAAACAAAAAAAAAAATGTTAATAAAGACTCTTTAAGATGGCTGCACGGATATGGACTCATTTGTATAGTTGGCTTGATACGAAGGAAAACAAAAAAAAACAACACACATTTTTAATTCTTGGACTGAGCCATGTTTGGCACTGGATCTAGAGGTTTCGCTGACTTTTGGCATCAATGGACAAGGATTAAAAGAAGTAAACCCAGTTGAGGGGACATTTTCATATCCTCAACACGTATATAGGCATCTAGCTTTTTTTCCTCTGAATAGTAAACAGCGTGTATTTCCCGAGAAGACAAGGCACATTGAATAAGTAGAAGAGGCGGAGCTTGCAACCAGTTCAGGAAGTGAGGCCTAAGAGAAGGCCAGACACACACACACACACACACACACACACACACACACACACACACACACACACACACACACACACACACACACACACACACACACACACACACACACACACACACACACACACACACACACACACACTTTTTTTCCCCCCAATCAGGTGGGTTCTTAAAATATGAGAGAAACTAGATAAGCCTCCAACGAAGCCAACTGAACATTTAACTTCCTTAATTCTGGTTCTCTGTACAAGAATACAGGTCCGCAGTCTGGCGGGTGGACTGAACCACCCTGATTATCACGCCTGGTGCGTCACACTCTTCATTGTGTTTGTTTGCAGATTGCAAACATCTTGGATCGAAAGGCACATTTAAAAAACTGGGCATCGAGTGTGTCGGGCACAGGGAAGGAGACGAAAGAGATTTAAGTTCGTAGAGATATGGCGCACGTTCAGCGGAACTTAATTCTTCTCGCCTTCGACTTGAGATGAGCCGCCCTGGCTCTACATGGTAGTGAACTGACCGTGCGCTTCTCTCAGCTTCGCAGCGATCTGAGGATTTAAGATGAGATGAAGGAAATTCAAAATCAGCGTTACCTGGGAAGAAGCATATGGAATAAAATGTCCCGCGCACAATGCCAACCATTCAATTCTAAATCTTTGTTTACCGTCTCGTAGAACTTGACTTGCTCTTCCAGGTACAGCTGCATGACCCTGTTGTAGTCGTAGATGCGGTTGCTATGGAAGTGGTTCATCTCGGCTGTTGAAGAGCAGATACTCAGATATAACATTATGATTTAGATCTGGAGCCGACGCCGGCTGGTGTTTTTATTCGGCGCGGTACCTTGTAGTGAGTAGGACATGGTGCTGACCCGTTTGGCCATGGTGACCTTGTCCTGGGGGCTGATCTTACTGGCGGCCACCAGCTTGTCGCCCTCCTTCACCTTCTCTATGGCCGCCTGGAAGAACAGATCACAAACCTTTAGACACCCTCAGTTCAAGCTCTATGTTTACAGTATTCTGTTCTCTCATATGTTGATTGTTTTTCCCATAATTCTGAGCGCTCCGGTACCTTATGCACCCCGATAGTGTCTGGAAAGCATCCCAGAAGACCCTTGTATTCATTGTTGGTCTCCATGAGGAAGTGGAGGTCTTTCTTTGGCTAGGAGGGCACACAAACGCACAAACTCATCAAAACAGGAAACACAGTGAGATAGATTTCTGTTTCAGGGTTTGTTGTTTGTCTTAAAATGATTTTAAAAAGCACCAGTCTGAAATCCATCACTTGTTGCAGGAACCCACTCGTGAAAAAGATAAGGCAGAGGGAAATCATTTGTTTCCAACACGGGGTTTCAGAGACATGGCGATTTGTAACAGCCAGGGCAGGATATCGTCAGTGTTTTACAGATTCAGTTTTCAACTCATTGCTATGATTCATACTCTATAAATTGCAAAGTGAACTGAGGAACCAAAGTCTTGCTGGCACTAAAAAGTTATTTATTTTATCATTTCACCAGGAATTCAGCGGAGATTCCGGTTTTTAAGAGGACAATTAACAGGTGATAAAACAATAACACCCTTAAATGCGATTTGAGTTTGATTAAGTTGATCCCTTTCAATCAACCCAGGGATTGTCACGTAGTGAATTTTCTTTATCAAATTGTGAATATTTTAAGGAAATTAAAAAAATATATCACAACAACTCAAACAACCAAAGCTGCAACAATAATAAAGGGGAATTAAAAATGAAAAAGGGACATCTGAAGCAGAACACGCTTACCAGACGGAGGGTCCATGGGAACGTAGCTTGGACATCGAGAAGAGGGGACAGTTTTTATTTTATTACATACTGCACTACTCAAGAGTACATGTGTATGGGATTTATTTATTTATGCATTTATTTTTAACGGGGGGGGGGGGGGGGGGCATCCTGGTTATGCACGGCTGCTAATTAGGGATGGAGGGAGACAGGTCCCCATCTAAACCTGGTCTAAGGTCTCCTATAGACTCCTTCACTCCTGTGATGAGCAGATTTTGCTGCGACTCTGCTGCGCGCACAAGCAGACACTAACACTTCCATGTTTGTAGTGTCGACTAAGTATTGATAACACGCTAAGTATTTTACAAATTGTAATTTTTTTTTATCATTTGACTATAATGTTTTAATGCAATAATATTAAGTGGAAAATAAACTCTTTTTTTTTTTTAAGTCTTTCTATTAAAAACATTTAAATAAGCAAAACGACAGCAGTGGGCAAGTAATGTAATCGGTGTACACCCTAACACTGTGTAACACCAGTAACAGTGATAACCACGGCAACCCTAGTATGGAGTAGGGATGAAAGATTAATCAAATTCGTACTGACATTGCAATGTAATAGAACTAAATTTGAAAAAAAAAGGGGGGGGTGTTATGTTAAACAATCTAACCAGTGCTGGCTCTTCCTATAGGCGATACTATCCCGAGGGCAGTGATCGGCATTCGGAATTATTACGATGTTAGATCCAATCACCAGCGGTTACTCGACAGCTCTGAGCGGAGAGGGGGAGAGCCTTTGCCCTCTCTCGCTCCCCCTCTCCACTCCAGTTTCAGAACACGATAAACTGCACTAACACCGTTTCAATGTTCCGATTTTTCCTGGCGGATAAAAAAAAAAAAAAAAAGGTCTGTCATCAATGTCAATAGCAATCGATGGAGTCGATCGCCGATAGATGATTTAATTGTAAATCACCCCAAGCCTGCTAAATTGCAATCGCAATATTGGCCCAAAATAAATAAATAAATAGCGATTGCATTATTTTCACAAATTGTTCAGCTCTAGTATGGAGGTACTTTGAGCCAGATTTAGAACATCTGACTGTGGTTAAAATAGAATGGCTGTCAAATGAAAGAGGAAATAAAATATCCACTATTCTTTGACCCCCCCACGTCAAAAGCAGGACGCAGGGTTGAACAGAGTCGCCTTAAGGTGACGACTGGGAGGTAAACACTTGGAGAAGGAAACAGTTCAGGAAATGTAAACAGGAAAAGGAAGGTGATAGAACAGCAAGGGCTGATGGGAAAAGTGAAGAAGTACTTAAAAAAACAAATCAAAAACAAAACCAGAAGTCCCATGTCCGATCCGTTCAATGTTACTGATCCCTTCTTTAAGGGACTTTGAGGAAGACGCCGGGAGGAACAGGATTTCACCATTTCTACTGCCACCAGGGGAAGCTCAAGCACATTCTAGAAAACAGGCAGCCCTACTTCAAGTCCAAAATAAATTCACTGTGACCCCTCCCCCTCCCCCCTTTTCCTGAAGCTCTACCTCCATGTTTTCAATGGTCCAGTTCAGAGTGGGTAAGGGATAGGGCAAGGAGATTAAAAAAAAAAAAAAACAAACAAAAAAAAAAAGAAATCAAGAGGAATAAACTGAGTTTTGGGAAAAAGGGATTATCATATGTCATCATCATGAAAAATGAGGGAATATTGACAAATCACCTGCCTGTAGCACACTGATACAGTTCATGCAAGGATCTAGTATTTCTAATGAGAAACCGTTAACCACCGAGTTGAGTTATCTTTTGGCCCAAACCAACGAGAATGTGTTGCAGATAACTGTTCAGTCACTTTATAACATTTGCAATGGGAGAGGTGAGGATTCCATACCTGTTCTGCCACCATCTGAGCGATCTCTTCATACGTCTTTCCCGCTGCTGTCATGGCATCGGTCAGGGTGGCCTCTCCTGTGGCAAGACCAGGGTATATACAGTATATAAGTACATATCTGACCTTGTTCCAAATATGACTTTGCGATTATATGAACATGGATGCATAGTTGTTGTGTGTTCTATGTGTTTGGATGTGAACCTGCCCCAAAGCCCCAAAACAAAAAGGGTGGATGTTCTGCTCTCCTACCTTGGTATCCGCTGCTGGTAAAGACAGAGGAGAGGTTTTGGAAAGCTTTGCCGATTCTCTGGTACTCTTTGGGCAACGCTGTGGACGAGAGGCATGACTGAGTGAATTTCCTGTGGTTGGCAAAACACTGTAATATAATTATTGTACAGAGCCAATGTGTGAGGTCTGTGTCGCATTTATTGTGAAGGGATGCACTGATTACACACACACACACACACACACACACACACACACACACACACACACACACACACACACACACACACACACACACACACACACACACACACACACACACACACACACACACACACACACACACTCCTTAACGTTATTAGTCAAGTGTTGATCTAATCAATTACTTTCACTCAGCAGTAGAATTAGGAACTACGTTTTTTAGTGTGTTGTCATATAATGCTTGATTGCTTTTATATGTCAAAATAGGAAATACGTCTCTTTTCTGGATTGATCAGACATTGATATTAGTATAGATATTCCGGATATGAATAACCCTATTTTAGCCTGTATGGATATCGTTGTAATGTGTATAAGTGTGTACGTACGTCCTGTGCATCTCTTCCAGTGCTCCTGTCCCACCGTGAGGACCTCCTTCACGCCATCATCCATGGCTTTTGTAAACCTGCTGAACTGCTCACATTTCTGCTCTCTGTATATCAAAACCACCCTCATATTAACTTACATACAAACAAACGTAGGCAAAACCAAAATGATAGATTTCTGTAGATGCAGTTTGCTTTAACTCACACTTCTATGGGGTCCAGGTCTGGCGCTTCGGGCTCTATCGTGGAGAAGATCATCACTCCCACTGTCTCGTCCTTCTCTGCTTTTCTCTTCCCCATCTTCCAGTCCTGCACCAGCACATCAGGTATTGTTAAGTGACTCACTGTAATCAGTGCTTTGACCTCAAAGGTTATTCACAGGAATGTACAGTATGTTTGCACACACATGCAATGTATTGTGTATGTGTAGTTTACAGTGGCTAAAGTTGTCTAGCACAGACTCTATTTTGAACTGTGTAGCCTTGAGGGTTTGCTGTTGCATTTTTAAAGTCAAAGTTTTCCAATCACACTTGTAACCATGCTACCCCCCCCCCCCGCTTTTATTTAGAGGACCACGCACGCACGCACGCACGCACGCACGCACGCACGCACACCTTCTCGTCCTTGTAGGTGAGGAAGAGCTGGAACACGTCGCTGTTGGAGACCACAGGGTGCCTGCACATCCGGATCATCCAGCCTTGCAGCCGCTCCATGCGCATCTTGATGAACTCCTCCTCGAATCGGCCTGGAGACAGTAGTGTCACAGAAGGAGAAGAACAGATGTCACTTTGTTCTCTCACATCACGTTTTTATCTCATTCATAGGAGTGGTATAAGGGTTGGTTGCCCACCTGTCACCTGCTTGTCTGGTAAGGAAGGGATGGGGATCGCTGAACCAAATTTGTCCAGCAGCCTCTCGTACAGCCAGTCGAAGTGCTTATATCTGTGATTGACCGGCCGGTTTGTTGTCTGCGGGACAAACAGTAAAATCGCACCATGGTTTAGCTTCCCCCTGTTCCGTCATTCTTGAAACCTTGAAGTGTGGGAATACAAGGCCTTCTTACTTACATTTGGTGTGATCTGGTACTCGATGTAGCTCTTCAGACCGTACAACTTGGTGCCTTTCTTTGGGTCGGCCACGACGCAGTCCAGCTGAGCATCTGGGTAGGACCACACTGGGCCCACCTCCCCCATCTGAGCGAGGGGGGACATGAGAATTTATAACCCTACCGTGATAAAGGAGACATGAATGCAACCACATGGGATAAGGAGAACCAAATTGTATAATACAGACATAAATTTTCAATTATTCACTGACTTACACTCAACATATACAATTATTAGTGCGTAAAGTTAAGATATCAGAAAATCTAAAACAGTCTAACAACTCATTAAAAGACACGGGTAATAAGCCACGGGCGGATCTGGGAACATACATAGATGGGTAGCTTCTCTTTTCCTTTGACAAGCTGCTTGCAGAGCAGGTAGAGCTCGGGCCCGGACTTTGAGAATCCAGGAAACCTGCTCCAAGAGAGAAATTACAATTTATTACAGGGTTGTAAAGTTTAGGGATTGAATGAATGAAGCCACATTTTACACCCAATTAGAGCCAGACCGAGGCCAGAGTTTTTGGTCCGATGGGTATCCCGAGTTTGGAGAGTCATAACCCACCGATTACCGATGTTTTGGCCAAGAATTTGTCAACAAGTGCAAAATTTCAAATAAGTTAGAAAAAAGTTTATTTTTTAGTAAAGTTTCTATAATTGAGAAAATTATAAGCAAACAAAAAGATAAAAATAAACACACAAATAACTTTTTGATAGATAAAAATATAAAAGATTATTTTAAATACATTTTGAATTTTTTGGTGAGTTTCAGAATGCATCACTTCTGAAACAAATTTGTTTTCTGAGTTTCCCATTAATGCAGCATCACTTCCTGTTTGAAGACCCATGTCTGTTTATTAATCTGAATCTAAAAATTAAAAAACAGGATGGATTTATAATGCTTAGTTGGACTTCTGCACTTATATTGGTGAGTAACTTAAAAGTATTGTAAAACGGTACAGGATAAATAATCAATGTTTTTTTGTTTATCATACTATATATAAAAATTGGGACATGCTGGCTGCATGATGGTAGGCTCACTCCCCCAGCGACGGGGCTGCAGCCAGAAGCCGAACAACTCTCGTCTCGTCGCTGTACTTTCACACCACCGGTGACGGGGCTTCTGTGCCCCTGGCTTGAGTAGGCGCATCAACTCAAAATCGACAGGCTGTTGTGTGCTCGCCAAACATTTCAAAACTCTCTTTCAAAACCCTTTCACTTTTTAATATACATTATATAACAGATGGTGCCACGTCTACTTAAAAAAAAAGCGAAATAAATAACCTTTTGAAAAGATTACCTAAATAATCTTGCCATCCAACCCTTAAAATAAAGAATTGTCCTTGGTGGAGAAACATAAAATTACCTGTTTTTATCGATAGTTTAAGGGACGTTTTTCATAAAAAAAATATATATATAAAAAAAAAAAAAAAGGGGAACAAATGCGCAGTGGTCTGGCCGTCCATTTTCCAAAGATCAGCGCCATTGAGAGTGTCGTGGGTCCGCCCCTTGCAGCCAGATGAAGCCGAGCTTAGTTTCAAATGCATTGCAGCCTGTCACTGTGCAGCGCCCCATCACTGGCGGTGTGACCGCACCAGAACTGCCGATCCCGACGTGGTCAAAAAACTCAAATAACAGCCGATATATCGGTCAGGCTCTACACCCAATGCCTCAACTCTCCTACTGAAGCTAAATCCTAATCTAGTCTAGGGCTCACTTGTTGAGTGTGATCTTCATGGAGGAGCCCTGCGCTCCGCCTCGCTGCATGGCTCCACTCTCCCCGGACTCCGACTCGGCGTAGCCACCCGACGACTTAACGTCATCCCACTCGTCGTCCCACTCATCATCCTCCGCTCCTTGAGACACATGGTCAACAAAATTCCAAAATTGTGAGAGAGTAGCATTTTCCCTCGCATACGATCTCACTGTGCCACATGCGTTGAGATGGAACAAACCATTTAATCAGAAATCTCAAACAACATCCAAAACCATTCCAGTCCTGTTAGTGGAGGTTAGGCATTCCAATCAATTTAAATCCATATTCAATGGGAAATGGCTAAATCCACACAGTTAGTTATGCAACGTCAAGTCTTCAAATAATATGCGGGAATGCTTTATCTGGAGCATTTTATTTGATCGAAACACCCAGAACAACTTTTCTGCAGCGCATTAGAAGTTACCTGTGTCGATTAGGTAAGGATAGGGATAGATGTCTTTGGTACGTGGAGAAGGAAAGGGAAAACTGTTAATTGTTTCCATCATTTTTATTATTATTATTTTTTTAAACTTCATAAAAATATCACCAAAGAAAAAGAAAAGGTACAGTACAAAAATGTTAAAGGGAAGGACAGGAGAACCTATAATCAAAACTAGGGTTGCCGCGGTTACTGGTGTTAGGGCATTACTTGCCTCCCCCCACTGTGTTTTTTTTTTTTGTTTGTTTGTTTTCGTAATAGAAATAAACCCCATTTTGTTCATTTTCGTGTATCAGCACCTACATTCATCAAATAAAAAAATATAATTTGTAAAATACTAAGCGTGTTACAAACACTTCAAAAGTTAAAGTGAAAGTGGCTGTTTCGTGCGGGCGCAGCAGTCACATTTCACTTATCACGGGAGAAGAGGAGAAAGAGAAAGTAAAATGAGACCTTAGACCAGGTCTAGATCGGGACCTGTCTCCCTTTCCATGCATTATTTGCGGCCGCGATCTCCATCCGCTGCTCTTCCCCGTTCCTCTCAATAACACATTGGGAACATTGTGTTTTTTTATTTTAGATGAATTTTATTTTACTCCGAAACAAAAAAAACAAACAAAACCAAAAAAAAAGCAGTACCGTGCATAACGGGAACACTCTGTAAAATGTCTGGTGTTACCGGTGGGAAAAATTCCTTACTATGGCATCCCTAATTGAAACCAGTTTGTGGGTTGGTAATCCAGAAGTGTCAAACTAACACACACTTTAAATAAATCCTTAAAAAGCTGCCGGGTAACAGTCTTGCTGCCACTCCAAGAAAAGAAGCCTGTGTCACTTTCACGTCTGTCAATTCTCCAAAAAAGCAAAACGATGAAGTCAATCCATGTTTCCCTCGAACATGGTGTCAATTCACGCACAATTAAAAAAAAAAAAAAAAAATCCAAACCCCTGGGCTCTCACATAGATTCATGCAAGTTCAGTCTTGGGAACTGTGTACTGGATTACCAGTGCGGGATGTGGGGGATCGTGTAGTCCTGCTTGCGTACGAGTGCTAGAGCTGAGGGACGACATAAAGGAAGATTTATGCTTGTCATCTTGCCATGGGTGTTCCTGCATATTCAGTCGTAAACACCTGAGTCAGCGCGTTGCCCTGTTGCTTCCTGAATTCCCTCCCAGGGGGGTCTAGCTGGGGTGGGTTGGGGGATTGGAAGCCTTTCTGTCTGGAGTTTACATGATCTGCCTGTGTTTACGTGGGCTTCCTCCACCTGCACCAAAAATATATATATCCCTGGTGTTGCCCCTAACCAAGGTACTGGAGTTGTTATATAAAAAGAAATGAATGAAAATGCTAATGCCCACATCTCCTAATGGACACAAAAATCAGGTAAATGCACAATATAATTTCCAAATAAGGTGACTGCAGCCACACTTCCTTTTCATCATTACGTTTCTCAGTTAAAGAGTTTGAGGTTCAGAAAAAGGAATGTACAAGTACTGATCTTACCTGGGCCTTGGTACGCCTGTGGGTGGCTCTGCGCTACGGACGCCCAGGGGTCTGAGGCGGCGGCGCCGCCCTTCCCAGTCTGTGTGCCCTCTGGCTTGGATGCCCAATTGTTGGACGAGCCCACCGAGGGGTCAGAGTTCCATGCAGACCACGGGTCATTGCCGTTACTGGCCTGTGATGGAGGGGGGTTACAGGGAGAGACGGAACAATCGATCAGGGATATGGAGGGAGGATGAGAGCGTGAGAGAGATAGAGAGAGAGAGAGAGAGAGAGACACTGGGCGAGTGGTTTACTTAACAATAAAACAACAGTAGTCGTTTTGGGAGAAAAAAATAAATAAAATAAAAATGCAAACCAGGCACGTTTACACGACAGATGTTAATGTTCTATCAATTCAACACAGTAACTGTTTACTAGTGACCTTCATTAGTTACCTTTGCCATGAAAAGAATGCCACTAACAACATGCGCATATGCACTTTATCATGCTCAAAAGCCATAAACGCACTCTTTACCATAAACACACAGAAGCCATTAAGTGTACCAGACACCAGACTATGAACCAGCAAAAACAGAGTACTTGGTGTGTGAATGTGTGCAGGTATCATATACATCTATTAAGGTTAAAAAAAAAAAAAAAAAAAAAAAAAAAAAAAAAAAAACAGTGGGTACTCTGAGTAAAAACACTAACGACCTGTAGAAATAATTGCTGCTGTGCTCAAATTCCTATCCAAACAATGGAAGATTAGCGCAATGAAAAACAACACCCTATTTCAAGGTTTTGAGATTACTTAAAGGACATTTGACACAATAGTCATATAAGTGTTCTTGTTGGCCTCATTCACAAAACCTTCATACAATTTCTTATTTATTTTCTTTGTAGAAGAAAAACTAAATGTAGGATTCATGAACATGCCAAGTTTGCAGATTTTGTGTGCGCTCCAGGTGAACCAGATGATGAATTCAAGTTGTTGCTAAATTGGATGCACATGCACCTGCATTGAAGTTGGGTTTGACAGCAAACTCTTAACGCCTACATATATATATATAATCATTAATTACTTTATTAATATTGTTACCATAATTAGCCTATTAGGTCTACAAATGTAATGAAACTCATTGATCAAATCTGATCGTACCCATGTTTCATGAATGAGGCCTGTTCAATCAATTTCACTTTATCCGACACAATGGCAACACATACACACTGGTGATTACAACCATCAACCGCAGTGATTGCGCATGTTCACAGAGAGCTTACTGATTTGATAGGGCAGTTATACTCTGAATGTGAGGATTTGCAAAAATTGATCTATAATGTTTGGCTTCACAGTGCTGATCCGTTTTATTGTCCGCGTGCAGGTACAAAAAAATATATATATAAATCATGCGTTGTGCAGGCAGGATGAATTTGCACGGGTAGACTGATCGGGGCTCTTGTCGCCCCTGACCTCCCTTGCGGCGTTTACCTCGTGGGGGGATGGGAGGAGAAAGGGGGGAGCCGGGGTGTCAGGGGTGTCCGGCAGGGGACTTAAGTCCCCAGCATCGACCTTGAGAGGGAGAAGAAGGCGGCGTCAACACAAAGCGCGATGGGCTAAAGGTCACACCGGGACTGGAAATGCCAAGAAGAAGGAGGGGTTCGTCCATCTCATCCATCAACCGATGAGGCCGAAGCTCTTGGTGTTTCAGACCAAACCTTCCCACGGAACATCGACCCCTATGAAAAAGTTTAGACTTGGTCCAATTTCCTCGCAGTCGTGCAATCACAGGTTTTCGAAAAAGGACGTGGTTGGTTAGAAATTACTTCACAGCGCGGAAATGTCCTCCACACTGGCTGCTCTCACTTCCGCTTCTTTGAGGTTCCCGCAGGCCTGGTCCAAGTTCAGTGGCCACTTCTGCATTTTGCACCTCTTTTTAGTTTGTTTTCTCTTGATGATGACATTACTTCAAGCAACATCCATGGATTCATCGAGTTCACACACAGGCACAAAATTAGGCATCGGGGTCTGACGTTTTTGATATGTTTCATTTCCTAAATTCCCCTCCTCTCATGGAAAGTACATTTTCAGTCATTTAAATACAGGAACACACAATTTTAAGTGTGTGTGTGTGTGTGGTCACCTGGCTCGGTGCAGGTCCTGATGTGGGGGCGAAGGCATCGAAGAAGGACAAGTCTGGAGGAGGCGCGTTTCCGAGACCTGAAGTCACTGCCGCCAATCCCGCGGGCGACGGTAATGACTTGCTGAGCTAGAAGCGATGAAGAGATAGAGAAACAGAAAAAGAGACAGAGCGTCGATTAAAAAGATTAGTAGATTAAAAAGACTCATTCCAAAGTAATGAAAACAGGATTCTTATTTTCATGGGATTATATCCTAATTAAAACATACTTGTGAATATTAGACTCCAAGTCTGTTCAGTAAATTCTACAAACTGTACCTTTAAGTTTAGAACTAAACAGACTCACTCGTGTACACACACACTTCAGTCAGGAAATGGCCACATAGTGAGTCACTACCATGATGAAGTCATTATTAGACCATGATGGAACGAACACACACACACACACACACACACACACACACACACACACACACACACACACACACACACACACACACACACACACACACACACACACACACACACACACACACACACACACACACACACACACTTCTGGGACACATCCTGTTGGGATTGAGGTTCAAAGTAAAAAAACAAAAAAAACAACCCTGCGAAACACCAAGTACAGAAATATTTGAGGAGAAAATAACACATAATCTTGTTTTGTAAATTCCTCATGTGCTCATGTGTCGTGGATACAGGCGGCACGTTTGTCTATTTACATCATCTACTCATGTGTGACAGAGAGAGCACAAACTTTCCGGAAAGCCAACTTCCTTACCTCGATGTAGTCCTCTGGCACCAAGCCAACTTCCCCCCTGGAATTCTTTGCTTCCACCCAGCCACCCCCGATGCCCTGAAATGGAATGTAGACGCAGTAAGTCGAACTGCCTTTCTTTCTGGTCGTCGGAGCGATTGGAGTCTCCCTGTAAATCAATGACTGGTCAAAAACACATTGATGACGAGTGAAACTATTTTGGTCAACAGAATGGCAACCTTTGAACTGTCAGCGGTGACATCATGTTTGCTCTTCATCACTCCTCCTTTCTCTTTTGAAAACATCATGCATTATCTGTAGTCATGTGAGAGCTATACAGGTCTGCTGTAATTCAACAGGTGTTGACGTTACAGGGACCGTCAGGAAAAAAAAGGTTACAGTGACTGCGGAGCCTTAATCGGTAGTTATAGAGGAAGAAAAAAAATTAAGCAAACTTAAACTTCTTGTTTCGTAAAAAATATCAGAGTGGTGGTGGTCAGTCACTAATGACACAAAAGTAAGAGGGAAAGTGAAAATACTCTATATTAATGACCGCAATAATAGTAATAATAATACTACCATCACCAAGAGGCAAGCTCTGCATCCAAAGTGGCACACTACATACTACATGTTTGTACTACCGTCCAGAGCACTTGAGTCAAAAGGATGATGGGTTCTCGGACATTTTTCCCGGCATCTTGCCATCCCAATGCATTATGGAATGGGATATGTCATCCTGGTGCTTTCCGCAAACTATTTATAAGCATTGTTTTGGACATCCTAAAAGCATTCACATACTAACTTGGCGTACTATAATCAATGCTAATACACCATTTCGGACATCGGCCAGGGACGTCTCTACCTGATTAGTAATGGTGACTGTCTCGCCCTCTTTCACGGTCAGCTCATTGTTTCCTGCCTCAGCAGTGAAGTCGTACATAACCCGTGCCTGCAAGAGAACCAACAGCATCATGGTGAGACACACAAAGACCCAAAAACCAGACAGGGTCAGTGCATTTATGAGAGAGACGGACAGACAGACAGACAGACAGACAGACAGACAGACAGACAGACAGCCTCATCCCTCCCTGCGTCTGGCACAAGTCCCACATTCGGATTGCAGACACAACTGATCTAACTTCAAATTTTACATAATTTCACATTACATGTAAACAATTACATTTCATTTCCATTGTGGATTACACTCTTGCAATATTTCACTTATTATAAAATAATCTGCAACTTGTGCTAAGTTGTGATCCATGAACACAATATATACATAAAATAATACATAGATTTTTTTATACTCATACAACTAACCTATCCTGTGCGTTGTATATTCTGTATATTTTATATATTTTATTATATTTGTTTGGCTTTTTCAGCTATTTGTGTATATTTGGCAAATTTTAAAAAAAAATGTACTTCACTTTAACTTTTTTTTTTTCGTAATTATTATTATTATTATTTTTTAATTCCAGTTGTCTGTAGCTACACACCAATGACAAATTCTTAGTACTGTTCATGTAAATGCATGGAAATGTTGAATAAAGTCATTGTGATTTTGTATAATAACCCACAGTGCAATGTGAATGGGTGACAGACGGACATGTCCAACACTTAACACACACTCCATTCATTCTGGCCTATTTGATACATCCAATCCTTGTGACAAATATAAGCCAGTTGTTGGCTTCTTGTTCAGTGACGAAAATTTAAAAAACAGGCCAAACTAGTTCCCCTGGGCTTGTTGACGTATACTAGTTGGTACAAGTATAAACCATAAACAAGGCTGGTTCAGTCCCAAAAAGCGGCCACACCTGCCCATTCCTACAAACACAATGGTTGTAATTAGGATTTCTGCTCATGCTTGACGAATAACTTGTAAATATGTACAAACATACATTTGGACATGTTTGCAGTGTGCTAGGAGAAAGGTGTTCATGTGAACGACGGGTAATCAAACAAGAGAGTACTAGTTATATTCAACCCATGAGATAATGTATGGCATTTATTTTTAACTATTAAAAAATAAAGGACATTTTGAACCTTTTACTTCCCAGCGACGGTGTGCCATAAAATGTTATATTATATATAAAATCGATTTTTTTTTTTTTTTGGACAGTGTGATTTTTAGGTTAATGGTATATTGCCAAATATTGGTTTTTATCGGTTACTTTTTAGGTTCATTGGCAGTTTTCTATGATTTCGCGTCACAGCTGATCAAAGCACACGGGACTACATCTCCCAGCATGCACCGGTCCAACGACTGACCCGCATTGGAAAGGTAGTAAAATGTCACAAGACACTTTTCAAACGACACACATTTTCCAAGTGAAGCGCAAAGTTCAAAAATACACATTTATTATATCGCGAAATCGATGGTTAGGTCACCTCCGCGCGATAATGGCAGTGAAGGCCTCGTGGTTTGTTTTTAAAAAGGCACAACTCGTCGAAAGATACAACCGCGTCGACGTCAACGACGCCGAGACCTGGAAAAACAAGCTGGAAACGCCGTTAAAAGTCCTCTTACCGTGTTCGCCATTGTCGTAGCGTTGATCAACCATCACAGAAACAGGCCTTTCGGGTCCTCAGCTCGACATCGTCCCCCCGCTGCGTTGAAACAGAGCCCAACCAAAAACGGGGTTGTGTCAGGAGCGCTTTTTTTTTTTTTTTTTTAATACATTACCGAGCGACGTTCCTGCCCTTTAACCTCGGGTCGGGGAGGGACGGGGCGCCGCAAAATGGCGTGAACCGCGCAATCAGCTGAAAAGTAGCGACCGCGGAGTGGGAGCGCTGCGCCGGGGGGAGAAACCGGAAAGGTCCGAGGCAAGATCAGGAAAACACCATGAAACCACAGATAACAGGTCAAAGTCACGATAACAACAATTGTTACTATAATGATAATCACAGCGACAATACTATTAAAATAATAATAATAATAATAATAATAATAATAGTAATAGTAATAACAATAACAACATTGATCATCAAACGACAATAATAATAATAATAATAATAATTATTATTATTATTATTATTATAACATTGATAATTCCAACGACAATAAATATATGAATAATGACGACAAATAAATAATAACAACAATAATAATAATAATAATAATAGTAATAGTAATAACAATAACAACATTGATAATCAAACGACAATAATAATAATAATAATAATAATAATAATTATTATTATTATTATAACATTGATAATCCCAACGACAATAAATATATGAATAATGATGACAAATGAATAATAACAACAATAATAATAATAATAATAGTAATAGTAATAACAATAACAACATTGATAATCAAACGACAATAATAATAATAATAATTATTATTATTATTATTATTATTATTATTATTATAATAATAACATTGATAATGCCAACGACAATAAATATATGAATAATGACGACAAATAAATAATAACAACAACAATAATAATAATAATAATAATAATAATAATAATACAGATCTCTAATTTGCCTACTATAGCGTTTCAAACAGTGGGGGAGACATACAATACAGGACAATTTTAAGGATAAATAGACACCATAAAATGGTAAAAGACATCACATTAGATTTGATGGACTAGCGCCGGTTGTGTCACGCTTCTGTGTGAGATTCCAACGGAGCACATAGCAACAAAACTGTCAAACCGTGTTCTGACAGTTCCCAGCTGGAGCGAAGGGAGTGACTCTGAAGTACACAAGCACACGAGTCGCCCTCTGTTGGACGAAATGGCTTGTACGCGCGGTATGAATTCTGGGTCACACTTCGCACAAATATATAATACAAATAAATACAAATGCAAATTGAAAAGGATCAATGAATACGAATCTATATTCATTATAATTCATTTTGAAAAGCCAAAAAGCAGAAACATGAACACTATCTCCATCTCCAAAATTACTTGTGTTGTGAAAACGTTGTTGCTGTTGTTGTTTTTTTTACAAATAGATATATAATAATTAATATACGAATACAGTTTGATAATTACGTTATCATACATTTTAAACGTCTGCTTTGGATCTGTATTCTGGTTTTGTGACGCACGTATTACGTCGGGGGGGCTGGGGGGGGGGGGGGGGGGGTGGACTTCTACTGTGGCGGACAAACACAAAGTTACAAAGTCCGGTTGAAACTACCAAGGCTAACGTTAGGAAACGTGCTGGCGTCACAAAGATTTTATGTAAAAAGAAAACCTAAAAGCATCATTTCAGAATCAGAATGCGTTTATTGGGCCGAGTACAATTGCCATGTATAAGGATTCTGCCATGGTTTTTAGTTGGTGCATTGGAGTTTGAAAATAAAAACAGCCATAGAACAAACAACAGAATAGAAAATCTATGCAAAGAAACAGTAAAAAAACAAAAAAACAATAAGTACATAAAGGCTATAACGGGCCAAGTGGGAGTAAGGATTGGAGTGTATGAGTATTGAATGGGTATAAATATAAGAATGAATATGGTTGGATATTTATTAACTTAACAAAACAAAAATATTTTACATTAAGTATACTATGTAATACTATGGACATGGCTACTAATGGGTGGGTTAGACAAACTTATTACAGCGTTTTTACAGAATATTGCATAGTTTATTACACAGTTATTGCATTGGTTGTATTGTGTGTGTGTGTGTGTGCGTGCATGTGCGCATGCGTGTGCACTTGTCAGTTGGGGTGTTGTTCAGTTTCCAGCGTCAGTGGGGTGAGGGGTATGTCAAAACCTGTCGAAAGGCATGCTGTTAAAGGTCCACGGCCCCGCCATGTTGGTGACTATAACCACTAACCACAAGATCCCACTTTTTGTGCCAAAATCTTGCCCCAAGAGGTTTCTTATTGGGAAAATAGGGTCCTGTGGGAAAATACAGCTGCAACAACATTGTGACGTCTTTGTGATGTCACAACTCTGCCCCATAAACCTAAACATTTTGGCATTCTCACTGCAGATGCAAGATGAGCAGGAAGAGGGCGCTAATCTAACAAGAGCCCAAGTCGAAGGATCAGGGGTAAAGATGGACAGAGCAGACATGGAAAGCATGCAACCTGGTGCGGTGAAGAGGCGAGTGCACGCACTGAAGAGGTTACAGGTCCGGTGCGGCAGCATTGAAGCCAGTTTCTACAAGGAGGTCCACGAGCTGGAGAGGAAGTATGCAGCTCTCTACCGGCCGCTCTTTGACAAGAGAAGAGACATCGTAAGCGGCACAGTGGAACCCACAGATGAAGAGTGCCAGTGGCAGGGTGACAGGGACGAAGAGATGGAGCCACTGGAAGAGACATTGGAGGAAGACGCCAAAGGCATCCCAGAGTTTTGGCTCACCGTCTTCAAGACTGTATACATGCTCAGTGACTTGCTTCAGGTCCACGACGAGCCAATCCTGAAGCATCTGAACGACGTCCAGGTCAAGTTTTCGGAGCCCGGACAGCCAATGAGCTTCACGCTTGAGTTTCACTTTGAGCCCAACGGTTTCTTTCACAACACCGTCCTCACCAAGGTCTACAAGATGCAGTCTGAGCCGGACGTCTCGGACCCCTTCTCCTTCGAGGGATTAGAGATCATCGATTGCGAAGGCTGCCTGATAGAGTGGCACAAAGGAAATAATGTTACGGTGAAAACTGTTAGGAAGAGAGAGAAGCACAAGGGCAGCGGAACTGTCCGCACCGTCATTAAAGAGGTCCCCAACGACTCCTTCTTCAACTTCTTCGACCCCATCAAAGTTTATTCAGATGGGAACCGGGCAGATGAGGACTTGGAGATCGCACTAGCCATAGACTTTGAGATCGGCCAGTTCTTCCGGGAGATGATCGTTCCCCAAGCGGTGCTCTTCTTCACCGGCGAGGCCCTGGACGACGAGAGCCTTGGAGAGGAGGTTGAGGAGCAGGGCGACGAGGACGGGGGCGTCGAGGTGGTGGGCGACGGTAGCGGTAAAGAGGAGGGCGACCGTGACAACGTCGAGGAAGGAGATCTTGACGAAGTTGAGGGCAATAAGGGAGACATTGCGTTAGACAGGCTGTGACCTGCTAGATGCAAACAGCAGTATTGGTGGAGACCTGCAGTTCATCTTCATCCATTTTTATTTAGATTTATTTTATCATAAATATTTGTGAAGTGTGGCAAGGCACTGATTCAAGTCCACGTGTTTTTGTTTGTTTTTTGTCCGTGTGTTTTGTGTTCTTTTACCTTTTACCTCCATGCTTGAATGGGAAAATATAGGTTCATAGGTTCAAAATGGTAATTCTGTGGAAGGTGTTTCTTACTATACAACTCCAGGCGTATTTGTTTTCCGGTGCATTTTCCAGTTCTTTTCCGACCTTTGCCTTCCCTCCACATATCACATATCAGACAGATCCCAACTCTTCTTCAGGTCAGTAAAGAGGGCGTAATCCGAGGACTAATGATCAAGGTCAAATTCTCAGCCCACCTGCTCAAACATGGGCTGGGACTTAGACTTAGTTAAATCGAGAGAAAGATGGAAAGCAAAACAGCCTCTTCGGTTTTCATTCAATAATAGGAGCAAATATGTTTGAAATTTCTCTTTCATTGGTAACATTGCATTGGGCTATATTATTAACATTTACCGCCAGTCCTCTTATCCTTCACCAAGAACCGGATCTTCTGAAAATGTTGTCAGAAAGCGAGTGGATAGTGCCTCTTGTCTTCCTATGTGGGTGTGTCTGTGTATGAGTGTTTTGTTTGGTTTTTGGACATTTGCCCTCACTCTGAAGGACTGCGCGGGTATCACCGGTACACTATGCAGCCTTGGCTTCCTTTGTTTTGCCTGTTCCTTTGCTGGCCTTCTGGAGCCAAAGCACAGGACGAGTCTGAGCTGCCCTTCATGGAGTACCTGGACCCAGGCCGTTTGGTCACACTAAAATGGGGCTTTGATGAGTCTAAGGGAAACATAACCTTCACATTGAGCATTAATACGACCGGCTGGGTCAGCTTTGGCTTTAGCCCAAATGGAGGCATGCGAGGATCAGATATAGTCATCGGTGGAGTTGGACCCAGCGGACCCTACTTCACAGTAAGCATCCTGGAATAGCTCTTAGTATTTATATTTATAATAAGTATATTATAAATATCATAAATATCATAATAATAATAATAATAATTTATCATCTTAAATATTCAAAATACTTGTATATTGCTTTAAACTTTTATTTTTGCCCATTAGGATCGTCATGCCACTGGTAATTCCCTTCCGACGGTGGACAAAGAACAGAGCTATACTTTGCTGTCTCTGAAAGAGGCAGACGGTCAAACCACCATGAGCTTTCGGAGGTCCATACAGTCGTGCGACAATGAGGACTTCAACATCACTGTAAGAAGTCCTGACTACATGAATAATTTCACTCTTTATTTTAATGGTTAATTTTTCCTCTCACACATGTAGATATCCAGAAGCAGATGTGCTTTTATTCAATGTGAAGCAGTTATAGAAGTATAGAACTTTGTTAATTCACAAGAAAAGCAAGTAAATTAGTATAGTAAAAGTATAGTAAAAATAAGGATTTTTCTGTAGAGGCTGTTTTCACATGGTATAAACTCAGCCTAATTTATTTTAAATTCTACATTTTAAGACAATCCTGCCTGCGTCAATTACTGGTTATGCTGGTTTTTGCTGTATTTGGTTATGGTTCTATACATGGTTCATTATTTGCAACCTTATACGCTTCTCGTCTTCTACAGTAACACCTGAATTTTTTGCTTGAATCAAAGTTTCTCTATTGTTGGAGCCCCTTTGTTTGTGGCGTGGAACGGGTCCCAGGTTTGGGCTGTAACAACAATTACTAGAACAGGAGACATGCTGGGTTAAAGGACATTGGAAAACTGATATGCTTCGGGGAATAAAGAACTGGGAGCAGCAACGTAACTGTTGTTTCATCTCCAAGACACCATCCAATAGTGTGGATTGTTGAGGCCAAGCAGGTGCATGATGCAGCACATTCCTTCAGAGTCTCTGCAGAGCACGACACTCAATAATATATTTGCTAGCTATTAACTAGCTTTGTAACCTCAATTGCAAAACAAAACAAAAAATGCCAGAGCCAACAGATTATGCTGTATAATATTTATTTTAATCCTGATGAAAATTAGGCTGAATTCTCAGGAATAAAGAAACAAAACATATTTGTTACAACATTGTCATAAACCACATATACATGTCTTCCCATTGCTTAAGTTACTCATCGACTTAAAGACATCGATCGATCAATCGATCCATCCATTGATCCATCCATTGATCCATCCATCCATTTATCCATTTTCCACCACTTATCCGGGGCTGGGTCAGCCGCTATATAATCCCTCCAGCGCGTTCTGGGTCTACCCCGTGGTCTCCTACCTGTTGGACGTGCCCGGAAAACCTCCAAGGGAAGGCGCCCAGGAGGCATCCTGATCAGATGCCCCAATCACCTCAACTAGCTCCTTTCGACGCAAAGGAGCAGCGGCTCTACTCCGAGCTCCCCCCAGATGTCTGAGCTCCTCACCCTATCTCTAAGGCTGAGTCCAGCCACCCTACAGAGGAAACTTATTTTGGCTGCTTGTATTTGTGATCTCGTTCTTTCAGTCACTACCAAAAGCTCATGGCCATAGGTGAGAGTTGGGACGTAGATGGACTGGTAAATTGAGAGCGTTGTCTTCCGGCTCAGCTCCCTCTTCACCACAATGGTCCGGTACAATGCCCGCATCACTGCTGACGCCGCACCGATCCGCCTGTCCATCTCACGCTCCATTTTCCCCTCACTCGTGAACAAGATCCCGAGATACTTGAACTCCTTCACTTGGGGCAGCAACTCGCTCCCAACCCAGAGGGAGCAAACCACCGTTTACGGCAGAGAACCATGGCCACAGACTTGGAGGTGCTGACTCTCATCCCGACCGCTTCACACTCGGCTGCAAACCGCCCCAGTCCGTGCTGGAGGTCACGGTCTGATGAAGCCAACAAAACCACATCTGCAAAAAGCAGAGATGCCATTCTGACTCTCCTCACCTTGGCTGCGCCTTGAGATCCTGTCCATGAATATCACAAACAGAATCGGGGACATGGGGCAACCTTGGCGGAGTCCAACACCCACTGAGAACGTGTTTGACTTTGTGCCGAGAATGCAAACACAGCTCTCACTTTGGTTGTACAAGGCCCGTACCAACAGCCCCGGTACCCCATACTCCCTCAGTACCCCCCACAGGATCCCCCAAGGGACACGGTCGAAAGCCTTCTCCAGGTCCACAAAACACATGTAGACTGGGTGGGCAAACTCCCATGACCCCCCCAGCAATCCTGCAAGGGTAAAGAGCTGGTCCACTGTTCCATGTCCAGGACGGAATCCGCATTGCTCCTCCTGAATCTGAGGTTCAAGAATCGGCCAGAGCCTCCTTTCCAGCGCCCTGGAGTAAACTTTCCCGGGGGGCCTGAGCAGTGTGATACCCCTATAATTGGAGCACACCCTCCGGTCCCCCTTTTTAACAATGGGAACCACCAACCCGGTCTGCCACTCCACAGGTACTGTACCCGACATCCACGCGACACAGAAGAGGCGTGGGAGAGACTTAAAGACATCTCAATCATATTTATGATTTGTTTTTTTAGCCCGAGCCCATTAAGCTGATATACGCCTATGGAATCACAGACGATATCAAGTACCACTCCACACGCAGAGGCACCAAAGAGGTCAACCTGCTCAAGTACATGCCCGAATCTACCCTCCCAGGAACCAGCTACATCAACTTCACAATGGACAATGTAAGAATTATCATACCTGGCCATCACGCTATTTACTTAAAATGAACACAAGGATTTATGACCACAAACATTTTTTTATACATTTCTGACCATGCATCTCACTGTTTTATTATTTTTAGGTGAGCCTATTGAGACTTAATCCTAAACTAAAGTCAACATAAGAATATAGGTCTAACATCCTTAATCCTTTTTTTAAAATTGTGTATTCATTTATTCTCACTGCAGGTCACAATCCCTTCTAGACACACCCACTACCACTGCAGGGTGATGAAGTTGCCGAAATTAAATAACACTCATCACGTATATCGGGTAATCATCTCTTTATTAAACTATTATTCATGTTCATCAGCTTTGTTTTCACATTTTCCATTGTCAATAATTTGAAGATAATCTGAACAAAGCAATAGTTATAGACCTCATGGAGGTCCCCTACCATGTATTAACTCATGTATTAATGTATTTTATTTGTTCTCTGATAAGGACACCATACTGATATGACTGGTTCAGACAAAACACCTACTATATTCTCATGTGCGTACTTCATACCATCACGCTTTACATTTCACTCATTTCATCCTAAAGTCCCCATTTTTTGTTCCCACCAAGATTGAGCCGCTAATCGACAACGTGGACCATGTTCATCACATTCTGCTATACGGCTGCCCTCCCTTTGTGACCGAGGACTACGTTGGTCCGTGCTTCAGCGGGAATATTGGAGACCACTGCTTCAGAGTGACTGCTGCATGGGGAGTGGGCGCAGGGGTGAGCGAAAAAATTCACTCAACAACTAAAAAACAACATTTTACTAAATTCTTACTTCATCTGTCGATGATTGTGATTTTTCTATTTATTCAGCGTTGTACTTCAGTACGTTCTGTATTCATCAATATAGTAAAATCAAACAATTGTAGGCCTTTGAGCTTCCTGAAAATGCTGGCATTCCCATTGGAGGGGAAAACAGCGAGAAATTCTACAGGCTGGAAATCCACTATAATAACCCTGCCAAAATAGAAGGTAAATCATGTGATACTTTGATGAAAAAAACGGTGATACTTTGATGAAAAAGTCTGAGGGATATAAGATCCCTCAGACTTCATGAAATAACATGACACAAGCTCTGGGCCACAATGACACAGTTGGCCGTATCTCTCTTAACAATTGACTACAGGTAGGACGGACAGCTCAGGACTGCGGATGTACTATACAGCTCAACTCCGGCCGCATAACGTGGGAGTCCTGACTACAGGCGTCATGATTAAAGACAAGATAAGCTACAAGATCCCACCCAACATCAAACAGTTCCAAGCTTACGGGATGTGCAATACATCTCTGTTTTCAAATGTATGCAGTTCATTGATGAAAAGTGTGCTGGCTCTTTGTGTGTACAACTGGATTTATTCGATTTTTGCATCATGGGTAAAAAGAGAAATTTGTCTTGTGTTTTAGTGTATAATATGTTGTATGTGTGTGCTTGTCAGAGATGTGGACTCAAGTCATTGTGACCCAGACTCCAGACGCTGTTTTGATGATTTGCAACTTGACAGAAAAGAAATGACCTGAGACTCGACTTAGACTTGGAAGTTAAAGACTCGTGACTTGAGACACGATAACTCAAATGTTTTTTTTGTGTTCACTTTCATCCACTTAAATCTTGAAAGGCCAACAAAAAGGTACTGTACTTTGGTTGGGCCTGGTAGTCTCCCTCACTACTAACTAATTTGTTTCAGAAGTTATGATGGGTTCAGTGGAACTCGGGACTTTTTAATTTAAAAGAATTTATCAAAAAGTTCTTTATTTTTATTCATTACTGATTTATTTTATAAGTGAAATCTTCTCAAATATAGAAACTTTAATAAGCTATACGTTTTTCAAAATGCTTTAAAAATGTTGCACTTTGACAAAATATCAAACAAAAAAAGGGACTTGGGCCTTGACTTGATTTGACATCACTGACTTGACTTGCCTAAGTAACAATGACATGGGACTTATTTGGGACCTGGACCAAATGACTTGAGACTTTTGACTTGGTTAAGAGGTTCACATGCTTGTAAACATTTCTCACTTTCGCAAGTGAGAAATGTTTGTCAAAACAGCAATTTTTCTCTGGCGCACTATTTTCTGACTGTAGATCTCTGGAGGAAATTTTGGCACAAAGTGGAATATTATGGAAACGGCTGTCTAAAACATTCTGTAAAGTTAGAGCACACCAGTCAGGATTTAATTTTTTTTTGAAAACTGAGGAGTAACGCAGCTAAATTTGGGTATAATGATGAGAAATGCAATAACGGTGTGTGAGCCTGAACACTAAATCAGTGATGGACACGTTAAAGTACAAAAAAGCACTACTGTTGTGTAACTCATACTCTGCTGGGCATTTTACATCTTATTTACCTTCAATTGCAGCTTATTAACAGCTCTGTACCGGACCTTCAAGCCTTCGCAGTGCTGCTACACACTCACTTGGCTGGGAGGAGAGTCCGAGCTGGATTATTCAGGTGGGTCATGGTTCATGAATTAACGATGCACCCCCATGGGCCTTTTTTTTTCTCTAATATAATGTCGCTATTTCAAAAAAAAGTTACTTAGCCTTTAATGACAGAGATTTTCTTTATGTGGACATCTTTTGCTTGTTTTTTGATTATTTCATCCCTTCGATCCATATAACAATTTTTATATTTCTCTGTATTAGAAATGGGGAACAGGTGGATTTCTTAGGCTTTGATGAGAATTACAATTTTGAAATCCAGCAGATGATGAACCTGGGAAAACTCAAGACCATCAAACCAGTAAGACTGTGTTGCTCCCTTTGTAAGGCTGCCTAATGTTCCCCCAATGTGCAATTATCTATAAATATAAATGTTATTTTTTAATAATTTCGATATATATATTTTTTAATAATATATATTTATATAGATATATATTCACCCTCAACAACTTCTCCAACAGGGCGATGATATTGTAGTGGAGTGCACCTATAATACAATGAATCGTACCACATTCACTGAGGTGAGAGCTTGCAAAACAAGTGAATTGATTGTATCAGATGTGATAATATAGAAACTGAAATCCCTTTTAGAATGACAGCAAGTGCAATATCTTGACACGTAATGAAGGTTAGATTTAATCATGATTCATCGTATCTTTCCTGTGGCTGATATAACTATAAAGGCAGGAAGATCTGTGTCTGTCTGTCTGTCTTCATGTTTGTCCTTTGTTTACTTGACAAACGTTCATCCGACTACTTCACAATTGACGGGTGTATTGCTGGGGACCGAAGGACGTGTAGTGTCGAATTTGGTGCAATTTGGACATGCAACACATGCAATATTAACAAACTTTGAATAAACTGAGCCAGTAGGGGGTGGGGCTTCAGGGCTCTGCGATTGAGTCACAAAGCGTGTCTTTCCCTGGTGGTATGACTTTAACCGGCAGTATCGGCTACCATTGTGGAACACACGACCGGATCGTTGACATCTTGTAAACCTGTGACATGAAAGTTTTAAATTTGTATTAATTTTTATGTATTAATTTAACTAATTCTGTCTAATAGATGGGGCTTTCAACGACAGATGAGATGTGCTTGGCCTTCATATTGTACTACCCTGCCATCGACATAAATTCTTGTTGGAGCCATCCAGACACGACTGGCTTAAAGTAAGCGACCTGTCACAACGTTTAACTAGAACTTTACAAATTCAGGTTCCTTTTTTTTTTTTTGCCACACAAGATTCCCTTTCAATTTATGTTTGAATGTAATCCCTAGTGTGACCACACTGTTGGACAACAATGACCTTATCGAGTATGAGAACTCATTAAAGGATGCATCGCAAATTCAGGTGGTCAACAATGTCAATGTAAGTGTCCAAACTCTACATTTATTTCATATTATTCTTTCATGTCTTGAATGCAGTTTTATATCAGTTAATTTTTTGCTTTTTTACCACAGTCACTCGTATTGTATCATACACCTTTTCTTTATTGTTTTGTTTGTTGTGCTGTTTGACAGAGTCAATATGCGTTGAATCATAAGGGCGTGATGAGGAATATCGGGGAAACTCCTACTTACAGTTGTAGGAACGGCAACGCTCCGCCGTCATCCAACAACCGGGCTGCACGGACACCCAGCATGTCCTGGTTGGTGATCCTGGCAGGAAGGGCGCTGCTGCTGCTGCTGCTGAAGTAGTTGCATAATATGCAGTATAACAAGGATTTTCGCAAATCACATTGAAAATATTTTTTAAGACAAGATTTGACTTTTTTTTTTTACTTGATTCACTTTTTTACCATCGCTTATCTCATATTCAAGATTCAAGATTTTCAGGATTCAAGGGGTGTATTCGTCGCATACATATACATACTTCCATACATATATGCAGTGGAATGTCAATGCAACCCACCCGGTGATTATGCACAATATGTTCTAGAATGAACACAATTATTTGATTCATTTTTAGTTAACTGAGCTTGACAAAAGATATTATGCTGATTATACATAACATTCTATAGATGGTGTGTAATATAATCCTGTCTACATTTTGCTTACACTTGTCTAATCAATGATTAAATAGACAAAACTAGGAGTGATGCTCAGACACACATTCTCTCACTTATATTTACATGTGACATGTGTTATACTTCCTTAATGTGATTTTTAAATGTTTTCAAATCACAAAGTTAATGAAGGTCACTGATCAATGAGTCGACCAGTGTTCAATTTATTGAAATCAATGCAATGGGTATTTGGACACTTTGATATTTTGTGGTTTACGGAAATACAGAAGGCCGCTCCCATCTGTTTCAATGAGGAAGATACAAGAAATTAGAATGAATCCCCTTTTAAAAATAATTCAACTTATTTTTGTTGGTGTCGTTTTGAAGCAGGGGTCCTTATCATCTGACTCCCATGAAACCATGTTTCAACACCATTCCACTTTGGCCATTGATGCGTCATCAACATCACATCTCACATGTCAGTCCGCCACTTCCTTAATTTTTCTGAAAAAAGCTAAAGCCAACTCAAATTCAAACGGCTCTTTGTTTGGACAGTGGGTGCTGATCTTCCTTCACTCCACTCCAGTCATTATTGAATGTTCAGCTCCTCAGTTGCTTTTCCCCTTTTCCTACTTCACTTGCCCTGTCATGATGGAGTTTGCCTAAATAAGTCGAGGTTGGAGCATTTAGACAGTGCTTTCCAGCGTCAGCAACTTTACAGCAGTCCAGCTTGAGTTTACTATGCTCTGTGAAGATTCGATTGATTTGACGTCCGGTTTATTGATCATCTGCATCACCGGTAAGTATGAAATAAAAACAATTTGAGAGTATCCCTTTAATAATAACACCAATATCAAAGTCTGTAAAGTGAATTTAGCGATTTCTTTCAAACATGTTAGAAAATCTCTGCTGAAAACGTGAAAAAGACCGAGCGATGCAGTACTGAATTGCGGCGTTCGACTTCAGGGTTTTTTGTGCAGATCAAATGATGGCTCGATGATGCACTGGAGCCATACTTCCCCCTAACACTATATAAAGCCTAGAGCGCAAGCAGGAGATCAGAGCGTCCAGAGCGATCGTTTCTTCAAACACAGCAAATGGTTTCCGAATTGAACGGAAAGGCCTGTGCTTCCCATGGCGCTTCGCGCATGGCAACTGAACTTGAACTTCCAAGTTCAAGAGATTCTTTTGTCACATACATTGAGGAGGAGGTGGCAGCGGCGCTTTTCATGGATGGATGCATCATTGTCCGGTAGCGTGATGAAGAGCGGGGGCAGGGTTGGAAACTGAAGTGGGCACTAACCAGGCGCACAACCGCCACTGCCCACGATTACTAAAATAAATACTTGACGCCAGCAAACATCCTGCTCCAAACCCTGCCGTCTGGGGGTGTTTTTTGTTTGTTTAAATCCGAGAGTGCTGTTTTTTTGGGGGGGGGGGGGGGGATAATGTTCATCCATGTCAACAGTTCACAGTCAACAGCGACGTTGCTTTGTTAAAATCTGCCTTTCACGCCTGCGGGCCCTGCCACCAGCAATATAAAAAAGCATACATAAAGGGGACATGTATAACGCTAATTCAGTGAATGGCTGTTTCTCATAGTTCCAGATAAATTAAGTGTCGAAAATGGGATTTTTTTTTTAATTTCACACAATCTTAGGGATTCTCTTAGGGTTAAAGAGGGATTAACACTTGTAGTTGCACGGATCGTCCTCACACAGGCGCGCACGTCCCCGTTCTTCCGCTGTTTTGACAGCGGGCAATGGATGCGTAAAGGGGTTAGCAAGGAGAGGCGCTGCTCGTGGCTTCTGGCAATGTCACAATCAGAATGATATCGCAGCGGGAAAGAGGAGAGCTCGCTCGCTTTTACACCGTCACGGACCCCAAAAAGCACCAGAAGGGCTACACCGTGTACAAAGTCACGGCAAGGGTGAGTGGAGAGGAGATGGACAGATGAAGCCTGGCGCTAACGCTAGCTGTTTAGCTAACGAGAGCGGCTGTGTTGACCCGACGCCGTGGTCGTAATACTCGCCGCAGTCTGCCCTCCTCTGACCGCTCAGCTGGTCAACCCATCACTAAACACGACGACATCCATTTGAAATGCATCGGTCGTAGTTCTATGTCGAGCGAACGTTAGCGCTAGCTAACCCGACTCAATGCTTTCAAGCGGAGTGTAGCGACGCGAGACTCGCGAACGAATCGCGCAGTCACTCCGGCAAAATATCCGGGATCCGCTAATTATTCGATTCCTCCGCCTGAATAAATCATTATCACCGAATTAAATCATCCATTCCCTGGGATAAGTCCACTCGCAGCCGACGCTTCGCTCTCCACGGTGTATAAACCAACCGAAGCGAATGACGAAAGAGTCCGAAAACAATCGAACGACTCTTTTTATTTATTTTACTGAGTGACTCGTCCGGCACCGAATCTGAAAATGGAGTCGAACCTTTCATGACTAGACTGCCCACTGCTAACAACTGTAGGATAGCATGAGTCAAACTGCAAAGTCGATTTAATAAAGTGGTAGCAACTATATTATTGTTGTTTTTATTTCCAGTTATTTTTATTTTTGTGCGTATTTATTGAACTACATCGTCCATAAACCCTCAGGGTTATCAATTACATCAAGTGGAGGAAGGTACAATTTGTCGATGATGGCAGAAGTGAAAATAAACTATTGACATTTCTACTTCAGTGAACGTATAAAGTACTTGTACAATGAGATCCTAAGTACAACTTTGAAATACATATAAATGTCTATATTTATTTTACTATCCTATAGGATAGTGTTTTTTTTAGGATATGATTATTTGTATTCTCTATGGGATATAATTTTGATAATATAAATCAGGTTTTAAAAAACAAAACCTAAAGTAATGTGAGTGTATTAGAGATGTAGTTGAGCGAAAGGTCAAGATATTTGCTTTGAAGTCTAGTGGCGTAAAAGTCAAAAACCAATGATTGTGCCACAGTACATTCCTCTTTGGACCTCACGGGTCAGAGGATGTTTCTTTTCGCCGCTTACTCACGTGCAGCGATGACTCCTCGTCCAACATCCAGGGCTGTCGTACTAAACAACAAGTCTCTCTATAATGCAGTCATTGTCAGCGCCGGAGCTCCGTCCTTAGTCCTATTCTCCCCAAACGACATGGCCGATGCAGGCCGAGTGCTGAACGGCATGGACTGTCCGTTGGTGTTGAGCTCACTGTTGGATTAATATCAGTACAGACGAGTAACAAGCTTTTCCGAAATGTTTAGACGGCGATCAACATTCTCCTCTTCCTTCCCCGACAGATTATCTCCAGAAAGAACCCAGAGGATGTGCAGGAGGTAAGAAGCCGATTCAGCCTTTATCTTCTTCTCATGGCTTATTTTTCGTTGCAGTGATATTTACTGGCAGGAACCACCAGTAATGTGATGGTTGTCATTCTCGTGTTGACACAAAAAAGAGGTTTTATTGATTTTTCTTGGCATTTCTATTCTATATGAAAGAAGTCCAGGGTTAAGGAAAATGGGGATCACTCTGTGCGATAAAAGAGTAAAAAGCCGATCGATAAAAAGAAATATAGCCGAAGGAATATGCTTGCAGAATGAGACACCAGGCTTTTGAGACTCCATGGTTTTTAAAAATGTTCATCTTCAAATACATAAATGGAAATATACATAAATTCATAGTTTTATTTTATATGTGACAGTATTAGTTAGTATTAAACTTACAACGCTATCTTTCATTCATAATTCATTTTTAAAAATCTGATCACAAAGCATTCAGTGAAGCGTGTAACTGCAACATTTCCTCTAACGTCGAAGTGCAAATGCACATTGTAACGCTGCTTATTATTCATTTTGGACACAAACCGAAAGGAAAAATAGAGTCAGACCCACTCTGAAAAGGCAAGCGGGCCCGGGCCCGGACTTGCCTTTAATGCAGTGAGCGTGATCTCAATTACCGATTATGTGTGTATTAAATGAGTATTGCTGAGCGGTCTTCCAGTTTGGGAGTGGTATCTTTGGCCCACGTCCTTCACTCTGGAGCTCGGTCGATATCCCGACGTTGACTCCTCGGCTTCTGCGTGACGCCATGGAGCCAGGAAGTAGATTGGACGGGTTAGTACCACGGTCCATCTGTCATGCAACCTGAGGGGTGTTGCTTCTTTGTGCGATCTAGCGAAATAATTTAGCAACTGAGGAATGGCTGACGGTAAGGCTGGTGTTTCTATCTTTTAAAGGCAGCGTGTGATGATACAGATGTGATTTGTTTGCAGACCATAGCATGTTTGAGTGGCACACGTTTCATAAACGCTGCAGTGATTCCGATTTCCGTGGGCCTAGCAACGAGTTTTGTGTCAGCAGTCTCAGAGGCTCGCACTGTAGAACCGGAGTCAGAAACCATGGCTTTTCTGGGGTATTATATTTTGTTTTCATGTATTTAGTTTGAGATCAGTCTAGGGTTAAGAATGAATGTTAAATAGTTTTTGTGTCTTAACTGTGTAGAGGCAAGCACACTGTTACAATACATAGGTGTTGTTGATGGATTACAGAAGGAGGTAGGTACTTCATCTGATATACTGGGGGAAAGTTAGATACATTGAATTGCAATGGCTTTTGAGAAATAAAAGAATCAAATTTAAAATTATTCACCTGAGGTTTTTATATCATTTCAGCTAAATTTAGATGCAGTCCAGTTTTTTAATTTTTTCAAAATTTTTATTTTTTTATTTTATTTCAGGTCATTTTTTATTAACAATAATAACCCAGGTTGCAAACTAAATTTAGGAATTTAGTTTATTTACTCACAGCTTGTACTGCGGAGCGTAGCACATTATTATCTCTCTATCCACTAATCTCTCTCATTTCTTTCTCCATTCTCTTTCTCCCTTTAGATAACTGTGTGGAAGAGGTATAGTGATTTTCGGAAGCTTCACCACAACCTCTGGCAACTGCACAAAAGCCTTTGTAGCCAGTCAGAGCTTTTCCCTCCCTTTGCCAAGGCCAAAGTCTTTGGTAAGAGAAATTACTTATTTAGGCCTACAACGCATGACACCGAGGGCCATATTGGGACAATAACACTGGCTTCTTGCATTTTACATTCTTGATTACTATCAAGAAGTATAATGTAATTTAATAAAACCAAAAAGCCTGATTCAGCTGGAGTTGTGCTCTTTTGAATCAGCTGCTGTAACGCTGCCACCCAGAGGCATATACAGGTACATCTCATAAAATTAGAATATCATGAAAAAGTTCTATGTTTTTTGTCACTCATTTCAGAAAGTGAAACCCATATATTATATAGATTCACTACACATAGAGTGAAATATTTCAAGCCTTTATTTCTTGAAATTTTGATGACTTTGGCTATAGATAATGAAAACCCAAAATTCAGCATCTCAGAAAATTTGAATATTACATAAGATCAATAAAAAAAAAGGATATTTTAAACAGAAATGTCAGGCTTCTGAAAAGTATGTTCATTTCTATGCACTCAATACTTGGTTGGGCCTGCTTTGGCATGAATTACTGCGTCAGTGCGGCGTGGCATGGAGGCGATCAGCCTGTGGCACTGCTCAGGTGTAACGGAAGACCAGGTTGCTTTGTTAGCAGCCTTCAGGTCATCTGCATTGTTGGGTCTGGTGTCTCTCATCTTCCTCTTGACAATACCCCATAGATTCCGTATGGGGTTCAGATCAGGAGAGTTTGCTGGCCAATCAAGCACAGTAACACCATGGTCATTGAACCAGCTTTTGGTACCTCTAGCAATGTGGGCAGGTGCCAAGTCCTGCTGGAAAATGAAATCAGCATCTCCATAAAGCTTGTCAGCAGAAAGAAGCATGAAGTGCTCTAAAATGTCCTGGTAGATGACTGTGTTGACTGTGGACTTCAGAAAACACAGTGGGCCAACACCAGCAGATGACATGGCAGCCCAAATCATCACTGACTGTGGAAACTTCACACTGGACTTCAAGCAATGTGGATTCTGTGCCTCTCCACGTTTCCTCCAGACTCTGGGACCTTGATTTCCAAATGACATGCAAAATTTACTTTCATCTGAAAAGAGGACTTTGGACCACTGAGCAACAGTCCAGTTCTTTTTCTCCACGGCCCAGGTAAGACGCTTCTGACGTTGTCTCTGGTTCAGGAGTGGCTTGACACGAGGAATGCGACATTTGTAGCCCATGCCTAGGATTTGTCTGCGTAGTGGCTCTTGATGCGTTGACTCCAGCCTCAGTCCACCTCTTGTGAAGCTCCCCCAAATTCTTGAATGGATTTTGCTTGACAGTCCTCTCAAGGCTGCGGTTATCCCTTTTGCTGGAGCACTTTTTCTTCCACTCAACATTCTATGAATATGCTGGGATACAGCGCTCTGTGAACAACCAGCTTCTTTAGCAATGACCTTTTGTGGCTTAGCCTCCTTGTGGAGAGTGTCAATGACTGTCTTCTGGACATGTGTCAAGTCAGCAGTCTTCCCCATGATTGTGTAGCCTACTGACCCAGACTGAGAGACCATTTAAAGGCTCAGGAAACCTTTGCATCCGTTTTGAGTTCACTAGCTGATTAGGGTGTGACACCATGACTTTCCAATATTGTATCTTTTTCACAATATTCAAATTTTCTGAGACACTGAAATTTGGGTTTTCATTATCTATAGCCACAACCACCAACATTTCAAGAAATAAAGGCTTGAAATAGTTCACTCTATGTGTAATGAATCTATATAATATATGGGTTTCACTTTCTGAAATGAATGACAAAAAATATTCTAATTTTATTAGATGTACCTGTATTAGTCATTTTCACAGCTTTGGTATTAGAGTTTTCCATCTGTTTATATGCATGGATTAGGTATTTTTGTGTTTTTTGCATTCATTCGGAGGTCGTTTCGATGACTCTGTGATCGAGGAGCGGCGACAGTGCTCCGAGGACCTGCTGCAGTTCTCTGCTAACATCCCTGTTCTGTACAGCAGCCAACACATCCAGGACTTCTTCAAGGTACAGTTACAGGCAAATAGAAAAACCAAAGCTTCACCCGCACAGTCTGCAGTCAGTCTGTCTGATGTGTTTCAGGGAGGGGAGGTCCACGACGGCTCCGAGCTCATCGGGCCGGCAGAACCCTTTTCTGACTTTCTGGCCGATAGCCTGTCAGACTGCAGTTCTGAAGGTAGGGGCGGGACCAAGGGGACGTTCATCTCTGTTTGCACTTTAATATCTGTAGACTGTTTTATCCTTTTATTTATTTGTGTCAAAACCGAAGTTCTTCTGCATCACAGCCACCATTTCTGATGTTATAAAATTTAAAAAAAAGAAATCCAAGAAAATCCTTGTACTTTTTGTAACCTGTCTGTGGAAAGTTCTGTGTATAAAAATGAATGGTTCCGTTTATTCCAGTGAAGGAATATATCGTATCTAAAGGAAACTCTTATGAAAACAGTTCATTTAATCATCTAGTTCATGAACTGCATTATTTCTACCTTATACTTATCTCTTACCAGTACCAAACATAATATATTATAAAAGTATAGTATACTTACCAGCCATTTTTACCTCCAATACTGACTTGAATAAAAGAGTGATGATTTGCCCAAATATATGTTTTGAATTTAAATAAAATGTGTTTTTAAACTGAATTAAATGTAACTATCCAATACCTGCAGACACCCTGATCTAACTTGTTAATTAAAAGTTGACACTTCTCCTTTTGCAGTCCAAAGAGACATCAGTGGAGCAGATGATTTGACTTTCACCTCTGAATATGGAGGACCGTCCAGTGACAGTGACCTGACCTCCCTAGCCGTGGACTCTGACTCTCTGGCCGAGTTGGACGATGGCATGGCATCAGGCTGCACCTCCCCGAACCAGCCACAGGGGGGCGCCAGCAGCATCAGCGCCAGCTGCAGCCCACTCCTGCCCTCCTTGCGTGAACACCAGAGCCCGACTCCCACCCCGGCTCCCCGCTCTTTGACCTCGAACTTGGAGGCCGGCCGGCCCAGCAGAGTGCTGCTCTTCTCCGGCAGTTTGAAGAGAAGCAGTGGGGCCAACGCTAAAGACGCGAAATCTGACTACCTGGACAGAGCCAGCGAGACCATTAGACAGGCCGTCACAAAGGAGACGGAGCAGGACTACCAGGCGGCCTTTTGCTACTACCGCAGCGGTGTGGACCTGCTGCTACAAGGGGTGCAAGGTGCGTTGCAATAAGCGATGGAGAATATGATATTGTGAAACGCCTCTCTTTAGATATTGTTTTGAGGGAACAATATTTTAACAAATAAAGTATCTTAAATAAATTTCTCAGTATCCTAAATAACCCATACTCCCAAATATCGGATCTACATCATGTCTCATGTCTTTGTTCAATAGCCCCGAATGACATTGTGTTTATTATGGAGCAAAGTGCACAAATACTTCCCTTAATCATTAGAACTGCCTGGTAGGGAAAACTTTAAATTTTCGATGTGTACATTCAGTAGCTCTCCCTTAAATGCTCTCTCTCTTTCTTTCTTTCTCTCTCTCCCCCACCCCTCTCAGGCGAGGCCAGCCCGACACGGCGAGAGGCCGTGAAGAAGAAGACAGCCGAATATCTGATGCGGGCAGAGCTGATCTCCAGTCAGCATTTGAGAAGCGACATGGGTCAAGGCTCTACACAGACGGTGGTGAGGAGGAGCGAATTCACAAATCCTTAGCAGTTTTCTTATATATATATATATATATATATATATATAAAAAAGTCAATGAATGGTGTATCAGGAAGGTCCACTGAAATGTGTTTGCTTGCGTCCTAGGCGATGGGGGCGCAGTGCTGCCCGCCCACCAGCAGGGGCAAACACAGTCCCATTGAAGAGCTGAGAGCCTACAGGGTGCTGGGGATCATAGATAAGGTCAGTAGATCACAGGGCACATCCTTCCACTATTGTTACCAGAGAGGATAAACATTCTAGGCCAAGAGTCTAAGTTGTACTAAAGTGATTAAAAAGCTGTTTAAAATGGCTCAATATTGTAATTTCTGCCTAAACGTTGTTTTGACAAAAATTGGTATACCAGTCCTTAAAAGTGCAATCATTTATCTTCTTTCTCTTGAGTGCCTCTCAAACATTGAAATATAATGTATAATCATATAATGTCAAAATATCATTTGGCATCACAAGATGCCCCTTTGCTGACTATACAATGAAATTGTTGCTCTGAGAGAGATCCTGGTTTATTTTTAACCAGGACTTGATAAATAGTGCTTCATCTAAGTGTGGAATGGATCTAGGGCTAGTTTTATAGTCAATATTGTCATATGTTCAAGTTTAAGAGATTATTTGTCACATACATATACATATGGTCATACTACATATATGCAGTGAAATGTGTGATCCGTGAAAACGTAAAAAATATCACAGCGGATATAGATCTCCCATATCGTCCACCCCTGCAGCTGTCTATGTTCTTTGTGATAACAGTGTGGAACAACACTGGACAACACTTGGTAGTTTGTCCTTCTTTCGTCCTTTCATTTGTTGGGCCCTCTTTCTTTTAATTTTTCTATCCGAAGTAATAAAACTAAATAGATTCCCTGGTAAGGGCTCCATATCTGACAGTTTGAGTCTGGGTTATAGGTGCCACAAGGTCAGTTTAGGTTGCCGATCCTTCCAGCCAGCTGCCCGCCAAGTAACTTCACCACTCAGCCATGAAATGATTTGGCAAGCAGCTCCAAGAGCAGCGCTCCACATAGAATCAATGATGCTCAACCTACACACACAGACAGACACACACACACACACACACACACACACACACACACACACACACACACAAAATCCCAAGGATAATGTTGACACAGTACCAACATGTGTTACTCTCAGGTACACGTACACACACATTCAACAACAGCAGCATGTCAGGAACAAGTTAACAACAGGGGACAACAATGCACTGTCACACATTACAAAAGCCAAGGCAGAACCTCTCAGTGTAGCTGCCCCCTCCCCTCGCCTCACCCTCCTTTCACTTTTTAATGGGGACGGAGGGGACAGATGGAGATAGCTCCTCACCCTGCTGCCCCCCTCCGCAAACCCCCCCACCCCTGATGTTGGTGTCTTAATTATATTAGCACCCTGGCTAGCACTTCCACTCTGTTTACTCACAGCTCCATTCATATCCATTTAGCCCGCACCTGTTTGGGCCCGGCCAGGGTCACACGGAGAGAGAGAGAGAGAGAGAGAGAGCGCGCGCGCACACACACACACATCACACACACACACACACACACATACACATACACATACACATGCACCAAGGCACCGGTTGGTACGCGCTGTCCTCGCCAGGCGCACACATGCAGTGGTACATATGCCGGCGCTCTCCCCCGAGGTAGGCTGAGAGAGATGAAGTTGTCAGCGAGAGAAGAGGGGAGTTGAAGGAGGGAGGAAATTGAGATGTCTGGAAGGTGGAGGGGACCAGTCCAGGGAGTTAATGTTAAGATGGAGAAACTGGGTGGCGCTCGGCCGGTTTGGAGATTAGTGTCTCTATTTTGTACAACATTCCGGCAATTCTTTACAAAGTTAAAATGTTGTACAGTCAAATGTCAAAACGATAGTTGAGAAGGACCGTCTCTCATTTTTACATTTCCATTTATGGTCAATATGCTCAACATATTTATTACTCCAGACCCTTGGTTCATAACCATAGGTCTAGAGGACCAGTGGTCCTTCAAGAGATTCCATTGAGTCCCTAGCAAAATGATTAATAGTTCAGCTTCACCGTTATCTCATTTATAAACTGTTAGCACCATTAGAGAATATAGAATAATGACTGCTTTGATAAAAAATTCATGGTTATCTCCCAAACTATATTACAGACAGGTATGGAAGTTCAAACTAAATCATATCTAACAATCATTTTTTCTCAGATTCGGGAGATTAAATCTTAGATCAGGTCGGTGACCTAATCCGTATCAAATTGAGGGTCCTTGATAGGGAACAGGTTGAGAATGACTGCTATAGTCTACTCTATATCTATATAACACTTTGTCTACAATATCTATGTATAATATTCGACCTGCTCCATGTTCTAGCATCTGGAATTGGTTGCATTGCCTCCAAATTTTTGCCGGCCTACATTTATCTCCTGGTGACCCAAGGTGTGGTCCCTGGACCAGTCATTAAGAAACACTGGCACGGAGGATGGAGCAACCGCATCATCTAATGCTGCGAATGCCTGTTCATGTCTGGCAATTAATGGCACTGTTCCATCACAGGTTCTTTTGGTCATGGACAAGAGAACACAGGAGACTTTCATCCTCAAAGTAAGTGTGTGTGTGTGTGTGTGTGTGTGTGTGTGTGTGTGTGTGTGTGTGTGTGTGTGTGTGTGTGTGTGTGTGTGTGTGTGTGTGTGTGTGTGTGTGTGTGTGTGTGCGCGCGCACCTGTGTTGTGCACGTGTTAATGTACCCTATGGCGTCCTTACTGTAAGTGTATGTGTTAAGTGTGCCAGAAAGCCCCGTGTGTGTCTGTGTGACCTGTGTAATTGATTCTAATGGGCCTGTCCCTGTCAGCTCCTCTGCTCTCGGGCGCGAGACATGTGCCAGATGCCAACGTACAGTGCAGGCACAGATGACTACACACACACACACACACACACACACACACACACACACAGCTGAAGTCGATGTGTAGGGCTGATAGATTTGTGCGTCTCTCTTTAAAGTCACGCGTGGTATGTGGCTTGATGAATCCAGTGACTTTGGTTTGGCACGGGGCAGAGCTGCCGCTGCATTAATGGAGGATTTCTCCTTTGCTCCACTCCCCCCACCCAACTCTCCTTCTTTACCTTTGAACAGTTTAAAAACCCCTCCTCCACACCGGCTTGTTTGCTCTTAATTACTCTCTCTCGGATTCCTCTCACCACCTTCCCGCTCGATCTCCTCGCCTTTACTTACTGCCCTCCTTCGTCTTCGTCTTCCTCCTGTTTGTCCCTCAGGGTCTGAGGAAGAGCAGTGACTGCGGACGGACCAAAAGCACCGTCATGCCCAACTCCGTGCCCAACATGGTGCAGCTGAAGAAGTTCATTGTTGCCGAGAACACTGTGTTTCTGCTGCTGCAGTACGCAGAGGGTAAGATCACACACACACACACACACACACACACACACACACACACACACACACACACACACACACACACACACACACACACACACACACACACACAAACCCTCTTTATTAATCTTAAGTTGTTGTTTTTGTTCTTACAGGCCCGTCTCCCTCCCCTAACAACTATCTTTCACCCTTACCTTTTCATCCCTTACTCCTTTTTTCCCCCCTCCGCCTCCCTCTCTGTCCTTGTTCCTGGCAGATGTTTGATGGAGATGGGTGTGTGTCACAGGTCATTATTCTGAATACCATGTGGCACCATGCTTCATTAGCTATGCCAACACCTGGGTCTCCTCATATCCCATCCACTCCCAGGGTGTGTGCGTGTGTGTGTGTGTGCGGGCGCGGGCGCATGCGGATGATTTGGGTGAGCGCACTCGATGAAATACAGTCAGTTTTTTCTGCCCTGGGACTTAAAAAAAAACCTGGTGTATCTTTGTAACTGATCTGCGCTACTTTCAGTGGACTTTAATATCACTCGGAGAAGGAGACAAGTCCATGATAGCAAGTATCCAATGAAACTAAGAAGTCCCCTTTAACGCATAATTTCTCATTCATCGGTAAACTTTTATTCGAGTGAATCAGAATAATGATTCTCATGCCCTTGTCAAAAGTTGTTGGTTGAGCGGTCTGGTAGACGGTCGGGTGAATCTGGAGATGTATGGATGGACTGGCAGAGGGCCGGAGTGACATTGGGTGACACGACACGTGGACAGGTTTTACTTTACTCTGTCATTATCATCACTGCAAAAACACTATCCATTCTCATCACACACAACAGATGCTAGCCTCCAATTGCTCACACCCCAGCTGTGTGGTGTGAGTATGGGTATGGTGGGTGTGTAAAATTAAAATTTTATTGTAACACTGGCAACTCGCTTAAAGCATATGACCCACAAACCATTGAATCCACTAGCTGAATGAGTTTCAAATAGTATTTTTTGCCTAACTTTTAACCTTTTTCAACTGTGATGGACCCCCTGCACCTTCATTCTTCCTACTTTTCATTTGTCTCTACTACTTTTTTTTTTTTCTGTATGTCAAACTGTCAACTCTGTTTTGTCGGACCCTTCCGTTAACTGTGCTCTCCTTTTGTTGCAGGTGGAAGGCTGTGGTCTCACATTGGGAAGTTCTTGTGCAGATCCAGCCCAGAAGACAGCTTCGACATCCCCTTCATCCAGAAGAGCCACACCACGGCCATGCACTCTCCACAGCGTGCTCCACCCGTGCCATGCTCAGCCTCATCTGGCTCCGGTTCCGGGCCTGGTGACGGGTCAGCATCTGGCTCTGGCTCTGGCTCTGGCTCGGGGCCGCAGATGGAAAGTGAGCTCCCCGTGGTCTCCTCCCTCAAGGGCGGCCTTCTCTCTGCGCTCGAGGAGAGCCTGAGGCCCCATCCCAACTCCGGGGCCGCCTCTGAGGAGGAGTGCACCAACAGCTACCTGACACTCTGTAATGAGTACGAACAAGAAAAGGTAGAACCAGACACGCTGGAAGAAGATGAAGAGAAGAGCGGACAGGAAGCGCTGTCCCTCGATGTCCCGGCAACGACCACTACATCGTCGCGTTCCCGCTCGCTGCTGAGCAACGACAGCCTCTCTTCGCCAATCAGCTCTCAGGAACTCCACTTCTTCACAGAGATGTCTGACAGCATTTGCCGTGCCAACGACGGTGAGCGCAGCGTGGGTGATGAGCAGGACCACAGTGAGGTGTTTAGTCCTTTGCCGTCCCCCGCTGCGCCCACGTCCTTGGACCAGTCCAAGCGAACGCCCATGGAGTTTTTCCGCATCGACAGCAAGGATAGTGCCAGCGAGGTCATCTGCCCCGAGGCGGGGGAGCTTCAGGCCTCTCCGAAGCCCCTCCCCGTTTTTTCCTCAACCGACCTGGACTCGAAGGTCACCGAAAACCTGTTGGAGCTGGCACAGGAGGTAGAAGGTCAGAGCTCAGAGCTGTGGGGGTTTGACTGTAGTGACAGAGGCTCCAACGAGTCGGTGCCGGTCATCTCCTTCAAAGATGCCATGGTGGAGGACGAGGGCCACCCTCCGGACCTGCTGGTCAACTTGCCCATGATGGACACCACCGTGGACGCCTCAGAAGAGCAACTGGAGATTTCTGGGGTGTGTTTAGGTCTGGAGGCCACAAGCTCACCCCAGAAGTTTATCCAGCCAGATGTTCTACAACTACACAGCCAACCTGAGGAATGGGAGAACCATCCACAGGAGAAGGAGCAGTTGCTGTGGGAAGACTACAGCCTGGTCTTTGGACATGAAGCCATAGACAAAATGGTGGTCAATCCCACGTGCCCGCTTAAGGATCCCCATGAAAATGCTGCGATAAAACCTCTGACCAACGCAGGACTTCCGGTCATAGACTCGCCCGTGGAATCTATAACCGGTGAGTCCAGCTCCGGTGTGAATATGTGCCGGGTTCCCATCCCAACCGCAGGCAGAGCCGAGGCCTGCACGGAGGTAGAGCCCTCGTTAGATCTCGATGGCGAATTATCAGGGAATAAAGACAATGCCGCTGCTAGCGAATATGATAAAGATGTTTCACGACTGTTTTCTGAGTTGGATGAGCTGGCACTGGCGGCTTCCCAGGCCCGTATCCCGGAGGAGTTTGTTCGATGCTGGGCGGTGGAGATGGTGACAGCCCTGGACAGCCTTCACCAGCAGGGAATCATCTGCCGGGACCTCAACCCCAACAATATCCTGGTCAATCATCAAGGTAACAGGTCCCCCTTAAGCTGCCACTGCACTGTCCCTAAGACTGAAGAATACATTTTGGATTAAAGGATAAGTTGGCTATTTTCAACACAGGCCTTCTGACTGCTTAAATAGAGTCCAACTGGGCAAACAATTAAGCCTTAAAGAAAACATATTACATTTCCTTCTGGGAAGCTCAGAATTTTGTGAGACAGTCAGGGTTTTGTTGACTTTCTAAAATATTGAAAATGCACTATGCATTATAATCACACACGTGATTATAATGTGAGATTCCCGTATTGGAAAAGGAGATTTAACTTTAACTAAGGCTTAAACATTTGCCCCGTTGTGAGAAGCTGCAGCAGAGTTGTGAATTTATCAACAGTAAAGCATTCAGCAACGTCACGCAATGAACAATTCAAAATAATGGGAACCAACATTTCAATTTCAATTTAAGGCCTTGTGTTGAAAAATATCCAAACTATCCTTTTAACAGCCCTTGTTTGTGGTGTTGACATACGTTCAGGGTGCTTTTATTTGCCTACCAAGCTCTCAGAACGTGAGAACCTTGATAATTAAGCTTTTGTGATTATTTAAAAAAAAAAAAAAAAAAAAAAAAGTGAGTGAGTGAATTTATTTATAGTAAATTGATAATCCACCCTACGAATAAATACCCTAGATGCTCATTCATGATGGAAACGTCCACGCACTAATTATCAAGTTTAAATCCAATTGAACCGCTGCCGCACAATCTCTTGTCATTCCTTCCCGAAAAACAAGTTGGTTGATTGGAAGACCGGCAGTGTCACTCATCCCTTTATCTAATCCCACATTCTAAGAGAGAACATTCTCCCAGGTGGGGGGGGTTTGTTTTACCAGAGGGTCATGTTTTACTATTGTCACCCCATCCCCAACTCCCTCTCCCTCTCTACCTCGTTATCAGCAGGCGTCTAATTAGCTGAGTGGTTGTTTTCGTCTCCCCGGTGGTAATTATTGTTCTAAAGGGCCCATCAACGGCGTAGTGTGGTGCATCAGTCTGGCTAGCCCAAGCTAATGGCCTCGGCTACCTAATGACACCATTAGTTCTAATGATAGCGCTAACGGGTAGCGGCTAAACAGGAATAATCACAGGGGCCGTGTGCTTGAAAAGGCTTCTAGGGGGGCACAGAAAGGAAAAGAGAAAAGTAAGTGCTGGAAGCGTGAGTAAACAGTTTGAAAAGTAGAAAAGAGTCAGGAACACTTGACTGTGTGTAGGGTCAGAAAGGGCCGCCGCCGAATGAGTGTTGTTTTATACTTTTTGATGGAAGCAAGCGCTTCCGGTCCCAACACACACGCAGACACACACACACACACACACACACACACACTTTCTTTTTCTCTTTCCCCCTCTCAGGTCACATTCAACTTACCTACTTTTGTAGCTGGAGTGAGGTGGAGGACTCCTATGACAAGGAGGCCATCGCCAATATGTACTGTGCACCAGGTGAGCTGCACACACACACACGGAATTGTACATTTCTTTCTCGACGACTGTCGCACACATTTTCCCTGCGTGTTTTCCTGCTGGTTATTGAATATTAGCCTCTTTCCCACTTGCCCTGAAAGCCGTAAAACTACTGGCAGTGTTCTGTATTGGCGTCATGTGGGAAAGGGAGCTGGTCTTAATGTTCGTGAAAGTCGTTCTGTAAATTTCCCCACTTTCTTTCGACCTAGTATAATATCCAGGAAATTGACGGTACGGCTGTGAATGGAAGTGTGTGTTAATGGAAACAGTAACATTAAGCCTTTTTGCACGGCAGGAACTTTTTTATTGTTCCAACAACTTTTGAAGGAACCATCCCCTTTTTAAAAAATTTTTATATCCGCACTGCAGGAACTACGAACCACCATTGTTCTGACAACGCTGTTTTGAGGGACTTTTTTTAGCTTGTACTCCAGGGCAGGGATTAACCAGCACAAGAGGAACCTTCAGTGACGTAAGTGCACGGTGATTAGTCCAGTCGTAAGTGCACGGTCCCTCACCAGTCCCTCAGACTGGCCCTGAAAAATAACCAATACAAATAAAATACAGTAATTTTATTTTAGATGTATTTTTTAAATGTATTTTATTTTCCGACGTTAATTGAATGAAACAAAATATCTGCCTGCTCAGTCCTGATGCGTGCCCTTGCCTTACGAAAGTCGGAACAAACCTTTAAATTACGTCTTGTAGATCTAATATGAGTGAAGATTCTGCAACTACATTGCTTATTTCTCGGTTGATCTTTGGTGGATTCACAAGGTGAAATCAGTAAAATCAGTTCAGAGTAAATACAACACAGAACTCGTGTTGAAACCCCATTGGCTTACATCACTTCAGAGTTCCAGTGCAGTGCGAATACAACCAGAAAAAAAGCCCTTGAAGGTATCTAGTTCTCAGCGGACCTCCCCAGTTCCTAGTTCCCCTCAGGGAGTCCCCAGAACTTTTTGGTGCGAAAATGCCTATTGCCGTAAAGAAGGGAGAGAAATCCAAAGAAAGCACAAATTTGGGTTAGGATTATCGCGTTCGGGGACGGGGGCTCTGTCAGCGGAGGGAACTGAGACCCTTCGGTAGGGGCAGGGATACGTGGAGCGAATCTCTGGTCGAAAAACCAAACTGATTCTGCTGTCTCGCGTGATATTAAGACACATCTTCTGTGCGCTTTAAGTAATGTGCCTGTAACGGTCATCTATGTGGGAACAGACTCCATACGGAACTTCTCTGTAAAAGAGGCCAATGTGGGAATGACTACTTACTGCCTTTGCCGGATTTTATTTTTTATTTTTTATTTTTTTATCCAGCAGTGTTACGGATTCCATGTGGGAAAAGGGGCTTATGATTGTGTGAGGTTAATGCTATTCAAGCACATGGGGGTGGGCGGGGGTCATAAGTAGGCCACTGTCCAATAAGCACAAAGGCCTCATTCATAGAAAGAGGCACATAAACAGTCCAAGCGTGAACATACAACTCGAGAGGTTTAGGGAGTTTTTTCCAACGCAAACTCTGCTGACAGTTTGATCATCACTACTGTACATTATTATTATTATGATCATTATTATTATTATTATTATTGTATTTTGAAAGTAGGGGATACAACAATACCATTTTGTTTTTGTGAGTGTGCCGAGTTCTTAGTTTTGAGTATCTGCAGATACAACAATTATAGATTTGAAGTCCCTATGTGTTTAAGTAATTTTGTTTTAAGTAATTGATTTCTTTATACTGTTTTGTTAGAACTAAGAGTGGGATCCTTCAGGAGGTTCTTAGGGTCCCCAAAAAGATGACTTATAGTTAAACTTCACCTTTATTTCATTTTGCACCTTGAGAACATGTACCATAATGACAGTTTTGATCCTAGTTTTACTCATACTGTATCTAACAATTAATTATTTTTAGATTGTCAAATTAGGTCCGTGGCTTAATGCATATCAAATATGGAAAAGGTTGAGAATTACTGGCATGGAGGACTTGTGTTTCCCGCAAAATAAAAAAACAACATATAAATGTCAATTTATTTATTCACCACATCTGGACTATGTACTCTTATGTTTTTTTCACCGTGGTCATTAAGATGGAAATTGGTCCTCTCCACAGTTTAGTTTGCAGCGGCTGATTCCACTTACCGTTCCGCTTCTGTCCTGTAGAGTGTACTGTTGGGCCACAGTGAACCCAGTGGTGGCTGTGAGGATGACCCTGTGTGTTGCCCCCAGCAGTCCTGTGGCAGCCCTGGCATGCTGTTTAAAAGCTGCCTAAAACAAACTGCTGCAAGATTGCAGCTCTGTGTTACTACTTAACACCTCTGTGCGCCTCTGACTGTGTATGAGCATTTAAAATGTATGGGGGGTGGCGGGGAGGGCTTTTCACATGAAATGTTCTCTGGGCCATATAAATGGCCGCTGATGACTATAAATGGTAGATACGTGTGATTAACCTTGTTTGGCTTTAGGGTGGATTACATCAAATATTCTAGTTTAAAAACAAAATGACTGATTGGGTATACCTGAGATGCACCGTGACCCTCCTTCCCACACACTGGTATTCGCTCATCCCCTTCCTCCCTCACACGCGGGGAAGCTCACTCGTACTTTAGACTGAAATCCTCCCCGTCTGCGGAGTCTGCGCCGCCATTTTAATAAGTCTAAAAGCAACTAAAGCTTCACGCAATATCTAAAGTGTTCATTAACATGCCCCTTGAAACGGTGTGTTTGAAAGCCGACTAATGGAAGTAGGTGCACGCAGGCCAGCAGTAAATGACCTGAAGACACAGGAGGACGGCCGAGCGCAAAGAGCCGTATCCATTTATGTGGGATTTAAGCGCTAAGCTCAGATGAGTTTGGTATACAGGTACATAGCTATTAGCGACGTTACTGATATTAAGTAAGTGCTTTATAAACCTTTATAATGTGGTAATCTTTGATACTACAGCCATGAATAGCTAAAGGTTCAGATAGTTCACTTCATAATTTAAAAATAACCCACAATTCCCCTTGTAAAGGGAAAACCTTCATTTTGTTTGTTGAATTATACTTTTCACTCATTTAGTAAATTATAAAAAAAATAAAATAAAGATTGCTAAATATATATATTTTTAAAATTTACCACCTAGTTAGCACCTGTTTTTTAAATAAAAGCAAAGTCGTTCCAATTGTGGTGTGGAAGTTTTCCATTAGTTAAATCTACTGCTGGCATAAATAGTTGCAATAGACTATTCCAACCAGTAGGGTGTCTCTTACCCTGTCAGTAAGTGAAAAACACATCCAGACCTATCTGCTCCCTCCTACTCATCCTCTGGTAACTTTCTCTTTCCTTTTGTCCCTTTTTTTTCCTTCCCTTCTTTGTACAAATTTTAATATAGAAAAATATAATAATACCCAAAAGGGTCTGTATTTTTCAGTCACTTGCCTTAAATCAGAATAAAAAAAAACCTCTCATATGGACTACATACTGTAGATCTTACAACAGTATGAACGTGCGCACGCACACACAGAGTTTAGTCATTGTGTGTCTCCCCTGCCCTTGTTATGTATTGCTGTTTATCCAGACAGGGTCAACTCCAGTGATGGCTTCATTCCTGATGACAGATTTATGTCTGTTTGCCAGAAAGCTCGCAGGGGGCCGTGTGTGTGTGTGTGTGTGTGTGTGTGGGGGGTGTGGTGTGTGCGAGCGTGTTTGTAAGAAGGGGGGGCGAGGGCGATTTTTTTGTATATTTTTTTTAACTACATACATTTCACGCCTAAAAAATAAAAGAAACACGGGAGTGGACTCGGAAAATACAGCGGCAGGGTATTAATTTGTTTACCATGCCCCGCCGCTTATTTACTTTCTCATCATCTCACAATTACTGATAAACATCAGATGGCTAATGTTTTTTTTTTTAAATAACATTAATCAAATTTTCTCTAAACATATGTGGAGTTTAGAGTCACAGAGGATTATTGTTTATTGTTCCACTGAGAGGGAAGTGTCGATTAGTATTGTCCGTCTTTAAAGTCTGAAAAAGAGGAAATACATCACGCTCTAACCCACAACCCTCTAAATGACTAATGGCAGGGTTTTTATTTTTTATTGTTATTTATTTTATTTTTTTTACATCTATTCTTACCATAAAATGTAATGACTGAATACAGGGAAAAAAATCTATTTACAATTCTCTAAAACAAATTGAAGAAGATATCACCTATATTACTGAGTCTTTATCTCTTATTGTCATTTCAAAGACAAGCGAACGGAAAGCGCCGGCGGTCGTCTTGGAACCTGCGTATGCCGCGCTCCCCTTACTTCTCCTTGCTCGCATGTCACTTCCTCTTTCGACAATGGCAGTCGGTTGGCGTTTTGCGGAAGTCTGAGCGCGAGAGGAGAAGAGCGAAAGTTCCTTACGGTTCCCAGGAGAGAAGAGACAGAGCCTGATTAAGATTTGAAGCGAGAGGGAAACTGTGTTTGTGTGAGGAGGGGAAAAAGGAAGAAGTGGAGGTTAGGAGGTGAACACACACACGTGTTGTTCTGTCTGTCTTGTACCGCATCGCTCCTTTGGTTCTCTGTCATTTCGAGCGAGGGTGTTTCTAAATGTTCTCTGGGTTCATTTTAACAAGTAAAAGTTTCTCTTTTTTTGGGGGTTTCTTGAACCTAAAATTAAAACAGTGTGCTGAATATAAAAATTGTATTTTAGGTCTCGGTGAAATTGACAAGATTAAATATTACCTTGCGTCATTTAGCTTTTGTCCAAAGCGACGTACTTACATTTTCTCACAGTATACGTATATATCATTGTATATCACAGTCACAGTCAGCTAAACATTCTCAGGAAATAAAAAATATGTCATTAAAAAAATATTATTTTCTTTTATGAGTACCTCTCACAATATTTTGGGGATGACATTTTCTTTCACAAGATATTTACACACAAAAGACTGGACAACTTAGAAATGTGGACATTATGACCAATCGGGTAGAGGCGTTGATTAGAACAGCTAGAACCGTCTATGTAGTTCAGAAAACAGCATTTTTTTTACCGTACTGCAGCCTCCAAGACGACATTTATCCAAATCGTGATTTTGCGATAATCAAAATCCCAGACGATATCCAGTCTCTTATCACAGTAACTATATTATAACAATAGATCGCCCAGCCACATTGTATTGTACCAATTCAAAGTGAAAAAAGAAAGCCCATGACCGTCCCTGAAACATCTGATTCCATACAAGATACATTCATTTTTCAGTTTAAGTTTGAACTTGGTAACATCCTCACATTAACATGGTATCATGCATACCGTGGCAGTGGGCTTTAATAAGCCATGGCCTGTGGATGCAGTTGATCCCCCTCTCTCTCTCTCTCTCTCTCTCGCTCCCTGCCTTACTCTGACAGAGCGGTAAGTGAAGCCAGCTCCACTGTACTCTCCCTGCAGCTCCTTAGACATTAATCCATTGTGATGACAATCGACCTTGCTCTGAGATGTGTGTGTGTGTGTGTGTGTGTGTGTGTGTGTGTGTGTGTGTGTGTGTGTGTGTGTGTGTGTGTGTGTGTGTGTGTGTGTGTGTGTGTGTGTGTGTGTGTGTGTGTGTGTGTGTGTGTGTGTGTGTGTGTCCAGTGTCTCCCCTCCAGCTCAAAACCATGCAGGTATCACTAGTCCGTTCAATGACGATCTTCTCTCCTTAGCTGTCAAAACAGTAGTCCTGGGGAGCCCTGAAGACTGGTTGCTCAGTTTAATGTGTGTGTGTGTGTGTTGCAGGGGCAGGGGGGGGACTCGTGCGAGCAATATCATAACCTAGCACGGGCTCTCTAACCTTGGCTGCAAGAGAGCCTCGCTGGCCCCTGGAGCTTCCCCGCAGCCTCCAGGAGCGAAGGGGGTCTTTGTCTCCGCTGTGTACTCCCAGCTGAGGAAGCCACTCTCTGGGCACACGGAGCCACAACCCCGGGTCCCAGCCCCCTCTGGGTGACCAGAAGCCCTCTCTTGAGAGAGGAGAGAGGCGGGCGAGTGAGCGAGCGGCTGAGCAGCACAAGGGGCCATCTGGTGCCCAGCGACGCTAGCATGCATACAAATACACACACACACACACACACACACACACACACACACACACACACACACACACACACACACACACACACACACTCAACTGAAGTAAATGAGTATCTCTCGCATGTTTTCCTCTATCTTACTTGCACAAAGGCACACAAATCATAGTTCCAGCAGCCCCTGCGGCAGCCCTGCCTGTCAGACTGGCTGTACGTCTGACAGTGCGAGAGCAGGGCCAGGGGCGAGATGCTGGACGGAGTGGACAGACATCCCACAAAACGTTCACCTTGAGAGGCTTGAGTGTGCGCTCTGTCTGTGCACGGGCTTGCAAGGGCCTCGGCTCCTCCCGCTCTGAAGACCAAACAAAAGGCAGATTAACGAATGCCGAAAAAAGAGGAACTTTACTATTGTCTGCGCCTTTGATTATTTTTAGTTGCCTAGAAAAATGACCACAGGGAGCGCCCCGTTGGCTCACCTGGTAGAGCGCGTACCATTAAGGCCAAGTCCTCCCCTCGGGCCTGGGTTCGAATTCGGCCCAAGGCCCCTTGCTGCATGTCCTCCCCTTTCTCTCTCCATGCCTTTTCCTGTCTCTACACTGTCCTGTCTAATAAAGTGCTGCAAAAAATGATCATAAAAGAAAAACAACCCAGTATAGATTACTTTAAGGAGCTAATAGAAGGTGGAAGAAATTATGTGTCAATCAAGGGAAACATTTTTTTTTTTTTTATATATATATTTGTGCGTGTCTAGAGCTTGCATTGCTGCATTGTGTGTGTGTGTGTGTGTGTGTGTGTGTGTGTGTGTGTGTGTGTGTGTGTGTGTGTGTGTGTGTGTGTGTGTGTGTGTGTGTGTGTGTGTGTGTGTGTGTGTGTGTGTGTGTGTGTGTGTGTGAGGTCAGGTCATGCAGATGGTGCGAAGTTGAAGCACAGACGGTTTCCTCAATTTAACTGCTTTTTATTATGCAAATCACCCTTTTATGGGACATACTCGTGCTGCGTGCTCGCTCGCATGCTTGCGGGGACATGTTGAATTGAGTGTTCACTCCCAATAAAGCTGCGAGGAGCCGCAGACGTCGTTCTGAGATCGTTTTGAGAGTTCTTTTGGTCGATCTTAAGAGGGAACAAGTTGCCCGCAGCTCTTTAGTCCAATCATGCAGAATTACTAATTCAGCAAGTCAACAAATTACGATCAAATTACAAATATCCCCGAGCTCAAGTGAATTCTCGGGAGCAATTCAACGAAAATTTGCTGCTTCTTGCCGCCTCAACTTGTTGATGAAGCCTTCTTTTCTCTCTCTCTCTCTCTCTCTCTCTTTCTCTCTCTGCCTTTTGTCGTAGAGGTGGGCGGGATCAGCGAGGAGACACCGGCGTGTGATTGGTGGAGTTTGGGAGCCCTTCTGTTCGAGCTGCTCACCAGCAAGGTAAGTCTAACTGGTTTTAAAAAGTGTCTGTGGTTGTAAGGTGTTGTGGAGTGTCCGTAGGTGTCTTGGCTGTCAGCTCACTCTCACTCTTTGTGGTTGTGCTGGGGGCGGGGGGGGGCGTGGTGAAGCAGTGGGTTTAATTTGTTGTTGTTTTTGTTGTGTATGCGCTTGTGTTTGTGTGTGTGAAGTGCATCTTGGCTGCCGTCTCTTTCTCTGGTTCTTGGGGAGTGCCAGGGGCGTCGGTGTGACTTTCTCCCCCAGCCTGAGCTCCATCTGCTGGGCCAGGGGGTCAGCTCTCGCCGGGCTCCCGGTTCTGGCTCCTGGAGCAGCGCTGGGCAGGAGCACACTGACCTTAGACTGGCTTGGAAGGTGAAGACCGGAGCAGCTCTCGCGGTGCTGTAGCCGGCGCGGGGACTGGGGTTCTAGACAGGGGGGTTTGGACGGCTTTTGGAGCGTTTTTGTCATAGAAAGAAAAAGCATGGATATTCATTTGTACCCGTGCATGCAATTACTGCCTGGCCGTATCGAATAATTGCACAGAATGAGACATTAGGTTGTCCACAGGTCCTTTAAAAAGTCTTAAAATGTCTTTTTAAAATATTAGGCTTTTTATAAGTCATTAAATTGTCTGAAATTTGAACTCATTCGATTTTAATTTCAACATAAACATTTTTTATGATGTTATTCATCCAAATTATTCCTGTTCTCCGGCATCAGTCAACATTTATGGCGTTAGGTTAGACTAGTACTTGAGCCGATTTATCCAACAATCAGTCCTAAATTTGTTCAAATTGGCCTTAAAAAAAAATTTAATTTGATTTGATGATACCTGTATCAACCCTGAATATACACTATATTAGGATATCTGCTTATATATTCAAATTCTTATGTTAAAGAATCAAACCAAGGTTCACCATAGTGAACTCTCCATTTTTATGCCGCTGAAAGATTATTAACGCTAATATTGAATATCTCCCAGCCCTGCATGCAATGCATGTGTAGACACACACACACACACACACACACACACACACACACACACTACAGGTGGGTAGTGTCCCCTTAAATTTTTCATTGGCTATTTAAATTTGAATAAATTCTAACTGCTTGCCGATGGGCATATTTCCATAAAGTCCCATCAGCAGTTACCAGCGACGGCCTGGTGTTCGGGTGTTTGAGCAAGCGTTGTTGTTCTAGCGAGCAGCACACACACACACAGACAAGCGCTTACCTGGAAAAACTCACTCGACCCCACAGATGTCTGCTTTGATAACTGCGCCTGGGTAGAGCGCTGGCAAATAAACACACACAAAGTTCCTCTTGATCCTTACAGGATAAGATCTCGCCTGGAGCAGTCTTGACTGTGGCTAGAGAGCGGGCCATATCTCCTACAGCATGTGTTTGGGGGCCGGGCAGCCGACGTAACTGTTTAGATAAAAAACACAATGTCCACCCTCAATCCCCCCGTGGGTGCTTATTATTCCACACACACACACACACACACACACACACACACACACACACACACACAAGGTTACACTCATTAAACCACACTCTCTTCCAACATCTCTTCTCCTGTTCATCTGGACGTGGGGAAAGGTGGAGTATCTTAACGGGCACAGATCCCCATCATTGTGAATCATTTTGAGGAAAAGGTGTATATGCCACGATTAAAGAGAGTAATTGCCTCTCATTCTCTTTTTATGTCTTTCTAATGCTGTCTTTTCTTTTATCATTATTGCTTTTGTTTTACCTTCAATTAAATGCACAATCATGGCTTCCACCTGTCATAGGCTCCCCTAGGAAATAGATGAATACACTACTCTTTAGGCCTTCCACTTATGTATGTACTAATGGAGCGGTCACAATTATTACATAATCGCCTATTTGCAATTAGTTTGCCAATTATATTAATTATTTTGTCCATAATGAAATGTCCTCCATCCAAATTAAAGGGGAATTATTGACTGATTTGGCACATTTCATTAGTTGAGTTGAGGCCAATTCTGATGTTCAATGTAATGGCTCTTCCTCTGAAGGTGGATGTGTATTATTACACAATTACAGACTTTGGTTTAAAAAAAAAAAAAAAAAAAAAAATGAACCAAAACGACAACTCGATTGTAAGTAGCGTTTAGTTCTGTGACAGTCGATCATCTCCAATCACCTTGAATCTCACGATCGTGACAGCCCTATGCGTAACACCTATCGCTGGTGCTCTTCCAGTGACTGTGCTTTGTGTGGGCAATGACGCCCTCCCACTGTGACGGGCGACGGTGTGGATCAGTGTTGTTTCAGGTGCTGGAGCTCCCTGGGCATTTGTCCAGTCCCACGGCCACATAGGGTGTCGGTGTGCCCAACCCTCTCGTCTCTGTTTGTCTTTCTCTTGGATTTTGGACTAATCTCCCCCCCTCTTCTTTCCATCGCTCTCTCTCTCTCTCTCTCTCTCTCTCTCTCTCTCTCTCTCTCTCTCTCTCTCTCCTCTCTCTCTCTCTCTCTCTCTCTCTCTCTCTCTCTCTCTCTCTCTCTCTCTCTCTCTCTCTCTCTCTCTCTCTCTCTCTCTCTCTCTCTCTCTCTCTCTCTCTCTCTCTCTCTCTCTCTCTCTCTCTCTCTCTCTCTCCGCCTGCCCGTCCCAGTCTCTTCTCAAGTGCCATCCAGCTGGCATCAGTCGCCACACGGCTCTCAACATCCCCGAAAATGTTTCGGAGGAGGCGGGGTCACTGCTGGAGCAGGTGAGCTTCACCTCCGTGTTCCTCGTCAAATTAGCCCACTCACTCCCCGCACAAAGTCTTAAAATGTCTTCCCTTCAGTTTTTCAAATGGTGTGAATTTTAATTTGACCTGGTCTTAATTTCAACATAAATGTTTTGTCACCTGTTGGACGTGAGGAGTATTACATTTAACTATCTGATATCTGCAGACACCCTGGTTTAGATGGTGTCATTATAATTTGAATTTAGGTCATAGATGTGATTTCAAAAGGCTCTGTGGCTCTGTCGCCTTGCTACCTGTTTTGGAACATTTATTTTGTTTCAGTACCCCGCATCGTCAAAACGGTTCCATGAACAGACCACAACCAAGTTGTGTCCCACTTGTGCACGGTGCTGCGTTTTCTTGTTTCGGACTAAAATAAAAAGTAAAAATGAATTGGAGTAAAATAAAATGCGTCTAAAATAAAAACAATGTTCTCAATGTGTTATTGAGAGGAACGGGTGCAAACAGCGGACGGAGGTTACACATGGAGAGGGAGACAGGTCCTGATCGAGACCTGGTCTCAGGTCTTAAATATCCTTCTGTCTCTCCTCCCGTGATAAGTGAAATGTGACTCCGCAGACTCTGCTCCGCCTGCACGAAGCAGCCACTTTCACTTTAACCTTTGTAGCTCCGACAAAGTATTGATAACACGCTTAGTATTTTACTTTTTTTTTTATTTTTTTTTAATCTGATGAGCATGTGTGCTGATCCTCGAAAATTAACAAAATGTTTTTTATTTCTATTAAAAAAAAAAAAAAAAAAAAAAAAAAAAAACAAACATCGATGGGGCAGTGGGCAAATAAGGTAATCGGTAACTGCGGCAACCCTATAAATTAATAAAAATAAATTAAAAGGAAAGTAATTTTCTGGTTCTAAGTGTTCACATAGAAATTTGGTAAATATATATATTTTTTTGTCTCCCCTTCTGTTCTTCCTTTCACATTGCTTAGTTAAACCAGCCCATTTTTCCTTGACATTTTGTACTAGTTTTTCAAAAACGCGGATGTATCCTATGCCTTCTGCTTTAGTGAGACAGTGTCCAGATTTCCCCAGATTGCTCCATAACTGGGAAGCATCGCAGCTACTGAATCAGACCCCATATGTCTTTGATCTAGTATGTGACAAGGTAGCCTAGGCTAGAATAATGCCTTCTTTAATCCCAATTTGTTAAATCTTTTAGATTTGTGTATTTTGCAGACAGATTACTAACATCCATACATCCAGGATGCATGCACACACACACACACACACACACACACACACACACACACAGTATTACACATGGTGGCTACATCCCTTAGCAACAGCACTTGCGCTATGCTAATATTCGGTAGCTAATTGCTAATCCTCAACTGATAATCTTTAGATGTGTATTAATAAGACTAGCCTGCACTTATCTTTGATTTAATGCCGCGTAAATCTGTGATGAATCCAATATGCCTGCCCTGTGAAGGATTGCACCCTACATAGTATCCCCTAACTTAAACCGGACCTTTTTATAGCAGAATCAGACAGATATTTGGATTGGCTTTGGATTGCCTTGTCTGGGCTCAAGTGCCTTAGCTCATTACTTGTTTGTCCCAAATGACAGAATCCATTACACACAGCTTAATCTGGGTGCCTGGTAATGCTATATCGCCGCTGGCATACAGTGGCTATAAAGCAAATGCAAAAACCCAGGGACCTTTTTCTGTGACCCCACACAGATTAGCTTCACCACAAGTAAGATTTGGTCAACATTAGAGGCACTCCGCTCTAAGCCCAATTTCCTTGTTTTATCCTTGGGTTTATACTTACCGAGGACTTTGTCCTCACCAACCGAATGAGTCCTATGATGAGTCCCAAAATCAGATTCCTTTGCCAATTTTCTTTTTGCTAAAAAGTATCATCGATGTGATTTACTGAGGAACATTTAGTTCCACTTCATGAGGGCGATGGGAACTTACCAAAAAGTGTACATGTGTAGCAAACAAAGACTCATATCTGATCATATTCAGTATTAAATTAAATATATTTTAATGGTGAAAAAAAAAAAAAAAAGTTAAATAGTTTAACTTATATAATAAATTCTATAAAATGCATTTGCATCTCCCTCCATGCTCTACGATATAACGGAAGTAGCCAACGCAATAATGGAGGAAAAACTTCATTCACTCTCATTTTGGGCCCTAAAAAAAGGGTCATGGGCCAAAAAAGTTTGGGAACCCCTGGAATAAGATTTTTTTGGCATAGTGCTTGCTACAACACCTTGTTATATACATCTCTTGTTAAGTGCAGCGGTGGCCGGTGCCTTGGGCCTAGTGTAAAAGTTGTGTTTGTGTCCAGCTCCTCCAGTACTACCCAGTGGAGAGGCTGGGTTCAGGGGTGGCCGGCGTGGACGACATCAAATCTCATCCTTTCTTCTCCGGAGTCCAGTGGCCGAGCTAGAGTGTGTGTGTGTGTGTGTGTGTGTGTGTGTGTGTGTGTGTGTGTGTGTGTGTGTGTGTGTGTGTGTGTGTGTGTGTGTGTGTGTGTGTGTGTGTGTGTGTGTGTGTGTGCGTGTGAGAACAGTGGAGATCCAAGTTGGGAACTACCAGTGACAAATGAGTTGATGTTTTGGGCTGGAAATGCACACGCCATGTTTCCCTCAGCGTCCATGGTGAAGTGGCCTTCGCCTGCACTCCTCCGCCACGGCGTCCCGACGTGAATGCACTGTCACGTCTGCCAAAGCAGCAGTATTAACCTACGATGCACTCGCTCCTTTTTATCACTACCACGTTTTGCCACTTTTATTTGTTGGTTGTAGGGAAGACTCGAAAACACTTGCGGTGCAATCATTTTGAAGTCCTCGTGTTGAACGGTGATCCACTCCAGTGATGTTGCTCCTTTACTAGTTCTATAGTAGCTGTAGCCCAAAAACACATGACTAGGGTTTTTTTTTTTTTACAATCCACCAATAAGCCCCGGGAGAATTGTTCTCCACATCCTCATTTGTCGTCGTAGAGATTCATTCTGCAAAACCTCGGAACGGACCCTGAACGGTCAGAACCGGCGTTTTCAGGAGGTTAGGAATACAGAAGGATAGTGCAGTGTACTCCATCTGTAAACACTTAAAACTTGCATCATTCATCTCTACAAACACTATCCAGCGCTTGGATTTGCAGTGAACTCTGCCAACAGCAACCACCGAGAATCAGCAAAACCGAGCAACGTGGAAGGCGGTTTGAAGTCTGGTCTGGAAAGTCCGAAAAAAAAACAAAAAAAAAAACGTGACGCCATCCGCTTTTCCAGCCAACTTGACTTTGTCGTATCGAAGGACGGGGATGAAGGGCCGGACACCGCACAACTTTAAAGTTGTGGGTTCTGGAAAACGTCATTTGATGCCTGCTGGGAATTTCAGGGCCAGTTTCGCAGGCATTGACAAAACATCCTCGGCCAGTAAAATGGTTTGGGCTTCATCTCGGTATGACTGTTTTGAAATGTGTTTTTTGGAAATTTTTTAATTCTCGAAATAGTAGACTGTTTATTTATATGAGGAAGCCCCCTCCCCTTTAAGCACAGTGCTTCACTTTGCATCCGAGAAATGTGTAAAATGTATGTTATAATATGAAAAATAATAAGCTCTCAAAGAACAAATGAGTGATGTCTTGTTAACTAAACCGTTTGGAGCTTTTTTGCGGTGAGTCAAACCAGTGCCAGCAACTAATGCTTTGATCGTGTCCACTTTGCACATTTTACAGTTAATCACTTACCGCCTTGCAAATCAAATATTGTTGTTCTTTTTTCGTTTGTTTGGTTTTAATCAAGCACACTAATGAATTAATATGACGGACTCGATCGTGGACTTCAGCAGCCGGGTCATTTGTGCAGTTAATGCCTGTTTTGTTTTTTTTCCCCCCAAATGTAAACAGGCTTAAGAGGTGTTTTTATGAAAGACTGAATTATTTGCAATATTGGAGAAATGTACAAGGTTAACGCCGTAATCTTTTATCTGTCGCCGTGTCAATATGTTTCTACAAACACTTCTCTATTCTCTTCACCGTGCTTTTCAGAGGCTGCACTCCAACCTTTTTACTCACGTGTATAGATCCACTGGCACAGACTACAGTCAGATCTGAACAACAATCCTTTATATTGTACTTTCAACCGAATGCTTCTTCTACCTTCTGTGCTGTACGTCTAAAAAACTGCTCCGTTGGTGCAATAAAACCAACTCAATAAATATTTAACTGGCTGATCACAAGCAGTGTCGCTCATTGTGTACATATATCTATTATTTATATATGTGTGTGTGTCTGTGTGTGTGTGTGTGTGTGTGTGTGTGTGTGTGTGTGTGTGTGTTTTCTAATGGTCTGCGGCTACAGTTCATCTCTATGATCCCGAGGTCTGATGACACTCCTAAAAAGCTGCTGTCAATCCTGCTAAGTGTCACCCCGGCCATGATATGAGCCAACGCACACACACACAGCGTGGGCCTCTCACAGAGCAAAGCAGAATGTATCATGACCATTTTCTTAACGTTGCCAAACAACTTCGAACTTGTATTGAAAACAGTCAATGGGTGCGTTGCCAGTTTTACAGAAAAGGAAAATACTGAAATATTAAGTTAGTAGATGATCGTACGCTCATATGTAAGAGAAACCTTAGATTTGCTTCAAGAGTAATATTTTTCTCCTGTCCTTTGTTTAAACTTGCAGTCCTTTAATGATTTACGATTAAATGATATGATCATAATTCAGGCAGACAAGGCTGCCATCCATGAATTCCAACAAATCAGTAGCTGAAAACACAACTTCCACAGCACTGTTGCTCTTCGTTGGATTAAGAATTCATTTTTAACGGTGATCAAGTTTTGCTCCACTGCATGTATTTTTTTCCTTTTTTTTTATTATTATTATTTTTTTATTAAACCCCTTAGCATTTTTTCTTCATTGTGTTCATGCAAGGCCATCCTGTTGCAACGGCATTTCCATTGCGTCATATTTACTTTGTTTGAGACAAAGGAAGCGTAAAATGATTGTTGAATGTTTGTTTTCTGCCGAAATACGACGCCTTGCCCTTGGAACAGCGCAAAGGCTCCAAACTGACTCGCCGAGGAGCAACGGCTCCTCACCCAGGTGCGAGGTGCAAATGAGCAGAGCCAAAGGCAAGACCTCGCCTGAGCAGGGGCAAGTTTACGAGGACGTGCCAAGGACTCCCACGATGCAATGCGGGTCTCCTCCCCAGCCTTGAAATTACCCCACCCACCCCCAAGACCCACAGGGCACAGCCGACCCCCACCCCCCCCATGCCACAACAACTTCCTGGATCGCTCTCTCTCCTTCTTGCTTTCCATTCTTCCTCTTTTGTTTCCCCCCCCCCCCCCTCAAATGTGCCTCCAATTACCTTCATGTGGTTTTCGACACACATACACGCGCACACACTCAGCGTCCAGTGTAGCGGCAGCAGCCAAATGGCCTGCCCTCTGCTTCATATTGCTGGTGGTCAGGTTTTGTTTTTGTCTTTGACGCTTTGACTTCCCCCCCCCCCCCCCAAAGCCTAGGGGGGCTCCCAGGGAGGGACACACACGCGCACGGGCGCCGAGCTGAAGAGTTCCGCTGCGAGACCCCCGGCATCTTCTCCAGCTTCTGTCAGAGCCATGATGTCATTGTGAAGAGACACAATGCCTCTTCACCACCACCCCCAGCCTCGCTTCTCCCTCTCCCCCAACCTCCGATGTAAACACAGAGGAAAATAAGCTGTTCCCTACCGCCAAGCATCTCCATGATCAGCGGCCCTGTAATGGGGGGCGCGCGGGAGGGCTGTATCATACAGGTGTACAGCGCTCATGGAGGTTAAAAGACAAGACAAAAGATGGGTGAATTAGATGCATTTTTATTTGTAACGCTGTGATAATAATTCATATAATTACCATAATCTTTGAAGGATAAACCGTTCTGGGGGAACTACTCAAGCAAGTTTAATGACCCACAAGTTTCCTCACCTGAGGCATTTGGCCAAGACAAGAGTTTTTTAGTTTGAAGATATACATTTCTCCTTGGAGTCAAGGAACATCTTCCAGCACCTGTCTTCTTTTACCTCACCCTTGATGCTGCAGTCTTCAAATACTGACTTGAACTAATTAGTGCATTACTATCTGGTCAGAGAAGGTTGATGTCCCCTGTGCCCGGGGCTTGTCTCAGGCCCTGATCTGCAGAAATGAGAACAAGAAGAACTCTGTCACGAACCTCAAGGTCCACTTGACGAAAAAAAAGCAAGACGGGCGCAGGCCAGCGAATTTCACTTTGCATGAAAAGGAGCAAGAATGGATTATTGTCCCGTCCACCTCACAACGGGGTCCTCGGCCAGAATGTGGCAGTGGCCTCAGTAACACCCATTAGCGTTTGCAGCTTGGCACCTCAGCACTCTGCCCTTACTCCCTCACAATACCAAGGCAGGGTCACACCGAAGTCACTGGAAATATTAGAAATTAGAAATCGTGTTCAATCGGTAGAAATTTACTGTTTGGCAACCAGTGAGGGCCAAACAGCCAAACATAATCAGCATTTGCTTACAGTGGTCATCCGTAAGATAATTGTGTTACAAAAATCTCATATTTGGATATTTATCCCAGATTCATTCAGTGGACATGAGAAACAGCCATTCCATGTGTTGCGTCACGTACATGCTCCTATTTCTTCTGTTTTTATTGGTGGGGGCGAGGTCCACATCTCTCAAAGTTGGAGTTTTGAATGGAATTCTGGGAGTGTCATCCACCCAACACAGACAAGGCTATTTCCACATTGAGATGAGGACTTTAATGATCGCGTTGAAGGACAATATATTATTCCAATGACTTCATACCAGTGGGGACTTTTGTAGACAGAGAGAGAGAGAGAGAGACTTGTGCTGTTTACATGCCTGCTAACCTTGGGAGGTAAGTCATCTCACTTCAGGTCAAATTACCCAAGGTGACTTGGAGCACGAAACATCCTGCAGGTGCTTCGACTCCAAGTGGTGATTATCCCCCGTCCCCCCGTCGGTCGCTCTCAGCGTTGTTCTACCTCACCTTCCCCGCCACATCACATTTAGGGCGTCTTTTTTTTCCCCCTCTCCATTCGAGTCATGATATGAAAATAAGGGCTCGGATGGTGAAAAAGGAGTCCCAAGCGGTGGCCAAAAGACGTGTCATTGGTAATCCCCCTCGCTCCCCAACCCCCCCAGAGCCGGGGTGTCTCCTTTCATCGGGCTGTGGGCCCCCGTGATGCGGGTGGAAGGCCGCGGCACGCCGGCGCCCGGGCGACGCCGTCAGCGGCGTTAGCCAACGTAGCATTAGCTCGCCGGTCATCTGGGTGGGGCCTGTGCTGTCTCAACGGCTTCCTTACGCTCGGCTACACACACCTTCTGTGGCTCCACACCGCTCGTTAGCCACCAACTCCACCGCCCACCCCCGGACCACCCCACCTCCCCTCCCCTCTCTCTCTCTTGCTCTCGCTCCCACTCTTTCTTTCTCTCCCTCTCCATTTATTCTTTCTCCAGGCCAAAGTCTTCCAACCTCCTGTTTTGAACGCGCACGCACACACACACACACACACACACACACACACACACACACACACACACACACACACACACACACACAAAGAACAGGACATTACAACACTGTTACTGTGCATGTTTCAGAGGCACTGGCCACTGAAGGGGGGAAATTCCCAGTATCAAGTGAAGACAGAAACTGTCCTGACATCCATCTTTCAAGTGTCTGTACTTATCAAAGTATATTCACTTTTGGAGACTTTCAACTCATACGCCACCACATTTCAAAGCAGATATCTCTACTCTTTTTGCTCCACTACATTTGGAACACTCGCGTTACTTTAGTTTGAAAAGATCATTTACTTGATCTACTAATTTATCAAATACTGCAGGTTCGTATCCTAGAGTAGAGTTAGTTTCATTGGTTTTTGAACTTTTAATGACGTAAAAGCTGTGAGTTCTTCTTCCTCCACCGGGAGAAAGACAAGGGAACGACAGAAGGCGTGAATGGAGACACCGAGAGCAGAGAAAGACAGGGGTGGGGTGCGTAGAGAGTAAAGAGTGCCATCAGATCACTTCTTGTCTCTTTGTGTCTGGGGTTGGGGGGTGGGTGGAGGGATCACCAGGGGTTGCCGCGGGCTACCTGGAGGGGAATTAGGAAGAGGTTGTGGAGACGCTCTGGGAGCTGGGGAAGCCAGCCGCTAATCTGCCTGTTCCTCCGAGGGGAGAAGTCTCACTGGCGGACCAGACAGTTTCTCATGCAGACGCACGCACACACACACGCGCGCACACACACACACACGCACGCACGCACGCACGCACGCACGCACGCACGCACACACACACACACATACACAGTCTAAGTAACACTCACCGCTAGACAACCAACATCTCACTCACCCTCAGGGAAGAGAGTGAGGGAGGGCGGGAGTGGGTCTAAAGGGACAGGTTAGTCGGAAAGGGGCGTTGAGGCTGGCAGAGTGGGAGGTCGGCGGCATCCCATGAATCCCTGAGGAGACGGGGGGGGTGTATCATGAATTTACCAGGGGAGACAAGGAAGTGGTGTAGGGGTGAGGACCAAAAGAGAAGGATGTGAAGGGTCTCCATCCAGGGGTTCGAGGAACCACCTCAGTGGCCGTGGCCAACGCCGGCGACGGCTCTGGGAAGGGGAGTCGAGGGGACCGGGGGACACTGGCACTCATCTGCATGGGCATGTGTGTGTGTTTGTGTGTTTGTTTGTGTGTGTGTGTGTGTGACGGAGGGGCTGAGCAGCATCTGAGGGTGAAGGGGTGAGGTTGGGGGGGCTGGGGGGGGAGCCCGGTGCTGTCTTGTGGGAGCGGGGAGGATCCTTGGAGTCCTGGCACCTTATGGCATGGCCTGCAGTCAAACAGATGCTGCCAGCCTTGCCAGCCTTGAGGAGGGTACAGATGAGACCGTTTAGAGGGGAGGAGGACGTGCCTTGTCTTAACGAAGAGTGTGTTCCTACGTGTGTGTGTGTGTGTGTGTGTGTGTGTGTGTGTGTGTGTGTGTGTGTGTGTGTGTGTGTGTGTGCGTGTGTGTGTGCACCTGTGTGTGTGTGTGAGCCCTTCAATGGGAAAAGATCATACATTGTACGCTTAAGTTATGCTAATGACGGCTTGTTATCCTGGGTACATTCAGATGATATTGCGCTGCCCTTTGTCCTGCAGCTGTCTGTTCTGCTGTTCGGACCGCACAGGGACGAAAACAGTCCCCACAAGGTCTGTAGAGCAGCAAGAAGAGTTTTGTTTTAATGATGACAAATATTTACATGCGACGTGATGGTCAAACTGTGCTTCGTGCAGATTTTTTTTCCCCTTCTCGTTTCACTCGGTGCCGGAGTAAATGAATAGTGGTGGTCGCCAGGTAGTATTTAGGGAAGCTGATCTGTAGAGTTTCTTAACCAAACCTCTTAAAAAAAAAAAAAAAAAAAAAGGGAACAATCGCTGCAGCGGCTGCAAGAATGAAGTGAAACGAAGGCAACTCTGCCTCTCTCACTTTCCTCCCACCACCCCCTTTCCTTTTTCAAGTGTAAGTGATAATATCCTCCCTTTTTCTACCTCTCACAAGCTTGAGTGATTCGCTAAGGTGGTTTGTGTGCGCTTCTGTGTGAGTGTGTGTGTGTGTGTGTGTGTGTGTGTTTGTGTGCGTGCCTGTGTGTGCGTGCCTGTGTGTGCGTGCATGCATGTGTGGGTGTGTGTGTGTGTGTGTGTGTGTGTGTGTGTGTGTGCGTGTGTGTGTGTGTGCACGCGTGCGCCTGGACGTCTCACATTAGCCTCTTTTTTCCATTAAAGCAATTTCACCACCCATTGTATTCCTGAAGAGGACCTGGGAAGTCACTAATGGTCCCTTGCATCCACACGTGCATGCTCTCACACACACACACACACACACACACACACACACACACACACACACACACACACACACACACACACACACACCAGAACATCTCTGTGTGTGCTCTCATCACCTGTCGCCTGATTGCTGTAAAACACACACATTAGCATAGAATGAGACACATTATCACTCCTGATTATGGGATGCTAAGAGGTTTCACAGAAAAAAAAAATACCTCGCACCTTCCCTCCACAATGCCGGCTGCCAGTGAGATAAATGCATGTTGCCCAACATCTCTGATGCTGGCGAAACGGCCTGAAGACTCTGTTGATGGATTTAATGGCCTCTTGTTATCCATGTACATCACCACTCAGATTTGTCACGACAAAACTAATATTTTAATTTGGATGCCGCTGTGATCCAGGCAGATTTCACAAAAAAAAAGAAAAAGACAAGGGTCTGCTTTGTGGTGTTTGTGTGGCCTGTTGGGAAAGTATAGAAAACAGGCTCCTGGGCCATTCATAATCGCTCAGTTGAGTAGATTGTTACCTGCTTCTATCTGGATGGAATCTGAGCAGTGAGGTACTTCCTGTACCGTGCACTTCTATACTTCCATGTAAACGAGTCGTCCGTATTTAACAAATCTTTGACATGATTTGGTTCGTGGATCTTTGACTCACAAACTGGAAAATAAAGAGTCCTCAGCAAGTCCAATGCAAAAAGGTCATTTGGGATGATTCATGTTGAATGTGGCTGACAGTTTCCACCAAATTCCACCAAAATCAACAATTGTGACAGAATTGTCTGATTTCTGTGAGCACTCCGAACCGCAGCGACTCTTCTTGACTCTCGTTCGACGTCCACAGGATGTCCTCCCTCGCTCACCAAAAACCAACCCAGTCGCCCGGAACCGGGTCTCAAAAAAAGAGCCGAAGCTTTCATCGCCGGCGCACTCACGCCCACGCCCGCACCCACACTCACGCACGCTCTCCAGAGGTGACGGTGCAGGGCGAGCAGGTGGCCTCCTCTTCCCCCGTCTTGATGAGGAGAGGAAGTGTCGGTCATGTACGGCGGAGGCGGCGGACACATGTCGGGGTCGGGGGTCACTTCTTTCCCGTTCTCTGGCCTGTTTTCTTAGGTTCCCGTGTCGCAGACGAGGTCGCGCCACATCCGACATCCTCTGCTTATTAAAATAGGCGGCGACGGGAGGAACAGGACAATAATGGGAAGACACCGCTGTCCGAGGTGTTTGTCTTTTTCAGTTTCATTTTTCATTTCAGCTCCTTTTCCGTTGAGTTTTTAAGTGATTTCGGAAGCCCCAGAAGGCGGGGGAGGCCCAAGAAGAACCTTTGGTGGGAACATCCTCTCCGTTTGGGACGTAGAAAAGCTGCATTGGATGCAACATGAAACCCTACATTTGAGGCTGGACAAAAGTTAGTCCGGTTTGGGTATTTATTTTCACGGTGATCGCGTGAGGTTTTTTGAAAGCAATGAGAACTGCTCAAGAAACAGAGAAACAAGCACATGAAGAAAAAGCAAGTTCTGGAGACAGGGGAAAAAGAACAGGCAGCGAGTGCAGGATTTCCTCTGAGCTAAATGGACGGTTTGCCCACCTGTCACCCAGCACGTGCGCACACAGAGGGCTGGGATAATGACATAATTGTCCTGCAGCACAAAGCCATGCAAATAGGGACGGTGGCATGTGTTGCCATCCGTAGGTCTCTGCCATCTATTTACATTATTCTAATGCACTTCTACTGATGACCCGCTCGCACACAAATTAACTCTGAGAGAGAGCGAGGGAGAGAGAGAGAGAGAGCGAGCGCCGGAAAGATCGACCCAGAGAGACGGACGGGAGGAGAGAGGATGGGAAAGATATGAAGAGAGAGAGAGAGAGGGAGAGAGAGGGGGTGGACGGTCTTGAAAGCCTTTCATCACTTTTCTGGTGTAAGATCTTTTAATCCGTGGAGAGACAAAGACTGTACAGCGTACAAGTAGCGATGGCTCTTCCTTTTGCCTCCGACCATCAGTTAATATGCATTTTAAAAGCATGTTAAATAACTTCATATTTTTTTATAAGATGATGTGTTCCTCCTGTTTCTTTCACACTAGTTTCATTCCTCTGTGTCTCTGTGGTTCTACTAATTCCTCGTTATTTTTGGGTGGGGGTGTGTGTCCGTGCGTCTCCGTGTGTGTGATCTTGGGAGAATGGGTTGTTGATTCTGGTCGGCTCCTTGGCTCCTCGTCCCGCGGTCTTGGCCCAGGTCTGATCCCTGTGATTAGACCGGGGGCTTTTGTGATGGCTGATGGGACACGTTTAAGCCAAGTGGCACACACTGAGCGCACTCCGTGGCGGGCAGATGGAGGCAGAGTGAAAGAGCTGTGATTTCTCATTGTGTCCCACCATCTTTTTGGGGGGGTGGGGGGGCATCTGATACCCGCCCCCCACCCCCCCAGAGCACATCCTCTATCCAAATGCCCCCGTTCTCCAATCAGTGACCGCCGCTTCCCGGGTCCAGGGACACGCCTTCCCAAGATCTCATCTCGGTGTCGGGCACCCAACGGGGGGTAAGCGGCTTAGAGACGCATATCGCGGGGTGCAAGATATCTTCGCTCACTCTCATCCAAATCTCTGTCAGAACTTTGCCGTCCATGTTGTGTTTTTTTTTTTTTATATTTTATTATCAGCGAGTTGCAATCGTCCTCATTACTTACTATTTCTGTTTCCTTGGAAATGGTATTATACCAGAGTTGGAATTAGTATGTGTGTGAAGAAGACACCAAACCAGTGTCGTGGAAATTCGACTGCGTGGTCGGTGAGATAACCCTCGTTTTTGGGAGCAAACGGAGACCCTTGTATTATGTAATTTATTTTGTCAAATAGAAGCGTAATACAGTGATTCACTTTGTAACAGCAATACATGTGCAATACAGTTTTTATACAAGCAAAGAGTTGGGCGTGCTCTTGTGACTACGCCCCTAGTTTCATGATTTGTTCTTCATACGATGATACATAATATGTGTTCATATAAAAAATGAACAATTATAGTTCGGGCGCGTTCACAGTTCACAATCTTTTCATGTGCGTGCCAGATAACTATATGTGTAGGATACTGTGTTAGGTGTTAGTCTTTGTTACAGAGGTACAAGGAAACGGTGTCTGGGACCGAATAACCCTCTCAAAACGTATGCACCTGGCTATACTTGAGCATGTAACAAGTAACTTGGTCACTTTCCATCACCCCAGACGGTATGTGTGGTCCAGTTGTGTCCAGTTGTTGACAATTCAAACCTCCGAGAGATATTTGGATTCTAAATGAAACCCAGTCTCAGCTTAAACCCTATTTCAAAAACGGAGGTAAGGGAAACGGCGAAGACCGCGGTCAACCCCTTGCCCCTTGAAGTCACTCCACACCCACAACCCCGGAGCTTATAGCGTCAATGGGATTTACACCAAGTGTGCGTAATGGCTAAGTGACCCCACACGCTCATCTGTACATATACAAGTGTGTTTGGGTGAATACCGATTACAGCAGATTACTTACACCCGTGCAAAAAAAAAAGAAAAAATAGGAATTAGGTCCCAACGAGAACTGCTTAAGGCCTAAAAACGTCATTAGGGCAAGGGGAACATTGCTCCCTGTGATCACGCAAACATCCAACCACTGCCGTTATACATTAAAACAGAGTAAATACCCCAGACCCCGCCTTCCTCCAACCAACCCCACCCTAAAAACGAGCCCAAACTGAGCTGTCGAAGTGCTTAACCGCTCCTCTGATCTGGACATTAGCAGGGGGGCTTTGCTGTTAGATTTCGAGGGGCGAAAATCGTGTGAAAGGGTTTCAGGCCCGGGAGCTTGGCATCGCTGGATTCTAGGGAGCCAGGAAGGACGGGAAAGAGGAGAAAATCCTTTTCGCCCGACGCTCGGCCTGGAAACCCGTGTCGGCAGAAGGCGGAACCTTTTGTCTCCTGTTGGAAAATAGAGGGAAGGGAAGAGGGAGCGTGAGCGAGAGGCCGAGAGACGGGGGGAGAGAGAGAGAGTCAGGGGTAGCACGGTGTTTACAGGGCTCCGTGCGTCGGGGCTGAGAGGTGGACTCTGAAGGGCCACGGCGGGCCTGGCCGGCAGAAGCCAGATAGATGCCTGAGCAGGCTGGCCCGGGACCAGCCTTCCCGTTAAAGCTGCCACTATGGCTAATCTCTAATCTGGAGATTTACTCTATCTGCTCCCTTCTCCCGTCCCTCCCGCCCCCAGTCTCTCTCTCTCCCTCTCTACTTCACTGCATCTATAAATGGAGCAATCTGTGAGCATTTCAGAAATGCATCTAACCCCAAAATATGTTATTAAAGATTGTCTAATTCCCTATGCACCCCCCAACCCCATTACACACACATTCACACACACACAAATAAATAAATACACTTTCCAAACCGACCCCCAACTTACACGCACGTGCAGATGGTCGTATAATGCACAATCAGCCAAACGAGATGACTAATTCTAGGGTGTTGGACTCTTTCTCTCTTGGAGGCAATCTTTAGTGGACATGCTCGTAGAAGCCGCTAAATGTTTTAGGAGCCAAGCCTGAATTTTCTTTAACTGGACCAAGTCCCAGACAAAAGACGAGCGCGCGGGGGGGGGGGGGGGGGGGGGGGGGGGTATGCGCCGAAGGCTGCTCAAAAACGGTGGATCAGGAGAACCAGAAACGCACGGCTATCTAACCAGCCCACGTTGGCTGCCATGAATCTCTCAGGTGATTAGCTGGCGGACATGGCCTTTGGTAGAATCTTCAAAACTCTTATTTTTTTTTTCCCCTATCCCTGTCTCTGTAGTACATATTTGACCGCTAAAAAAACAAACAGACCCAATAACACCCCCCCAAAAAAAACTAAAAAAAACCTGGTAGCACTACAGTACCGACCAGTGTTTCCCACAGAAGCCCACATACAAGGCAGCCCTGAATCTTGCATGATGAAGACAAGATGTGTCATAATAATTAGGAGGGTGGACAAAGGGCCCGCTGTTTAGCATGCAAATGTATGCAGCCCCCAGTGTTTTCCGACGAGGCTAAATTCTGGTACTTTCATTTCTTCCTTTCATTTCCAGATCCGTTTAATTCATCTTGGTCGTCCGTCCGTCGCCGACCCGAAAACGTTCACTGACACTAATGTAGCGCAGGTCAAGAGAAGAAGAGTTCCACCTAATGCGCATCTTCTCCTCTTTGCAACCCCCCGAAGAACAATACACGCCGGCCCCCCATCCCCATTTCCCCGTACTTAGGCCCTTGCAGCAATTATGCCCAATCACGGGGCCTCAATACGAAGCGACCGGGCCTTGTTTGTGCTTCTGCGGTCATTAAGAGGGGGTCGAAGAAAGGAATTAATGACTTAATTGAGGAGGAGAGAAAAAGGGGGGAAATCACACAGACTCCGAGAGCGGAGGGGAGTGTATGAATGGGGCGCCTGGAACGCTCCTGGAGCAGGGGATTGTGGGATTGCTGAAGTGTGTCAAGATTTTGGTCGTCCTCCAGAGCAGATGGCGGCTCGTTGTTTCGCATACCATCTATTCTCCTCTTTGTCAACCCAGAACGGTTCCTTTTGTTCCTCCCCGTTGCTTTGATGCAAAAGTTCATAGGCAAAGAGAAAGAGTGAGAGAGAGAGAGAGAAAGGGAAAAAAAAACGAAAAAACGACACAACAAATCTGAAACATTGGTCCGGTTTACTCCAGATCAACAGTCTTACACACACACACACACACACACACACACGCGCGCACACACACACACACTCAACACGCGCGTTCTACACGCACGCCCTTGCTCTCTTGTAAAGTTTTCAACAAACCAGAAAGGATGCTGTGTCTCCAGTGCTGCTATGCTGTAGCCAGGCTTGGCACATCGCTATTCATTCCTCCCTAATGTGGCAGACCCCCCCCCCCCCCCCCCCCCCCCGACCCCCCCGGCTCCTGCTCCTGCTCCACAGACTCCTGATTACTGTGGATAAACAAGCAGGAGGAGATCCCTCTCCTCCCTCCCTCCATCCATCCGTCCATCCGTCCATCCATCCATCCCCACCAAGCCACACTTGAGAGATTACCTCCAGGAAATGAAATTCTCTCTCTCTCTTTCCCTCTCTCTCTGTTACTTCTCCCGTCCAAGATTCCCGCCCGGCAGAGTAACCGGGGAACTAAAACAGCTTGCTGACAACACAGTTCCGTCCGTGCCTTTGAGTTTCCCCCCTTTTCACGGTCTTTTTTTCAGATGCTGCACAAAGGTACGTGGAGCCTTGGGAGGTTTCGCCCCCAGATTAGACCCCCCCCACCAAGGTCCTCCAGGGACCAAGGGTGCACTTCCTTTAATGTCTTCATTATTTCTTTAATGTGTTGTCATCCCTGATGTGTCAGAGGAAAAACGGCCGCCCAGCTGGAAATGGTACGGCGCTGAATTTGTAATGGGTGGTGATGTTAACGACGTATTGGCTATTCAAATGTGATCCGTTTAGACAACAGCAGTGTTTACCCCCTATTTACTCCCCTGATTGTCCACTCCAAAAGAGAAGGGGAGCACATGAAAGGGAGGGAAGAAAGGAAAGACGATTGTATGTGACACCAGAGGAGACCGGGCCGACACAACAAAGAAACAAAGTGAGATTAGCATCACAGAGAATGCGGTGGTACTCCACACATTAATACACAACACGAACTATAGCCGCGTTACGTCCCTGGGGCCTGATACAATATAGATCTCGTCTGCCTCTTTCATTATTTCCCCCTTCATCCGCCCCCCTCGGCCCTCCTGTTTTTTTTCCACACTTTATCAACTCTTGCCGCTTCGTTCCGTCTGTGTTCTCTGCGCGTCTTTTCTCCTTTCCCTCTCTTTTTCCCACCCCTCGGCCCTTTCTCAGTAGACGTCTGAAGGGCCCTTCAGCCCCAGAGGAGATGGGGACCGGGTCTTCCCCGGGGCCAGGGGCTGCCGGCACGAAGGGGCCGGAGGAGAGACGAAGCCCCCGCTGTTTGAAGGACGGAGGCGCTGGATGAGATGGTCCTGTGTCTGAATGTTTGGAGATGCCCTGAAGAGGAGGGGCCCCCCATTGATATATTAAGGACCAGGTTGGCCGTACTTGAGAACTGTGGTGCTCTGTCCCGGGGGGTGATGCTTGAGAGCCAGGTCATGCATTAGCATTTGTTTTGTTTGGGGGCTCGGCTGTCCCGGGAAACCGAATCACTCATTCAGTCGTATCAATCACAACGCCTTGGTCCCGGTCAGATTCAGCACTATCCACTGAAGCGGCTCGGTTCTGAGGAGTAAAAATGACTTCTACCCTAGAAGTCCGAACGACTTCATATATGAACATTATTATATTAGTGAGATCATTTTGTTCAAAAAATTCCATGTTTTTTAAATTCCAATTTTTTAAGAAACAGCTCTATTTGTCCTTTTGATTGTGGGTGACGGGGTTCGCCACTCCCAGCAAGAACACACTGATCAGGCAAACTATCCCCCCAGCCTCAAGCAAAACAAAGCAAATTGATTGATCGGTGGAAGACCAACATTGGAGAAAAGAGAGTGCCGAAAGTGGTTTCAGTTTCAAATGGAACACAGGGACCTGTAGGGCAGTCCACTGAAGACAGACGATCTAATGGATTTTCATTAGAATTTGTTGGATGGACGACACGTTGTGAGAATTGAATAGAAAATATGTTTTAAAGGTGCAGTGCCTAGAATTTACGGAACGGACTTGGCAGAAATGCAATTTAATATTCCTAAGTATGTTTTAATTGGTGTTTAATCCTAGGAAAATAAGAAATTGTTCCGTTTTCTTTGCCTTAGAATGAGCCGTTTATATCTGCATCGGGAGCGGGTCCCCTTCCACGGAGGCTGCGATGTTGCACCACCATGTTTCCTCAGTAGCCCAGAAAGGACAAACCAAACATTGGCTTCAGGAAGGGCCTTTTGCGTTTTTCCTAGTTTCATGTTGGGAAGGGGTATTCAGCTGGATGCGATCTGCAACCGATGCCACTAAATTCTATGTACTGCACATTTAACATTATTTTATGTGTTTCCATTGAATATTCACTGACTGAACATCCACTCTTTCCTGTATTGCATAATTTCAAATGCATTTTGTGTTTACAATACCAATCTATGCACTTTTTAAACCGTTATTCACAGAACACTCCCATCCCCTAGAAGTCAACTGGGCGGCTTTGGAGGTTGTTTGGCTTCTGAAGCTTCGCCTCATTTCAAGGGGTGTATTGAACATATTTTCATGCCAACTGCCGTCCGCTGGCCGCTTTCATTTGCGAGTCAGGGGCGGTAGGACCGCCTGAAGCAAGCTCCTCAAGGTGATTTCGATCGGGAATGTCTTTGAGCCAGCCCGAGGCTACTTCTGTCTGCACAAAAGATCACCACGCTCCCAACATGCAAAAAAAAAGTTGAGTCCACCCTCCCTCTCTCCTTATTAAAGATAGCCCTCTATTGGGCGCAATTAAGTTTTTTTCCCCTCCAATTTCTGCCGTAAAACAAAAGCCAGGCAGTGGAAGACCCCTGACTTCACTATTACCCATAATCAGCCCCCAACTTTACACACCGTCGCACGGCGGCACGAAGGTCGACGCTGTGACGCCGACCTTTTCCTTTTATGAAAGATTCAAGCCTCTCGGGACAACAGAAAAATACCACCAGGGGCCTTGAAACAAAGTCGTTGAAACGCTGAAAGCCGTGGCCCCCTCCCTGTTTTCCTCTTCTTATAATGATATCAGTAATAGAGTCCTTTGTTTGATAATGAGAGGTGCTATTTCTGATAGGGAATAATAATAGGCGGCTATTAGAATTTCATCTGTTGGGATCGAGTGAATAACAAAGATCTGCGCCATTTTCGGTGTTGGCAGTAAAACACACACACATATGTCTGTAATTACCAGGGTGATGTTTAAGTGGCCGGGCGTGAGGGTCAGGAAACACTGAGAGGAATCCAAAGGTCCTTGAAGCTATTGTTACGGGGCAATAACAATGTTTCCCATTTGGAGTGTTAATCATATGCTTTCGGCCGGCTATAGAGTTGTGTCGATGCACCCCGTCGAGGTGAAGCTGTTTTGATGTAGATTGTCCAGCGGAATAATAATTAAGTTAATTGTATAGAACCTCTTTTTGCATTCGGTTTCAGAGAATGTTTGGTGTGCCGCGAAAAACTTGGTTTTTACAACGAGTGACTCAGTGTTTATGAGGGGTTCAGAGACCCCCTCAGACCGCTCATCGCAGGGATTAATTACGGTGTGGGGTTTTCTATCGAGGCCACTGAGGGAAGCTTTTCACCAATTTGAGGCGTTGGGAAAAAGTCGCCCTTAAAAAAACAAGTTTGCTACTGACATACAAAAAAAACCCACCTCAAACACCCACATCCCCAAAAAGAAAACTCTGCACCAAAGTCAGAACTTTAAACCGCCCGCTTTCACAGTGTTGCCAACAGCCGATGACTCCGGTGGT
>NC_137189.1:14076404-14086404 GCF_960531495.2 Zeus faber
AGACTTCCACGGCTGCTGCCGTTTTGCCGTCTCTCCAATTAAAGCACGGGCAAGCGGAGCTCGGCGGAAGGTCGTCAGCTAATTCCTTACAACAACAGTGCATTTGCGACCCATGAGCGAACAATAAGGACGCTAATAAACTCTGATTAGATGTGTCCCTGCGCCCGTGGACTCCTTGAACGATTCTTGTCAGATGTTTCTTTTTTTTTTTTTTTTTTCTCATCATCCACTAATCTAATTAGCTGGCGGCGGATGCTAATGTGGCCCCTCGGTTCCTCTCAAATGAGCCGCTCGCTCCACCGGAATCATCTGAACGGAATACGGGGGAAATTATCTTAAGCACGTCGGGAGGTAAAGGTCCGTGAGAGGCAGACAAAAAAAGTAGGGAAAGTATGAGAGTCGCAAAGGAGGGAAACGTCAAAGTGCTGTTCTGCTGCCACTCGCGCTCACAGGAGATCGCTCTGGAAGTGACTAGTGATGAAAGAATCGCGAACGATTCTTTCTTGGCGACTGGATCACGCCGTCACTTGCGGCCGGACACACAGGGCTCCACCGAGACTCTCGATTTGCGAGCAAAAGGAGCCAAGAGCCGCGAGTCATGCATGCGCCGCAAGCCTCGCCCAAGCCCGACAAGCTCAGCGAGCGGACGAGAGAGAGAGAGAGAGAGAGAGAGAGAGAGAGAGAGAGAGAGAGAGAGAGAGGAAGAGGAAGAGATTGTGAATCTTCTACTTGCGAACAGAAAACAATTACTGAGGATATTCAAGATTCAAGAATTTTTATTTGTCACATACATATACATACTTTCATACATATATGCAGTGAAATGTAATGAATATGGATAATGGATATAATGAATGTGGAAAAAATAGGTGAAGGCCTTTCGCATAGTCATATTGAATGTGTCAGATTTGGACTTTGCATTCCACCAAAATAGATAATTGTGACAGAATTCAATGATTCTGGTGAAAGTTCCATAGAGGAACCGACGCCGAACCGACTCTCCCAACTCTCCCGACTCGTTGCACCAACTGAATCAAACGAAGGAAGAGTCGGAAAGTTGAACAGATCTTTTTAGTCACTCTTAAAGAGCCTAAACTCCAAAATGAGCCAAACTTTTCATGACTGGAAGTGACACGGTGCACGTTTAATGCAAAACCAGCCGCGACCCCTTGCCTTCACTTCTCCGTGTTACCCGACCTTTGACAGAACCAACGCGGCCTTTAAAAAAAAAAAAACTTTCGACGGGAGCGTCTGGTTGATGATTACGGCGCTAAGCTGTTTAATAGGTGTTTAGGAGAGCTCTTTAAGGGCTTTAACGGTCCACACCACAGTGTTTGAGGAGAGTGTGTGTGCATGTGTGTGTGTGTGTGTGTGGGGGGCGGTGTGAGGAAGGGCTTTGGGAAGAGCCCGGCGGCGTAAGGAAGACAGAAAGGGCAGAGGCAGAGGGAGAGGGAGAGGGGGAGAGAGAGGGAGGCTGAGGCGGTGTTTTCAACCCGCTCAGCAGATCAGTCCCTTTGTGTGCGGTCGACCGAAGCACTCAAAACTTTTCCTGAGCCCCGGCCACCTGGGGGCGATGGCTAATACTTCCCTTTTTATTCTGTTCCTTTTGTCCGAGGACTAAGAAGAAGGGAGTGAAGATGGGTGTTCCAGCCGACGCCCTCTGCCTCTTAGCGCTGGTGTCGCCTCGGCACTCGTCGTGATATTTGGATAGAGAAATGCTGCGCGTCGAGGGACGGATTCCGGGATCCGCGGGAGACGCTGGATCGCGGAGGAACGGTGAAGGGGAGCTTCTCAGAGGAGGTTCGCCCTCTGGAGCAGGAGGGGTGAAACGGTTCCGACCCTCCCCTTCTCACTCCTTAAAAGCAGCTGCTTTGTGTTGGCACATTGATTTAACAAAAAGAAAGGAAACAGTCAATAATCTGTTTTCCCAAACGATTTTTAATCACCTTTTCAAATATTTGTGCCGTCGCTCGCCCAGAGTGTGTGTCCTTTAGGATTTCAGATGGGATGGCCACAAACAACGGCGGGGAGGGAGGGGAAACACAAAAAAAAAGCAACGCCAGGAAAAAGATCAACAAACAGACGAAGCAGAGAGACAGAGCAGTTTGAGGATGAACCGCTGCTAATCCTGACCTCGGCTAATGCTAATGCAAATGCATGTTTATCAAATATGTAATCGACATTAGTTAGAAAAAAAAATAAAAACACAAAAAAAAAAAAGCCAACAACAAAAAAAGACAGCGATCCCCTAGCACTCTACTCTTTGTTCTGTGATTGTGGAGGAGGGAGATTAAGATATGGGCTTTAGTGATGCTCAGATGGTTGAGAGGAGGGATGGAGGGATGAGGGATGGAAGGATGATGGATGGAGGGATGGAGGGATATAGGGACGAGGGATGAGGGATGGAGGGATGAGGGATGGGGGATGGAGGGATGAGGGATGGAGGGAGGGATGGAGGGATGAGGGATGGGCAGATGGAGGGATGAGGGATGGAAGGATGAGGAATGAAGGGATGAGGGATGGAAGGATGAGGAATGAAGGGATGAGGGATGGAGGGTTGGAGGTATGAGGTATGGAGGGATGAGGGATGGAGGGATGGACGGATGGAGGCGCGACGCAGTTAAAACATGGAAGGGGAGCCAAGTTCTACAGTTGACTCTTATCGTCCTCTTTCTTTTTGTTTTTGTTGCTTATCAGTCTGTTCCTGGATGAGCCTGGAAGTGGAAACCTTCCTGCGTTATGGTTGTGGATAATATTGTCGCCATAATGTTTTGAGCAGAACCGTCAAAATTATTGCGTAATCGCCCGATGGCAATTATTTGAGCTGATCGCCATGGTTTTGTAAAAAAAGAAAGATTGCTAGATTCTCATCTAGATTGCTAGATGTTTCCATCTAAATTTTGTGGGAAATTTGGGCCAATAAATAAATGTCACAATAAATAGGTTTTTCCACCATTTGGGTTGAGGCAAATTAACTGTAGCCCAAAAATTGTATGTTCCAATATTCATGTATTTTAACATTAAGGTGGATGTGTATTATTACACTGTTAGTACACTATTCATTTTTGAATATATTCGAATTTTGATCGGTATTTGCAATTCATATTTTTAATCTTAATTTTAAACAAATTTTTTTTTTTTTACTTCCCTCTTTACTCTTTTTTATTTTATTATGTTTTTTTATTGTCCTTTTTTTTCCAGACTCTTTTTCAGCTTTTTTTCCCCATGCCTTAATTGTCTGTGGAGAAAAGGAACAAACCTCACCAGAACAATTTTCTAGTATAAATCTATGTACAAAATGTAACAAATAAATTGTCGTAATTATTTGTGGGACAAATAACCGGCAACTAAAATGTTCTAATCGTGACAGCCCTATATGATAAGATAACCTAACCTAACCTAACCTAACCTGACCTAACCTAACCTAACATAACCTAACATAAGATAACATAACATAACATAACATAACATAACATGACATGACATGACATGACATGGCATAACACTTTATTAAGCCCTGGAGGGAAATTCAGTCATTGAGAAAGAGATATAATTGAATTGAAATGATTTGAAATGACGCATATGTACACTATCTATGATGGGGTATGACGCTGTGTATTATGGTCATAGGTAGAGATATCAGACGTGTGTGTGTGTGTGTGTGTGTGTGTGTGTGTGTGCGTGCGTGCGTGCGTGCGTGCGTGTGTGTGTCTGACTGAGCTTTTCCATGACTGAGTCTATTTCTTTGGGTCTGGTATGACGGAGGAAGGAGCGGAAAGGGAGTGTTGCAGGCCAGTTTGTGTGGGTAAATGTTTACAGGAGCAGGCAGGGCAGCGTGTGCCTCCCCTGGGCTCCGGGAGAACCAGAGGTAACCTATTTTCTTTGGCAAGGTTGTGCAGCCACACGGCAAACTGTGTTTGTGTTGTTTGATTGTGCAGTTTGTGTTGCCTGTCTCTCGCTCTCTCTCTCTCTCTCTTTCTCTCCCTGTGTTTTTTTTGTCTTTCCTCTACCTGCTCGCCATTTATTCTTTCTCCTCCTCCCGTATTTGCGCCGTTGTCTTTCACTGTCTGTCTGTCTGTCTGTCTGTCTGTCTGTCTGTCTGTCTGTCTGTCTGTCTGCCTGTCTGTCTCTCTCTCGCGCTCTCTTTCATTTTCTCATCGGGCTTCCCTCCCTCCTCTTCCGCCTCTCTCCAACAATCCCTTGATTCTCTCTGCCCTCTCTCTCTTCTCTCTTCTCTCTCTCATCTCTCTCGCTCCTCTCTCTCTCTCTAATTCCACATTGCCCGCCGCCCGCCGCCCGCCGCCCCCCGCCACCCTGCTCTTTCTCTTTTTTGCGTTTCCTCTCTCTCTCTCTCTCTCTTTTTCGCATGGGCTTTTCCCCTCTTGTCTTTCTTCTTTTCTCTCTCTCTCCCCCCTCTTTTCCTCCTTTCTCCCCTCGCTCCCTTCATCCGTTGTCACACAGCGATGAAGGGAGAGGTCTTGCTGTGCCGTGTTTTCGCCAGCTTGCTTTGCCTACTCTGTTGTCAGTAAATGAGGTCATTAGAAGACACTCTGACCTAACCAAAGGCATTTTGTTCCCCACTCTGTGTGTGTTTTTCTCTCTCTCCACTCTCTTTTCTCAGTATAAATATACACCTTTGATGGAATAGATAGAACCCCCCCCCCCACCGTTCATTAACATATCATTATATCGCTCGGCAAATTGGGGTGAACCTAACTTGATAAAAAGTCAATTTTCCTCTTTACCTAGGCTCTTGGAATAAGGAAGTTGAAAGTTTGTGACCCCGGAGTTTTACCGTCAACGCACACACGCACACACACGCACACACACGCACACACACGCACACACGCACACACAAACACACACACACACACACACACACACACACACACACACACACGCACACACACACACACACACACGCACACACACACACACACAGCTACAGTTCACAACCTCAACACTCTGCTGACATACACTTTAGAAATATATGTACGCATTTATTTCTTATAATATAGGTAAACCACACGATTATTTTGTTAAAAAAGAGTTCGATATTTTATACTGTATTTATCTGCCACTTTGTAACAAACCTTCAAATGCATTATGTTATGTATGTTCTCTTATTCCATTGTTGGTGGCAGGGTCCGCCTTACCGGGCAACAATGCACTGATTGGGCGCGCACAAGAAGCGAAAGGCAGCCGCAGTGAATTTGATGAAGCAGCGTAGATAGCTGTGGTCAGGAAACTGTCGACATTTACACTTTAATAAAAATCCAATTCACGTGTGTCGATTTAAATGTCACAATCCCTTAGTTTTAAAAGCCATTCATATAGATTTTGAAATATAGTGAAAATATAGACATGGTCACATCTGTATGTTCAAAGAAACGGTTTTCATAGCTGGGTGGATTTCCCTGGCTCCTCTGTGATGTCTCGTGTGTGCGTGTGTGTGTGTGTGTGTGTGTGTGTGTGTGTGTGTGTGTGTGTGTATGTGTATATGTGTGTGTGTGTGTGTGGGGGGGGGGGCCGGGGCCTTTTCTCAGTGTGGCAGGAGGCCAGACTCCCTGATGACACATGTTTGCCCCAGCACGGCGCCGCGTTGTGAAGTTTTTTTCGTGGGTGCCGTATGTCGAAACAAAAGCACATCCGCGTCCGCACCTCTCACACCTCCGGACAAAGCGCGCCCCCGTCCCCCTTTCTCCACGGCCGTGCGCGTCAACTACCAACACGCCGAGCGAATCCGTCTTTTTTTTCCACCTCGTCAACAGGGTTTAATTAGCGCTGAATGTCAAGGATGCGCGCCGGAGTCCGCCTCCTCCCTCTCGGTGGCAAATGTCTCGTTCCTTGTGTTGTGCAACGCCATCCGCAATTGTCTGAGCGCACTCATAAAAAAATACTTCATGCGCAGCGTCTCTGAAGTGTGTTCCATTGTTCCTCAAGTGGAGAGACTAGTGTTCCTGCTCTTCAAATGGGCATTGGTGCATTTCCTGAAACAATACCAGCGCCCCGCCCCCCACCACACACACACACACACACACCCACACACACACACACACACACACACACACACACACACACACACACACACACCCCATCACTGACACTCCGTTTTGAAACCCCAGACCTTGACCACTTACGCCGGCGAAAGAAAATTACCTGAGCACAAAGCAGGCGCTCTTGTCATCCCCCCCCACCCCTTCTCACCGCACCGAAAAAAAACCCCAAAAAAACCCCACATCATAGCGCTCTTGTCGTCGCAAGTGGAGGGTCTATTATAAACAATTATTGTAGCCCTTCACGGAGAGTTTGGTCTTTGTTGGCTATTATGCCAATAATGTAGAAGCATTGGGAGGCGGAGGAGCAGCGTGGTCAAGGTAAGGCTGCGGGGGCCCATCTAAAGGGGGGTGGGGGGCGAGGGGGGTTATCATATGGTGTAATTGACGTATGCTGTAAGGCTCAAGACTGCCTGTATGGTGTGTGTTTATAGCTGTACGTACGTGTGTGTGTGTGTGTGTGTGTTCTAATCAAAAACAAGTTAAAAATAGTTGTTGAGCTAAAATCCATGCAAATATGGTTGTTTTTAGCCTGTTAAAAGATGTTAACTATGTTGACAGCAATAATAACAATAACAAACAACTTTAATATCACCCAAAAACGTTTCTATCAAAGAAGGGTTTTTTTCCAAAAGGCAATGGTGCGCCGTGTGTTTTTATATTTCTCCTGTTAAATCAGAGCAGAGGTTAAACATGTGTACCAATTTTTGTTTTTGTTTCTCTAAAAAATATAAATATATATATATATATATATATATATATATCGCATTTCTAACTAGATATTTTATATTTTATTTATTTTACTTTTTGTGAAATGTTTTACTTTACTTCGACTCCGCTGCTGTCCCACCTTCTTACCACCTCTTTGCTTTTCATTGTTGTAAATTGGGTTCAGTTGCAAAAGGATCAATGTTTAAATGAGGAGGCAGACAGCGATGGACACGGCATCTTACATCGAGGTGGGTGTGAGGTCCGGGGACAGACATGTTTGTTGCAAGGCAGTTAGAATGTTTGTGTTTGGAAGAGAGGGAGAGAGAGAGAGCGACAGAGATAGAGTGAGAGAGGAGGAGAGACGTGTGGGTGGGTACTGGGTGCGGTGGCGACGGGCACAGGGGCTTAATGAGAGGTGAGCCAGAGGAGAACAGAGCAAGGACAGAGAGAGAGAGAGAGAGAGAGAGAGAGGGCGGGCGGGCGGGGTAGAGACAGGCGGGTGTAGGAGGGAATGAGTGATAGATGGGGTGGTGTGGGGAAAGGGGGACTTGGGGAAGAGAGGGAGGAAAGGGACTTTGGAAAACAGAGGCGGTAAACAAAAAGCCAAGAATAGAGTCCTGGGGGTGGAGGTGAAGTCCAGGGTGAAGGAGAGGGGAGGGGGGGTGGTAAAGAGGATGAGAAAGAAGGGAACCGGGAAGCCCTGTCCTCTACTCAAGAAAAGAAGGGAACAGATCGGGAAAACAGAAACAACAAAGGAAGGAGAGAGGATGGGGGAATGGTGCTTCACTGGAAGTTTCAACCACTGACCTTTGACCTTTGACCTTTGACGTGGAGCTTTTCCTTTTCAAATCGGATGGACCTTCATTTCATGTTCTTACCACTATCCTCTCTCTCGCTCTCTCTCCCGCTCTCTCCCTCGGTTGCTTGTTTACACTTTTCGCCCTTCTCTCATATGCAACCGTCTCGTTTCAAAGTGAACCCGACCGTCGCAGGCTCTGCCATCAGCCGGTCGGTGTTTGCGTCGCTGATTCAGACTTGGCTCCGCGTGACGATGAAAATGAGTCTCAGAACACGACGAGAGAAAAGGCAAAAGAGAGGAGGGGGGAAAAAAGTTGAAAAAAAAAAAATGGGCTCTGTCCCAACTTTGTCAAGGAGTTTGGGACAGCGGAGCCCTCCGCCCGCAAGCCCGCTCTCCTCTCCCCCTATAAAGGTGATGTATGGCCAACGGCTGGATGTGCCCTTGTCAAGAGCTCAGTGTCTCAAAAACTTGATGGATAGGGGGATGGGGGGATGGATAGAGGGACGGGGGGGTTGATGGGGGGGTTGATGGGGGGATGGGGGGGTTAGAGAAGAAGGAACATAGGTGATTGGGAGATGACAGTGATGTAGCGCGGCTCGCTCCTATTGCCACATCTCAGACAGCTGTTAAGCAACGGGGGCTAGACATTCAAAGTGTGTGTGTGTGTGTGTGTGTGTGTGTGTGTGTGTGTGTGTGTGTGTGTGTGTGTGTGTGTGTGTGTGTGTGTGCGTGTGTGCGTGCGCGTGTGTGCATGTGTGTGTGTGAGCGCGCGTGCGCGTGAGGGTACAGGCGATCGTGCACACATGTGAGTGCGTCTACTGCGGTCATATTTGCAGCATTAGATCAACATAGAGGTAGTGAAACACAGCGTGGCGTAATAACGTTGTAATACATTAATAATTATAACGTATAAAAACACCAATCTCTGTCCGTGTTGATATATTTGGGGAGCGCTGTGTGCTCTCTCGGGACCGCCGTGTCCTTTAAGTCCTGGCCGCGGCCTGAAAGGAAAGCCCCCCCCGGCTGGGCGTGGCAGCGGACCAGATCGAAGCGAGATACACAGCCGCCGCCCCCGGCCCTCGCTGCCCGCGTGTATCTCCGCCCACTCACGGCAGGTAACCAAGGGCCCTTTCAAATTAGCGACGGGGGATTAGGGCCGTTCCCCTTGGAGCGCAGCGGCTTCGCGAGCGAGGACTCGGGGAATATCAGGAGAATCCGTCACGGTGGGACTCCCCGGAACGGCAGAGCCAGAGATTAATCACCCCATCGTCCCGACAGGAAGTGAAAACACAGCGACATCAGCAGCTCCCGGCAACGTCTGTCACACCAGCAAGAAAAAACAGAAAGACAACACAACGCGACTGAATGGAATAGAATATGTGAGAATGGACGTCAAGTCAATTAAAGTGTTTCTTTATTTCTTTACATCATTCCTCCCTTACTTGCGTCTTTCCTTCCTTCCTTCTTTCTTTCCTTTCTTCCTTCCCTCCTTCCTTCCTTCCTGCCTTCCTCCTTTCCTCTTTCCCTCCTTCCTTCTGTCTTTCCTTTCCTCCTTCCTTCCTTTCTTCCTCCCTCCCTTCCTTCCCCCCCTCCCTCCTTCCTTCTTTCTTTCCCTCTTTCTTTCCTCCCTACATCCCATTCCTTTTCCTCCTTCACTATTTTCTTGTTTGCTTATATCTTTCCTCCTTTAATCTTCCCTCCTTCCTTCTCTGTTTGTTTCCTTCCTCCTGTCTTACTTTTTTCCTTCCTCCCTTCCTTCCTGCCACAATGTCTATGGGACTCGGACAAAATGAGTATAGTAATTTTTGCGTTACACTCTTGGACTTATGTAATAACCTTATGGTTGGTAACACATTGCAGCACAGTTTAACTAGGACACAGAGCAGGAGTTGGAGAATAAATATCTATAATATCTATAATTAACAACTAGTCAGAGCTTTGTGAAGTACAAAAAAAATAGTTATTCACACGATCAAAGATGCGTTGACAACAAACAAGAATTCAGGCATCATTGTAATATTCATCCACGTACTGCACACACTGTTGGTTCTCACAAAACCTGTCCAAACCTGTAGAAGACAGGAGAAAGGAGATAGTGGCTGCGGGTCTAAGCAGAGCGGTAGAAGAAATCAGAGAAGAGCGATGGAGGAGATGAGAGGAGAGAGCGTGGTCAACATGGATGCTCAGCAGAGGAGCGGAGGTTATGGAGACGTGGAGAGGAGAGACAACGACAAGAACTAGCTCATCGCAGCAGGGGTGGCTTGGGACAGTTGTAGGATCCCGCGTGTGCGCGTGTGTGCGTGTGCGTGTGTGTGTGAAATGCACTTGTGACACAGAGCAGTATTGGATGCCCCTGAGAAAACCTTCAGAATTCAATCCCATTGATCCCTCCCCCCGAGAAGTGGAGGACACTGCCCCTGGTCCATACCCTGAG
>NC_137189.1:14091404-14108904 GCF_960531495.2 Zeus faber
CCCCCCACCACCTCCCGAGGTGTTACACAGGGGTTTCATCCCCAATTGATTCCGCATGGGACCGTCCTGTTTGGCCGCTCTCCGCCCCAACGACGGCCGCCATCGACAGTCGCCTGTCGCCCCCCCGTCTCTTGTCCTGGCCCCCTGTGTTTTTCGTGTCCTCGCCTTGATAACCAATATCGGATGCGTTCTTCAGTTTCCCGCTGAGGGTGAGGGGGTATTAGTGGATTCCACTCCCCAAACACACACACACACACACACCACACACACACACACACACACACACACACACACACACACACACACACACACACACACTTCCTCTGAGGGAGACAAGAATATCAAAACACTTTCTCTTGGTCCGGCCGATGCGCCGTGTTAAGAGATTAGGACCGATGGCTTAACTCGAAGTGAGAGCTTTGGAAATATCAAGAAGAGGCCATCATCCCCTGTGTTTAGTTCGCAGGAAGCGGCGAGAGATACGGCGCTCCTCTCTAAATCTTTTCCAGTGGCATTTGTTTGGGGGGGGGGTGACAAAACGAGGAGGGGTAGAGAAACGAAGAAAGACAGAAAGGAACGGGGGACATATTCTAAAGCCTCTCTGTGTCACAGGAATTAAACAAACGCAAAAAAAAGGGGGGGGGGGTTGGGGTAAAAGCGGCTTAGACTGTTGAGACAAGTACATCTAAGAGAACGCACAAAAGGAGGGGTGTAAACGGCGGATTCTTCCCGGCTAAAAACTTATCAAGTGCAGGCTTTGTGCTCAATCCATTTAAGTGAGTCCCGAACACGCCCCTATTGTACGCCTTTAATGGTCGGAAAGTGACTTGTGCGGGGCTATCGCCTCTTCACGGGGATTACAGCTAAGTGCTTAAGTTGTAGTGAAACCCGGATTTGCCGACAGCGAAAAGAGAGAGAGAGAGAGAGAGAGAGAGAGAGAGAGAGAGAGAGAGAGAGAGAGCGCGCAGCGAGAGAGGCGCAGGGGGAGAGGGAGGAGGAGGGGAGGGCATAAAAAGGACCCCTTACCCAGGATTTGTGTGAGGATTGCCCTGTTCTCTTCATCCTTCTGTAATGGGGCTAAAAGAAGACAACTGGTGTTTCCGGACCTTGGATCGCGTGAAAGCAACTGGCGAATGGGTGTGTCTCGTGTTTTACTCATTCGCTCAGCTGTTCGCCACCTCCCTCTCTCTCTCTCCCTCTCTCTCTCTCTCTCTCTCTCTAGCTCTCTAGCTCTGGTTTAATTAATTTCTAGCTGCGCTGCCGTATGAAACTTGGCCCTGGAAGTGTCTGCTCCTGTGGTTTTGGTCCTCGCCTCCCGCCGCTGCCAGAAAATGACTCAATGTTCTGAACGTGTCAGAGTGCACGGCGGAAACAGCGCAGGAGACACAAAAAGACACGGCCAACACAGGGGGCTGCACGATGATGGACTCCAATAATTCCAAGACATTGTTAACGCTGTTCATCTGCCACCTGCTGGGAACCGAGGTTCCCCAAAGAACCAACCAAAGAACCAACTGTCCTACTATCCAGGGAGAGATGTAGTTGAAGTTGAATGTTTTACGTTTCCTGTCACAGCTATGGTTGGACCAACCTTGGTGATATGATTCTGCTCTCCAGAGCACAAGACAAGGACGTATATTGACAGACAAGTGTTTGAACGCCGGAGAAGGAAAGAAAGGCTTCTCCTTGAATATATATATATTTTTTTTTACGTGTCTGCCTGAGCTTACCATCTGCATGTAGGTAAACCAAGGGAGCACCTGCCCCTATTGTCCCCCTTCCTGCGCTCACTCAGCTACACACACACACGCACATACACACACGCACGCACGCACACACATGCACACACACACACACACACACACACACACACACACACACACACACACACACACACACACACACACACACACACACACACACACACACACACACACACACACATGCACACGCACACACCTCTCCCCTGAGCACACACAACACCCAATACTGAGCAAAGATGAAGAAAAGGCCCAGCCCTGGTCCAGGGCACAGCCACCTTGTTCAAATATAGACTGTAAACCTTCTGTCTTTTCTTTCACTAAGCCTTGATATGTTCCTCAAAGCCGCCGAGGCCCCCATTGTGCGTCCCGGCTTTTGTTTGTCGTCTTGTGTTTAAAGCGGGCCCGGTGATTATAATGATGAGGATGATGATGGTACCGATGACTGCAGCTTAAGAAGAAACAGCTGCCGAGGGCGTGTTGAGAGAGACGTGGACAATCGGCCTGTTTACCCAAGAAAGGTATGCTTTGGACATTGAAATGTGTGTGTGACGTGTGTGTGTGTGTGTGTGTGTGTGTCTGGGGGGGGGGGGCTGTTTGTTTGTTAGGTGTGCCATTCAGTCTCATCTCAAAAAGTCTGTAATTATTGTCTCATGTCCCCTGAGGGGCTTCGGAACATTTATGTTTCCAATTTTTTCCATGTGAGTGGGGGGAGTTCTACAGTATGTACGCTGCACCGCGGCATCATTGCTTGTTTGCTGTGGGAATCGAACGGGAAGACAAGACTTAATTAAGTGATATTTCTTGAATCAGGGTTAAAAAACAAAAAACCCCGTCATACTTGGTTCCTTGTGATAGAGTTGCTTAATTTAGTTGGTTTGTTTACTCAGCTCGAGTTAGAATCATCATAATGCAATGTCTATCAACTCCTTACACCCACCTCGACCCTGGCGCTGACCCGACCCATCCCTGTGTGTTCCTGCCAGGATCCAGGATTTCCTCCCTGGTCGCGTGGCGACGGGGATGTGGTCCCGCTCCGTCCTACTTAAGCTCCAGATGCTGCGGGGCTCCTTGCGCTGGCACCGCAGCGAGGGGGCCACAGAGGTTAATGCACCCGGGGAAGGAGACACAACCAGCTGTTGGCCTTCTAATGTTTAAAACCGCCTCCCTTCGACTCTCCATCGACACCGCCCCACCCCTCCCTGCCTTCTCTCCATCCACCCCACGCTTTCTCCATCCCTCCCTCCCTCTCAAAAGAAGAAAGCCCGGGCAATAGAAAGCGCTCAAATGGCGAAACATCTGCTGGGAGCATTTCAGTTCTGCCAAGAGCGTCTTAACTCCTCCTGAGCAACAATGTGAGGCCATTTTCTGAGCAGGGGCGACAGGGACTTAGCGAGAGATAAGAGGAGATAATGGCTGGTTGGAAGACCCGGGGGCTGCAAATGCACAATCAGGACAGTAGGCACGGAGAAGTGGGGGAGGGAGAAAGATGTGGGGAGGGAGGGTCTTAGGAGGCCAGAGCAAAGTGGTTTTGTAAACAATGTCCAGGCATTAGCATGGTAATCTGAACACGCCTTTATTTGATGAAGATGTAGGTTATACTGGGGGGAGGAGCGGATCCTGCACATCCCCTGGATGTGTGTGTGTGTGTGTGTGTGTGTGTGTGTGTGTGTGTGTGTGTGTGTGTGTGTGTGTGTGTGTGTGTGTGTGTGTGTGTGTGTGTGTGTGTGTGTGTGTGTGTGTGTGTGTGTGTGCGTGCGTGCTTGTAGCTCCTTCTGTGTGTGTATGCATGTGTGTAACAGACATGTGAGCATGCAGGGGCTCTTGTTAATGTAAGTATGGCAGCGCAGCCACAACATAGCAAGTTTGCACACTAAGCAGCTTATGATACACCCTAATGACCTTCCTGTGTTATACAATGTTTTAACATTTGACATTCCTGGAACTGTGAGTGACTTAAAGTACTTTTTGTGTGGTGAAAGCCTACGTCGTAGCTTATAAGGTTGCAACCTACATGAAAGACAGCGTTCATAATGCACAGTGGGACGACGATGATGATGATGATGATGGTGATGATGATGATTGTGATGGTGGACTCGATGATCTTCATAGACAGCTGTACAGCAGACACAAAAGCTCTCTAAAAGGCCCATTGTGGCACAAATGAAGAAAGCAAAACTTCTTTTTGAACTCTTAATATAAAGATGGTAATAGCTGAAAGGCTAAATGCAAGGCCACAGCCAAGAGCATTGCGTTTCGGTCTTTGGAATTAATACATTCACATTAGGGTTGTAACGATACGATTCAGGACGATGCATTTTAATACGGAATGATTTGGTGTGTTCCCACGCAATTGGATACAGTTCTTAAAATTTGGTTAATGTAGATATTGATTTTTCATTATAAATTAAAATAAGTCAATTCTATAAACGTGGCATTGCTTACCTTCAAATAGATATGTTTCATAAAAGACCAGGGAATCCCAAGTATTTTTGTTACTTTATGGCATTGAGATATAATAATATCTAATACATTGTAATTCTATCATGTCATATTGTAATGACCCTGGATGAGTTGGAGTATAGTTAATTGTCAGTTATAATGTGTTTTACTGTGGCAGTTCACAAGTCTTGTGAGAGGGAACGTACGCACTCGCTCTGGTGCAGGGGTGTGTGTGGCGAGATGGAGTAGGAGAGAGAGAGAGAGAGAGAGAGAGAGAGAGAGAGAGAGAGAGAGAGAGAGAGAGAGCGGACGTTCGATCAGTGAGCCTTCCGCAACATTTTCATTACTTTCTACTTATGTGAAACAAACAACCCTTTTCAACCCAACCTGTTCCGCCTTGGATCAGGACAGTGGATTGCATAATGGAGAGGTAGCGGTTTCGGGTCCACTGTGCGACCCGTGTCCCCGTTAGACCAGTGAGTCTTCCGCAGCAGCTTGGTTTATACTAAAGTAGAATTAGCAGCAAAGCTTCACTCAACCGATTGGTAACTTTAGAATTGGGCCATCTACAGGTTCACGGTACATGTGAATCGATCCGGGGGTCCATGTATCGGTGAAGTCGCATCTTTAAAGTTAAAACAAGTTTCCGGTTTGTACTGGTGAATCGTTACACCCTCAATTCATCCATTATTTCAGATCACTTCCTCATGCAACAGTGACTGCAGAATGAGATCCTTCCGTGCGATGAGAATGGCCTAGTAACTAACCACAGCGGTATGCAGTTGTCTTCTTGTAATAATAGCATAAATAAACTTAATAGCTCTTTTAAATTCCTGTCAGAAGACGAAGCCTTGGTCTGACAACGTGAGCAAGATGGAAGGCATCTGAGGCATCGCAATGTAAACCTCCTGCTGGCTCAACACAACAGCAGTTAATCAGCCGCAGGACTTCAGACCTCGCTGGAGTGATCTCTGCTGCAAAGACTAAACTAAAGCCACTCGTATTGTAAGAGGATGCTTTGAGTATGGACATTGTTTGGAACTTTTGACGACAAAAAAGATTCCTTCCCTGTCTTTGTTGATTGATGAATGATTCTGTCTAGTTATACAGTGAATATGGCTCTTAAAAGTTGAATAATTGACATATACTATACGAAGATGACTTCTGTGTGTATGGCAAAACTCTTGGCCAGCCTATTGTTATTGCAGCCTTGGTCCAGGTATTCACTCCACATATCCCTCTGGACACCAACTATTTTCAACAATTTCTGTGAAAGAGGATGACTGCTCAGCAGAAAGCAAGAGCCCTGAAGTCTGGAACAAGACCCATTCTTTTCATGAAAAATGTCAGGTAGAGAAAGGGCTAAATCTAGATGCAAATTTGGCCTACATTTTACATGATGGCGAGCTCCCAGGAGAGCAAGGATCTACTGTAATTTGGATTCTGGGCGTTTTTTGTTTTGAGGATAGACTAGTGCGCCCCCTAGAGGCCAACATTCTCCTATTGTCAGTTTAGCTAAAACACATTTCAACCAATAACAAGGCAGCTGACTGAACTCATATTTTCCGAATGCTTCATGCCATTATAGTCCCACTACGCATGCAACAAAGTCCAATCAATAATGATAATACAATTATATATAGACACACAACATGCATGGCTAAAAATATACTATAAATATTGCAGATACACATAAAAGGCAAAGTCACTGGATTTCTTAACCAACAGTATATTTATTGTACATTAGATGCATATGTCATTTTCTGAAAAGCCAATCAAGAAAACACACACACATTCAGACAGAAACACACACAAACGAACACTCGCTCACATACAAACATGCACACAAACAGCTTGCCGTCGTTGTCGGCCTTAATCACATGCTCTTGTTATCTGCTCTGATCTGAGCAGATGCAACAGCTGGGTTGGGCACGATGACCGGACTGGGCAGGGGGTCGCCAAAAGACTGTTTGTGTGTTTATGTGTTAATTGAATGTGTGTGTGTGTGTGTGTGTGTGTGTGTGTGTGTGTGTGTGTGTGTGTGTGTGTGTGTGTGTGTGTGTGTGTGTGTGTGTGTGTGTGTGTGTGTGTGTCTGTATGTCTGTCTGTCAGTTGCCTGGATTTATTATGCCATATATCGCATGGTCTAATAGCTATAACTTGATTCTCATTTACGTCAAAGTCTGCATGGTTGTGTGTGTGTGTGTGTGTGTATATGCACTGATATGGTATGTATGTGTGTGTGTGTGTGTGTGTGAGGACGTGTACAGTTGTGCATATGTGTGTCAAGCCAGGCGCCGCTAGCCCTGATAAAAGCCCTTTGACACAAACAGTCTTTGCTTTGTGGATTACTTACACACACTCACACAGTGTGTGTGTGTGTGTGTGTGTGTGTGTGTGTGTGCGCGCGCGCGTGTGTGTTGTTGCCCGTGCACAGCAATTTTGACACATATCTATTGGCCTGCTGAGGGTGTCCTTTTCCTTGCAGCTCCACTCATCCACTCCCCTCCTTTCTTTCTCCTTATTTCTCCTTCTCTTTTCCGTCATCTGCATTTAAGACAGGGGTGACAGGTGCTAGTCAAAAAGACAATGGGACTTGTCCAGAGCTGGCAGTCAGCACACATTCAACTAAAAGACAGAGGGAGAGGGAAAGAGAGAGAGAGAGATAGGGAGAGAGAGAGAGAGAGAGAGAGAGAGAGAGAGAGAGGGAGAAGGACGGAATTCAAGAGGAAGAAAAGAAAGACCGGTCTGTTCCTCCACTTCTCTTCTTTTCCCAAGACCCTGTCTGGGATCCCAGGAGCAGGGGGGCTTAAGAGATCTGAGAAGGAAGTCGGAGGAAAGAAGGTGGACTATCAGAGACAGTGACGGCAGCTACGAAGGCCAAAGACAAGCGTGAAGGTGTGCAGCTACACCCTGCACCCCAAATCCAAACTCAGTGGTGGATAAAAAACAAAAAGCCAGTTAAAAGTTTCACCGCGAGCATTTGCCACCACGGCACCTTTTGGTTTCCACGTCAGTGCCACTTTGGCTGTGTTTCAAATAGTGCGATATAATTTGACAGTGTATTTTTAGTCGGAGTGTAACTTATGTTTCCTGGGCCAGAGCCTGTGCAAATAAAAAGTTCCCCTTGGCCCTTTTCTGAATAGACCTCAATGCTGGCTCGCTCCCTCCTGTTTCTTAGAAAGTACAATTTAACTACAGACTTTGATGTAACTTATCAAGTGAACACGCGAGTGAACAGTCTGCTCACGGGCCAGATCTTGCTTTATCTAGCTTGGTTGAGCACATATTCGGGTGAATCTTCGAAGATGGAAAAGTGGGATGTGTGTTTGTTTTCTTCAGATTTATCATCAATTCTCCATGAAATGTAACTGATCAAACTCCTTCAAGCTGTGTGTTAACTGTAGAAGGATTTGCTTTCAATTCCAAGTGTCAAGAAGTCATATGAAGTTGCGTGTTTGGAATGTTGATGCCCAATATGTGTATTTTACCATGCATGCATGGAAAAACAAAGTATATTACAGAGTTGTGTGCATACGATGGTTCTGTGTGAATTGGCTGTCTTGTCGGAGTGTGTGTGTGTGTGTGTGTTTGTATGAGTGCGTGTGTGCATGTGTGTGCGTGTGTGTGCGTGCGTATGTGTGTGTACGTGCGTGCATGCGTGTGTGTGTGTGTGTGTGCGCACGCGCTCCCGTGTGTGTGTGTGTGTGTGATGTGTGAGAGAGTGGGTGAACTTGGCATGTCACTGGGGCCAGGTGCAGGGCTGGGTCGTGATCACGAGCGCCGGGTTCTGCTTCAGGATAAACAGGGTCTCTTTTCCATCTCCCCAGGGGCCACCGTCCGTTTCCTGGTATTCCGGAGCCGTTCTTTGTAATGGAAGGAACACAACATCACAACAGAGCACCAGATCAAACGGCCGAGTTGAGCTGAGTCAGGGATAAGAAAAATCACCAGCCAAGTCAAAAACATGCGTGACTGACCGAGGCGAAGAGAAATTTGCCGGGCGCTTCAGCAGCAAACTGAGAATACATTTCTGTACTGGAGCAAGGACTTTAAGTATTTTCGATAGATTTATACCGATTGGGAAGCACAATGATCATTTAAACCAAGAACAATACACAAAAAAAATATTAGGTATGTTATAGGATAGTTACTGTTAGAAATATAGGATCGGGATTTAAATGAAACTGATGGAGAAGGAACCTCAGTTTTGTCTGAATTGGCCATTTTTCATTTTTGGTTTATTTTTCCACTCGCCTCATTCTAAGTCTAGAACAGCTTTCCTTTTCCCCCCACCACCACTACCCCCGACAGATTCACAGTAGATGTCACAACAATTCACCAGAAACATATTTTTGTTTCATTTTCTCACGACTCCCTCTCATTTAAATGTCTCTTTAACTGTCTTTTAAAAGAATCCCTGTTTCTTTTGTCCTGTTCTGTCTGCCCCCACCACCGGTGCCTTGTGGGGGCAGGAAGAGGCACGGCGACTCGAAACACTGTACTGTACGGGTCCCGCGCGTCTGGGCCGGAACCAGGATGTGTTGCTAGGCGCAGGGATGATTGTGTCAGCACTTGCTGGCTGCTTCGTTTCCTTACAGGTGATCTCCTGAATGGACACTGACAGATATACGTTTCCTGCTATTTTTCACTTGTGCGGGGGGGGGCAGAAAAACATGGTGGTGGAGGTGGTGGAGGTGGCGGGGGAGGTGGGGAGGACACTGGCCACCTCCGCCTACCGAGTTAGCAAACGTCACTCCACTGAGCTGGACAGCCACGAGACACTGGGCTGACCCCGAGACCCCGGCCGGACTAGGTAGGAGGGAGGGGGAGGCATTGGGCAGTGGGGCGGTGGGGGGTGGGGTTGGGAGGGAGTGAAGGTGGGGTTTGAGGAAGCCACTCTTGATTTCTGACGCGTTTGATGAACTTTCGTGGTCCCCGCTCAATTTGGGGAAGGGGAAGGGAGAGGTGGAAGGTTGAGGAGGATGAGAGGGATGAGGGAGGAAAAAGGGTGTAGGGTGGGTGGGTGGGGGTTTGGGGAGGGTGGGGGTGTTGATGGCGTGTGGCAAGGTAGACCAGGTCATCCGCTTGATTAATGATTTTTTTCGGGCTTTCTAACAGTGGGGACCATAGTGTATGGACGTGATACGCAGTGGGGAGAGAGTGAAAGAATGAATAGGAAATGAAGAAGGGATGGGGGGAGGGAGGGGATCTTTAGAAGTGGAGGGGTGGTCACACTCTGGTGATTTATGGCTCTGTTGATTTATGTCCGAGGATATTATCCCTTGGAAAAAAAAGAACTGAACGTCGACTGAAGTTGTGTTTTGTTACATGTCCGACGGGCAGGAGCGATTTGGCCTCCTTTTGTTTTGCTGGGGGGTCATCTCAGTCGAGGAGGCAGGAAATGTCTTTTTGATCGATTTATAACGACTGTAGAAAGTGCGATGAGTCACTTCAATCAAGAGGAAAATTTGATAAATGTTTTTTGACAATATAGGGAATATATTTCATAATTTCACTTTTGCACTTTGGTTAAAAAAAAACAAAAAACCCCCACTAATTGTTCATTTTGCCAATGTACAAGTAAGTGCTGCCCGCTTTTTTTTTTTTAGCTTATGACCAGTCATTCAAATGAGTGTATAAATACACACAAACAAGAAGCTCATAGAATATAAATAACCAAGCGGTTTCCTCTCATTGACAATCTGTCTCCATGCACCGCGGTTTTGTTGGCTAGACGGCCAGTCGACAGTCTGCAGTCACATACAATACTGTCAATCTTAGAATCACTCGTCTTAGTTTGACACACACATGTTTGGGAATGCGCTGCTACCGTTTCCCAGATTAGGTATTTTAGTGAGCGCTGGAATTGAATGAACTACACCGGTCAAAGGCTTGTTTTTGCCACCAAAGACTACTGAGCTGCTTCATTGTTGATGACAAGGTGTGAATAGACGAATAGTTTTGCCCTTTGTGTACGTCAACATACATACTGTATCTGCGCTTTTGCTTCGGTCAAACGTCCGAGCTGCTTCTTCCACCGCCGACGTACACGCACATGGACATCGAAGTAGGTGACAGGAAACATTTAGGTCAGCCATGGTCTGGGACCTCTGGCCGGCCATCTTGTTTTTGGAAGACATAAATCACCCCAAAAATACAACTCGGCTCTTCAAAGACCTTTGTGTTGCGGCCTCGGCGCTGAGGTTATCTGCGGGGCAGCGGCAATACTGTGTACCACAGTCCCAGACCAGTGCACCAGACCCCACCCCCCCCTCTCCCTCTCTCTGTCTGATAAGATGCACCGCGGCTCTCTAGACCGTCCATAAAAATAGAGAATCACCGTGTTTTCTCAGGCTTTGAATTGTAGCGCGTACGGTAAATGTGAAAGCCCCCGTGTGCCAATGTAAACGGTGGAAGCCATTGTTTGGGTTCCTGTCTGCGGGGTGCCGCCGCTGACCCCGTCTGGACGATTAAGCGACTGCCATGGCAGAGGTCCCCCCCCGGCTGGATCAGGGGGTTACGCACACCGCCGCTACACCGTGCGCTAGACATTGATGTCGTCAATAAAAGTGTCTTTGTGCGGCGTCGGCTCGGGCCAGACGAGCTCCACAAGGTTAAGCAGTGTTAAACGCAACTTCTCCTCCCCGGTTAGACGCTGTTTGTCTCACTGTCAATCAGCGGCCTTTTATGTTTGCTCATCCACGGCAACTTTCTCCCGCTGCCGGGCCGCCCTCCCTCCCTCCCTCCCTTCCCATGCGTCTAATCGTAGGTCACCCTCACGGTTCTGTGCGTGTTGAACCAAGGAGGTTAGTGTGTGTGTGTGTGTGTGTGCGTGTGTGTGTGTGAGTGGGAATGGTGGGGGGCGGGGGGTGGTTGAAGCTGGGCGCGGCATCGGCTATCGCTAATCATTATCACTGGAGCTAACGGTAGCGCTGTGGCGGTAGCGCCAGCCGAGCAGCCGTGTGATCTCCAGCTAACCTTGCCCACGGGCCTCTTTTGTCTGAGCGCCGCACACGCCTGGCTCCATCGCCTCTCTGTTATTGAGCGAGGCTGGGGGTGTGTGTGTGTGTGTGTGTGTGAGTGTGTGTGTGTGTGTGTGTGTGTGTTTGTGTGTGTGTGTGTATGTGTGTGTGTTGGAGAAATGGGGAGATGCGGTGAGGGGGTGAGGGTGGGTGAGGGGGTGGCTCAATCAATGGCGAATCGCTGGCACTGTTCTCAGGACAGTGACCACAGCCCAGTCTGTTGGCCTCCCCTCCTTTCTCTCTCTCTCTCTCTCTCCCACCACCGCCTCACTCCTCCTTTCTCCTCCCTAACTCCCCCAAACACTCCTCCTCCACCCACGCCCCCCCAGCACCCCCGCAACGCCTCCCCGTCTGATTGACACTTGAAAGGTGGCCGAGGACGAGGCCAGAGGCGATGTTCCGCGCTCTGGAACCCTCCGTGCAGGGGAACAGCTGGTGACATCTGCAGAGAGGCTCACAAAAGGCAGTTGAAAGCTTTCACCCCCGCCTCCCCCCCCACCCCACCCCTCCCTCTCTTCCTTTCCTTCCCTCCCTTGTCTCCCTTGTCCGTTGCTCTCTCTCTCTCTCTCTCTCTCTCTCCCTCCCTCTCTTTGCTCTCTCCCCCTCTCTCTCTCTCCCTTTGCCCGCCTCAGATGTCCCCTCTATCTCCTCCGAGCTGCCCCTTTTGTCTAAAGCGGTGATACAGGCGCCCGAGTGGCTTTGAAACGCACGCTTCGAACTTGAAGAGCTTACGTTTGAGCATGTGTGTCTGAGAGAAAGAAAGAAAGGAATATAGAAAGAAAGAAAGGCGGGGGGGGGGGGGATTGGCAGAGGGTGGATGACGTTAAAAAAAAATAGAAGGGACTTCTCTTTGAGAGAGAATGCCCGTGTGTAGTACACCAAACACCAGAACAGCAACACTTTTTCCTCTCTGTGAAATAAACTCCCTCTAGTCATTTGATTTATTTATTTGGCCGTGCCTCCTCGCTGGGTATCACCCGGTGTCTCGTGCGTTTGATCTCCTTACGTGGAAAACCATCGGCCGTATTGATATCGGCGTGTGCACTCCCCGCTTAAAAGCGGCCTTTAAAGAGGCCCCATTGTCCCCCGTTCAATGGCATTACCCCGGCTTAGCTCGCAGTGAGTGCTTGGGAAGCGGAAGGGGGTATCGACCCCCGTTAAAAGAATCCCAACGCGTTCACTGACGAGACACACATTGCCCGCAGGAATGTCAAACTTCTGACCCGTTCCCTCTCTCTCTCTCTCTCTCTCTCTCCCTCCCTCTCTCTCTCTCTCTCTCTCTCTGTCTGTCTCTCCCTCTTTCTCTCTTTTTGCTACCCCAACCCCTCCCCTCGTCCAATTCCTCTGTCCTGGAGGCAACGGCTCGCGTTGTGCTAAACGTCCTCCAGTGAAGCTGACATGTTCATGTTGATCAGATTGTTTCGGTAGTGGCTAATGTGGTAGTAACTTTTAAAATGTTCGATTTCTAGCGCTTAACATCTCAAACCACCTTGGTTGCACCTCATGCATTTTGATGGGATTTGATGAGAAGATACGTCCTGAACGTAATCATGATGTGAGGTTTGAAGTAGCAGGGAGAGTAGTCTGGGCGTTTTTAACTCATGGTCAGATGTTGTGATAAATATAGATTTTGTGTCAAAAAGATCTCTCTGTGGTTACCATCATAACCAATCCTTCCATATCGTCCAAGCATTAAATGCAACAGCTCTCCATCAGAACTGACCCCCAATCAATAAACACCGCTTGTAACTTGAGTTCCATCCATCCGAGTGGCGCTTCCACATCATCGGCCTCGCTGGCCTCCTCCTACCCCTTTCTCTCCTCCGTTTACCTTACCCGGCTCCTCTAAGAATGGGAGCGGAGGGGGTCAAAAGGTCAGTGTGCTCCAGGTGCCCTCGCCGGCATCAATATTTCAGCGCTGCGTGAATCCCTCCTTTCAGGGAGCCTCTCGTGCTGACTGAAGGTATCTTCGTAGGCCCCGGCCCCAGCTGACGGACGAGCACAAAGCCACCCGTCAAGCCCCGAAACAGGGCTGAGGCCCGCGATGTGTGTGCGTGTGTGTGTGTGTTTGTGTGTGTGTGTGTGTGTGTGTGTGTGTGTGTGTGTGTGTGTCAGGGGAAAGGCTGGGGCAGCTCCCCTGCAGCCTCCTTTGTTGGGGCTAAGCTGCTTCATGAATGGAGAGGGAGCCGTGAGTGACAGAGTAAAGTGTAGCGGGCGGTAAAGTGAGATATTGACCTCTCAATCGTCATTTGAGGCAGCGGTGAAGAAGAAGAAGAAGAAGAAGAAGAAGAAGAAGAAGAAGAAGGACCACGTGAACCCCGGACCCCTCTCTTATGGTGTAAACATAAATATACACGTGCAGGACAATGTGGAAAGCGCGAGACTTCAAAATGCGGTTCGTCACACCTGTTTGCCATCGGCGCTGATCCTTCGTACACAAAGGAAACAGCCACCTGCAGGTGCACAGGTGTGTGTTTTCTGTGTGTGTGTGTGTGTGTGTGTGTGTGTGTGTGTGTGTGTGTGTGTGTGTGTGTGTGTGTGTGTGTGTGTGTGTGTGTGTGTGTGTGTGTGTGTGTAAGCAAGTGAAGCGCTAGTGTCAAGTGCAGTGACAGAAGCAACCTACCAAGAGTTCACCGCGGGCCGGCCTTCCTGGGCCGCTCAGTAACATGAAACAAGATTCCCCCCGATGATAATATTCAGTTTCAGCTCTGCCGGCGCGTCCTGTCTGCCCCCTCCAGTCCAAAGCCCCTCCAAGACAAAGGGGCAAGGAACTTGGCGGGGGAACAGTAGCTTCTTGTTGTTATGACATAGCGGTAACATGAACTCCTTGGAAGACTTCTCCTGTCATCCCGGCCTGAGGTCCTCTTTATTTTGCTGCGCGGAGGGGACGTGGAGGTCACGACCCCCCGGACAGATTGCGCTGAAACAGGCCCCGCCGTGTTGAAACCGACTTGAATAACTTCACCAACGAAAGGAACGACGGTCCTTTGTGTTTCGGATCCCTTGGGAGGGGAGGTCAGCGTCCGGAGCAATCATTTATGTCTAAATTGTGCAGGATCGGGACCAGGAGTATGGCAGGCCACTCTTTTTCATAATTTACTGAGGATTCAGAGCTGTTTGGGGATAAGGGCGGAGCCATTTTCCCCCAAAAGACGGGTATCACAGTTTCAAAGTCCTCATGATTCCTCAAAATCATCATAGCTCATTCCTTAGATCTTTTATTTTAATTTCTTGCTCAAGTCCTGCTTTGTCCCTGAAGTTTGTGAAAACTTGTCACAAACATTTCTCCATCTTTCGCTCCGACAGGTTAATGCCGAGGCGATACGAGTGCGGGCCGACTCTCGCCCCCCGTTGAGGGAGCCCTCTCCCCCCTGGCTTCCCGTTTGGAAAAGTCTTGCTCGTCACACTATTAATATTCTGGCCTCGCCGTCCGTGGCGGGGTTCAAAGGTGCGAGCCGCGGAGCAGGAGATGACAGGTCTGTCGCGGCTCCGAGCGAAGCCAAGAAAGTGACAGCGGCGCGCCCGCGCTCTCCCTCTCTCTCTTGTTAACGAAATAAATAAATGTGCTCTGAAAAGCCAATAAGCGGCGGGCGGGAAGCGGAGCCAAGGATCGCCGCGTCAAAAACAACCGCTTCACCCATTAATCTCATTCTCCCTCTCTCTCTCTCTCTGTTTTTCTCACTCGCTCTCTCTCGCACGCTCTCTTAGCCCCCCTCCCCCTCCTCCGCACCCACCTCCACCCTTTCTCACTTTTCCTCTACCCTCCGAGAGAATTACTGCCATAGATGTATAATTCACAGTGGTTTTGGCTTTAGAAGGCAGGGGTTCTGTCGGAAAACACGGTGACAGCCAAGTAAGCGGGCCCTCTCATTCAACACAGCCACCTGTTCGCTGCGGAGGGAGGGAGGCAGAGGCGGAGGCGGAGGGGTTGAGGGGTGGTAAGGTGTCAGAGGGGGACGCTTGATTTATATTTCATCTCCTCCCCGTCTAATGACTTTGTTGTGCCATCGAGGTCCGCCTCATGTATTAAAGATGACACCTAAAGGAATCCTGGAGTGCCGGCATGATGGAGCACTTAGGCGTACACTTTCCCTGGTAGTATAGATTGCCTGTGTCAAGTTTAACTTGTCAGCGCGCTATTCCCCAACCAGCGCCTCATCATTTCAAGACCCGCCTGCCGCGCTCAAGTTTTTATGGAGCGCCGACAACTTTGTCTCTTTGCGTCCATCAAACTCCGATCACCGGTTCCTTCACTCAGCGGCCTTTCCAATAACTCATTCATCTAGTTCTTGATGGATTCCACCTGTAAGTAAGGGTGTATTAGAAGTTTTTGACACATACTGTGTTTATTGCTTACGTCCATTGGTGTGTGTGTGTGTGCACGTGAGAGAGGCGAAGCGCACGTGTGCTTGCAGTGTCAGTGTCATTTATTAGGGCGGCTTGATTTTTTGGAGGTGAGCTAGAATAACAAGTTAGGGCTTTGGCAGCGGCCCGCGCTCGCCCATCTGCGCGGCCCCTGCATCCTTCTCGGGGTTTCCTCGCCGCTGATGAGGGCTGTCAGGGGCTCTTTAACCTCCTAACTGCCGCTCCCTGACCGGCCCTAATCACACATTAATGACATCAGGAGGACCCCGGGGCTGGCCGCCTCACTGCCTGCATACACAGAGTACTGATGAAGAGGCCAATTACCGAGAGGCGGCGAGCGTCACCCCGGCTGATCTGGACCGGGGGTGACGGGCTATTAGCGGGCGGGTTACGCTCACAAGACACAGCGCCGGCTCAAGGAAGGTAGGAGGGGAAACGTGCAGAGCGGTCCAAAGTCCGTATCGATGCAAATGGAGGCATAACTTTTATTTGTGTTGCTTGGCCGTCAAAACAGTTTTCTTTCCGTGAGTCCCTGCATCACATCACTCTCACCTTTGACAGAGCAGCGTGTGAGAAAGCGTTCAAGTGTGAGTGCACCTGACTAGTATGCACGGGGGATTTGACTGTGGAGCACCTCTGAGTGGGAATATTATTCATATTTCATCAAAATGTCTTTGATTTCGCCCAGACAAACACTGGTACTCTCTCACACCGTCTCTCTCTCTCTCTCTCTCTCTCTCTCTCTCTCTCTGTCACACACACACACACACACTGACTCGGCCCTCTTCGTCTCCCTCGCTCGGAGATGAGTGAGAGGGTTTGTATGAAATATTAACAGGCCATTTGCTCCTCTGCTCCTCTGTTTGAGAGCTGGATGTTGGCCTACGTCTCTGGTCCCTCTTTGAGGCCATCTGGTGGGTACAGGCACCAGGGAGGGCTTTCGGGAGGAGGGGGTGGGGGTGGGGGGTGGCAGGCCGGCCCAGAAAGCCACGCCGCCCTGGGGATCGATCCACTCGACCTGCTGGGTGACGGAGCATCAAAGCGCTCCAACCTGCCAGATCCCCGTACATGCTGGGGGGTGGGGGGCGACAACGACGTGTAAACGCCTCTGCTTAGCGCCGGGTCAGTGGGGAGCCCAGTCGCGGTCTTTTGAGTCGCTTCTGACGGACTCTTTTCCGCCGCAGTTTATGTGCTATTTATGTGCGAATTTGAAGGACAGCGGTTCGGTTCGCAGAGCCCTTGACAAAATGCCCAGGCTCCCTCTGGAGAGGTTTTCTTTTCTTAAAAATAAATGAATAAATAAATAAATAAATGGCTGCCTCCCTTGTTTGAAAAGGCTTCGACCAAGAGGTTTTTTTTTTTATGTGTGTCTGTGTCTTTCTCAGAACTACTTTTGTTTCAAAATGAACTTCAGATTAAGATTGATCGGATGACAGCGGGAAGGCCAACAAACTTGAAGTGTGCCACCATCCGGCGTATCTATTTGGACAGTTTCCACCCGTCACTCACACCTTAAGGAGGTGGAGCACCAACAGCCTTTAGCCAGTGGCGTTAAATTCAGTATCCTTATCGGACAAAATGACAGGAGTGTGTCGAAATATAACCGCTGCATTTGTTGTCACAAGTCTATCAAAATGAATCAAGGGCTGTCCGTTCCTGTTTGTGTGTGTGAGCATGTATGAATGTGCGTATTGACATTTGATGTCCTTGTTTTGGGTAATGGATTTGTCCCTGGCAGAGAAAGGAGCCTGGTTCAGAGACAGTCTTATGAGGCCCCTGGGTTAAGGAGGCAGCATTAGCCCACTGCTAACTGATTACAGATCAGACAGCTGGTGCACACACACACACACACACACACACACACACACACACACACACACACACACACACACACACACACACACACAC
>NC_137189.1:14113904-14123904 GCF_960531495.2 Zeus faber
GTCTTCCGTAGAGAGAGAGAGAGAGAGAGAGAGAGAGAGAGAGAGAGAGAGAGAGAGAGAGAGAGAGAGAGAGAGAGAGAGAGAGAGAGAGAGAGAGAAAAGCAAACAAGACAAGCAAGTCAAGAAAGACTAATGTGTGTCTGTCTGCCTGTATAGGTGTGTGTTTGTTTTACTATACTTGTGAGCTCCGGTCTCTGAATCTTTTGGTTTTAGAAGTGCACCAGAAAACCAGGGTCCTCACTTATCAGGTGTATTTACTCTGACCTCACTCTGTTACCAGTGTCTGTGTGTGTTTGTGTGTGTGTGTTTCTTTTACTATACTTGTGAGGATGAGCCTCTATTTTTTTTTTGGTCGTGTGTTTTTAAACACGAGAACAAGCACTGAGTATTTTCAAAAAAATGGCTGGCCAGGAAGTCACAAGGAATTTCATGTGAGTCACACATACAAAAGCCCCTTTCCCACATGAAATCCGTAACATATCTGGATAAATAAAATCCGGCAAAGGCAATAAGTAGTCATTCCCTCATTGGCCTCTTTTATGGAAAAGTTCCGTATGGAGTCTGTTCCCACATAGATGACTGTAACGGATACATTCTGTAATGCGTGCGCGAGAGGTGTCTAATATCACGCGAGATTAGGGTTTGAGAATGGGTTTGGTTTTTAGACCAGCGAGTTGCTCCACGTCTCCCCACCCCTCCCGAAGGGTCTCGGTTCCCTCTGCTTCCTCCGCCTCCAGAGAATGAGTGGCCTCCACCTGTTGTCCCTCTCCCTGTCCGTTCGTTCCCTCTCTCTACCACCGCACCCCTAACTCTAACAGACACGTCTAGGGTCTGAGTGGCATTTAAGAAGAAAAATAATAACATATAAGAATATAAAGATCTGTCTCCGTAGAAACTGGATGTCTTTCAGTTTCTCGTCTTTGCAGCCGAGCGCTATGGTTCGGAATCGCCATATTTTTCAAATGTTTTCTTTTATTCCCAAAAGCTCAAATAACTTTTGGAATATTTGTATGAAATAAATATTTGTAAAAACCCACTATTTGTGCTTTATTTGGCTTTGGCTCCGCCCCTACTTTACTGCAATGTTACTGCTTCCAATAACACACACTTTCATTCACAGCTGTACCAGCATTTTCCCGTAAATGATACTAGGTTGAGAGTGGGAAATTTACGGAACAACTTTTACGAAACATCTACACAGATCCCTTCCCACATGACGCCAATACGGAACATTGCCAGTAGATTTACGGCTTTCAGTGCAAGTGGGAAAGGAGCTATACTCACAAACACACAGACACACACACACACACACGTACGCACACACACGCACACACACACACACACACACACACACACACACACACACACACACACACACACACACATACACACACACACACACACTCCTCAGTATCATGACACTGTATATGTTCATCTCTCCTCCACTGAATTTCAAGATAAATACTATTTGTTAGTCAAGCAGGTCATTAGAGAGTGAGAAGGAAAAATAAAATGTGTGTGTGTGTGTGTGTGTGTGTGTGTGTGTGTCTGTGTGTGTGTGTCCGTTCGCAGCATTCTCTCTGTAATAATAATCCCTACGAAATCCAGATTTCTCAATCCGGCAGCTCAAGCTGACAGTTTAAATAAAATCATTCTAATCCCGCATGGTAAGAGAAATGAAAATGAGGAGATTAACATGGGGGGGGGGGCAACCCTCCTTTCGCTCTCTTTTTTCTCCTCTCTTTCTCTGTCTCTGTCTCTCTCTCTCTCACACAAACACACACACACACACACTCACACACACACACACACACACACACACACACACACACACACACACACCCCTCCCCACACACACACACACACACACACACACACAGACGGTATAACCCAATTGCCTCCTCCATTAAGATTGCCCTCTTTCCCACCACTTTTGGCAGATTTCAACACACAACACACAAACATACACTGTTTCTGTGTAGGAAGAGAGAGAGAGAGAGAGAGAGAGAGAGAGAGAGAGAGAGAGAGAGAGAGCGAGAGAGAGCGAGAGAGATAGACTGAGAGAGGGAGAGAGAGAGGGAGTGGGACAGGGGGGCAAGATACTAATCTGCATCCCCAGGAACAGAGGGCTTAAGAAAGATCTAGAAGATTTAGGGGTATTCAGCCCCAAACAAACTGTTTTGAGAATATTTAGACTATTCCACGGAATGCGTGTGTGTGTGTGTGTGTGTGTGTGTGTGTGTGTGTGTGTGTGTGTGTGTGTGTGTGTGTGTGTGTGTGTGTGTGTGTGTGTGTGTGTGTGTGTGTATGTGTGTGTGGGGGGTCACGTACAAGCTCTTGTCTATCAGGGAAATACAATAATTGGACGCTGGGAAGACCCACTGATCCAATCAAATGATAGTGAATGATCCACCCACCCCTCCCTCCCTCCCTCCCTCCCCCTCCTCCATCTATCTCTCCCTCTTTCTCCTGTTATCACTCTCTCACTACGTAATAAAATAGCTTGCACTGTCAAGTCATCGTTTTCGAAAGAGCCGTTTTCTGCTTTTCCACTCCTCAGTAAAACCCCAGAGATTAGGAACTAGTATTCTGTTGTGTTAAGAAACCCACAAATATTAAAGATTCTGTGTTTTTATTTTTATTTCATTATTTTTTAAATGTTTTTATTGGTGAAACGCATAAACAAACAATAAACTCTTGCCAGGTTTACAGGTCACCATTTTTCACATTATTTCCCAACCCTTCCCCCACCCAACCCCTGCACAACAGCAACAACACACATTACAAACAATAATAATACAAATTAAAAATTAAAAAGGAAAGACAGCGATAACAAGCGAAAAGCAATACAATAATACAAACAATGTTGTGAATAAAGTGATGGCAAACAAAAATGTGGAGGAAAAAAAAAATAATAATAAAATATAGAAAATAAAATAAAATAGAAAATAAGGAGTACATTGATCGGGGGTCAGCTACAGGCAGATAACATGTAGAAACATGGACGATCAATCAGGAGGATGAACAGGCAAGCCACTAAAATAGGTAACAAAGGGTTGGGATTTTTTTAGAAAGCGCTTGCTGTTCCCTCTTAGTGTACAGGTTATCTTTTCTAGATGTAAAATCGACATTATATCTTTCACCCAGTCGGAGAATGGGAGGTGGGGGGGTAGGAGTGGGTAGGAGTTAAGGAGGTAAGAGTATTCTTCGCCTGGCTAGAAGTATTGCAAAAGCAATGTAAATTTCGTGCAGTTTGGATTTGCTGAGGTGGGCTCTGTGCACCACCTTTAGCTGGAGCAAACTAAGTCGGGCCCAGGATGAGGAGGAATTGAGCCTATCTAATGCCATCGCCCACCAGTCCCCCCCGGATCCATTCCCAACTCCTCCACCCATCTGCAACTTTGATCCGGAGACTGTGTCACTGTTCAGAGACATGGTGTTTTGTTGAATTTCAGATATAAGCCCTGTCTGAGCTGGAGACCGCCGAAAAAAGATTCTTGAGGGGTCATTCTTGAGGGGTCATTCTTGAGGGGTCATTCTTGAGGCGGCCTGGGAAATGACTCAAACTTTGTGCGTATGAAGTGACGGACCTGAAGGTAACGGAACAAATTTGATACTGCAGACCAAATTGAAGACATAAAAGAGTCAAGGCGAGAAAAAATATCACCATCATACTGCAGGGGTCTTTGAAACGATCTTCACAAAATCTGCTCCAGAGAGTAAAGGTTGAGTCCAAAGTGGAGGGAATAAATAAGTGGTTATTGCTGATGGGAGACTCTCCCCAGACTCGACGCTGAGGAGAACTTAAAATGACGGCGGAAATGTATCCATGTTTTTAAGGCGGGCGGCACCGAAGGGTTTGAGGAGTGGCCAGAGGAAGGTAGAGGGAGAGAGGAATATACCAGTGCAGAAAGGGAGGATGAATGACATGATTGTGCCTCTAGCATACACCAGTTAGTCTCAGGGGGTTTTTGACCAGTAAATACAGTTTTGTCTGTTGGCAGCCCTGTAATAATGCATAAAATTAGGGAACGCGACCACCACAATTCCTTGGTCTCTGTAAAATAGATTTGCTGATTCTAGCCTCTTGAATCAGCAAATCTATTTGCTTTCCCTCTTGGACAGAGGGAAAGCAATGGAAGACTGTTTGATATTTAGGGCCGAAGTATTGATTGGGAAACATTCACTTTTCTGAAAATTTAGTTTGTAACCTTAAAATGATCTAAAGTCCCGTAGGATGGATTCAGTTGGAGAGATGGAAGACACCAGGTTGGTTATATAGGGCAAAAGATCATCTGCATTAGGGGACACCTTACCTTGAAAATGGGGTGAGGCCTTGAGCGCTATAGAGAGCGGTTCAATTGCCATGGCTAAGAGCAGCGGGGAAAACCAGCACACCTGGTGTGTCTTCTATAGAGTAGAAAGTATGGGGAGTGTACATAGTTGGCAGTGACACAAGTCAAGGGAGAGGAGTAGAGCAGTCTAATCCATGAAATACAGTAATTGGCACCGAATCCAAATTTCTGTAGGACTCCCCCTCTATACAGTCTTAAGTCTTCTCTGCATCAAAGGAGACAATGGCCTCAGGAGGGGGAGAAGAGATACAAGTATGGATGACGTTTAAGAGTATAGATAAATATACAGTCTAAATAGTGCATATACTGTATGCAATCTATCATTATATACCATAACACCTTGACATCATGAATCAATAATACATTGGTCTTTTATCCCTTCATGCTACCTGTGTGCCCCCACACGGACCCTCGTTCCCCGTGAGGGGTCAGATAAGAGGTATTCATATGCTCCACAATGCACCGGGATCTGAATCTTTAATCCCACATCCCTCCCCCACTCCAGCACAGATCCACTCATACAGGACCATTTAACTGGACGCTCTGCACAGTCGAATGGCATCCGCACAGGGAGAGGTCATTAAGACGCCGCAATTCACTAAGAAGTAGGATAAATGCCCTGAAAAATTCCTTGCCAATTCATGATACTTATTGTATCTCCAGGTAGTGAGAGATTTGTTGATCAAAGAATAATTCCAATCTCTTTTTGGTAAATATCATTTATACACAGGGTGTATGATGTCAAAAATGTAGCATGGCAATACTTTTATGCACTGTTTATCCATGGTTTCTAAAACATTATATGTCAACTTGATAATACATTGTCAAGAAGTGTTTTTTGTCTGTACTAAAGTCAATTCTGATAATTGAGGCTAGTTAGCTAAAAAAGATAAGATCTATTGAAAGCTATTGAGGCATTAGGGAAACCCTACCAAACATCCACAAATTTGAAAATATTGTTTTTCAAAGACAATTAATTGCTGTTTTGGTGCCCAGATAAGCAAGTCATGTACAGTGTAATGCAATTAAGAAGAGTAATGTTTTACTGCACCAACCCACCAGAACCTCAAATACTCTCATAATTGAAAAAATTATATTCCACTATCACATCTACCATCTAGAACGGGAGCCAGACTGTGCACTGTAGGCTACACATTAACACATATTCAACACACACACACACACACACACTCACACGCACACGCATGCACACACGCACTCGCGTGCGCGCACACGCCCACACGTCCACACACACGCACGCACACTGTATCCTTTCATAACAACGCAAGGGCCCTAGCTGATCCTTTTCCAGATCAACATTTTATCTCAACGTCTGAGATGTCTGACATTTAGGCACATCACTCACAACTCTTATTTGGTGAGTGAGCACTTCATAATCAGTGTTTTCACTGCCTAATCCCCCTCTTTTTCTCATCCTTCCTGTTTCCTCCTGTCTTTATCTCTCAATCTCTGTCCCGCTCTCTCCCTCTCTCCCTCCCTCCCTCTCTATCTGTCTCTGTCGGTCTCTCACTCTTTTTCCCATTTTCTCTCTCTCTCTGTCTCCAACTTCTCATGTCATCATTTCTCCCGACGCTGTATCGTTTTAACCCCCCTCTTCATTTTTGTCTCATCATTCCTTTCATCCGTCCCAACCTCGCCATCCATCCATCTCTCCCTGAAAGCACCCCTTCTTCCCGTCCTTCAGCTCCGAAGCCATCTCTTTATTTTAGAGGATAATCTTCGGCTAAAAGGACAGCACTTTATCCCCTCCCCCCTGCCACTCACCATCTTTTCCACTTAAGTGACCATCTGATAATCTCACAACTTTATTCTTAAGAGCTTTGCACAATGCACAAACAGCATGGGGGGTGGGGTTGGGGGTGGGGGTGTGGATGGAGGGTGGAGGTGGGAGGTGAGATGGTTGAGGGTGGGGGGGTGAAGGGGTGAGGCTGGTGAGGGAGGTAGTGTGGGTCACCTGGCCCTATGTGGAGCTCCTGATCTGGGTCAAGACAGTGGTCCATGTCCCTCTCTCTCTCTGTCCCTCTTCTTACTCTTTCTTTGCGATTAAATTGGAATTTTTATAAAAAAAAAAAAAAGGTTTATAAGAATGTTGTGTTTATTTGATGGCCAGTTTAAAGGGGATGGCATAGTGGGGATGTCCTTTCTCTCCGGACACAGAAAAAAGAGAGAGTGTGAAAGAGAGCGGGAGAGGGAGAGAGAGGAGGAGGGGAAGAGGAGGACAGAGGAGAGAAGCGGAGATGGAGAGATGTACTTGTGTTTGGGGGGCGGGCGTTATGTTAAAGGACATGACGCTGAACGCATGTACACGTGATGAAGGGAAGCGGACGTCGACACACACGCACATGCACACACACACGCACATGCACACACACACACACAAACACACACACACACACACTGGCACATGCACACAGAGGTCATGCTGAATGCACAAGATTCATAGTGTCTCCTTACTGGAGAGAAAAGAAACCCTTAGTCAGGATACACACACACACACACACACACACACACACACACACACACACACACACACACACACACACACACACACACACACACACACACACTTTTTTTCCCTCTGTCCTCTTCACGGGTCAGCGGGTGAATAAAACCCCTGTCACTTTCCTTTGGGAAACATCAGTGTCAGACGCGGCAGGACGAGCAGGATAAACTTCCGCTGAGGAAGAGAGAGATTCCTGCGAGGAAAAAGCCGGGAGGATCTGGAGAGGAACAGCCTCCAGGCATCTCTTCTTCTCTTCTTCTTTTCTTCTCTTTTTCTCTTTCTCATTGGGATTATTGTCCGCTGACAACAGCGGACGACTACGCTGTCCTCAAATCCACCTCAAGCCACTAACTGCAGCGGACAAACTGAATGATGTTTGTACAATGGATAATACAGAGGGGTCCCCAAACCTTTTGTGTGTGCTTTTCCTTCTTCAAATTTCAAATAAAATGTCATCTTCCTTTGAATGTTGAAGGGAAATGTGTAACTTGATAAGGGTTCGATGTTCAGGTCAGCTTTCTGTCTGGTCTGTTTTCTAAAATATCCATTATAACCTGCATTTTGACCTGGGGTGCCCACACCTATACATTCCACTGTCTATTTTGGGTTAGGAAAAAGTGTTTTTTAAACTTTGCCACATTTAGGGAGAATTTGACATTGAATTAGAATTTGAATTGAAAAATATCAAAACTAAAAAGTATTTATAAACCAAGGAGGAAAAAAATAATATTTTATGTATGAGTATGACGTATGGATACCTCAAAGCAACACTGTTATTATTAAGCACTCTGTTATTTCAGACCCCTGCAGTTATCGCAGGGCAACAAGCTGTTTCGTGGGGGTCCGGCTTTGTGGCTCTCCTGCAGTTTCATGATACGTCGGCGCCGAAGTGTGACTAGTGTGGCATCCATTTAGTTCCATAAATACGGGCACGGAATGCAAAAACACAGTGAGGCTGATTTCCCCTTGAATACAAAAACTAGAATATCGATATTAGGGACAGTGTTAAGAATAGCATGTGAAAATGTAAAAAAAAAGGACGAAAGCTAATGAAACGGTTGATCAGCCACAACATTTAAACCACTGACAGGTGAAGTGAAGTGAACATTGCTCACCTCATTCCAATGGCACCTGTCAGGGGGTGGGATATATTAGGCAGCAAGTGAACAGTCAGTTCTTGAAGTTGGTGTGTTGGAAGCAGGAAAAATGGGAAAGTGTAAGGATTTGAGCAACCTCAACATGGGCCAAATTCTGATGACTAGAGGACTGGGCCAGAGCATCTCCAAAATGCTAGGTCTGGGGTGTTCCTGGTATGCAGTGGTTAGTACCTACCAAAAGTGGTCCAAGGAAGGACAACCGGTGAACCGGCGGCAGGGTCATGGGCGCCCAAGGCTCATTGATGCACGTCTGGTCCGATCCCACAGAAGAGCTGCTGTAGCACAAATTGCTTAAAAAGTTAATGCTGCTATGATAGAAAGGTGTCAGAACACACAGTGCATCGCAGCTTGCTGTGTATGGGGCTGCATGGGTGAGAGTGTCCATGCTGACCCCTGTCCACAGCTGAAAGCGCCCACAATGGGCACGTGAGCGTCAGAACTGGACCATGGAAAAATGGAAGAAGGTGGTCTGGTCTGATGAATCATGTTGTCTTTTACATCATGTCGATATTACTGTGACACCTACCACCTACCTAAACATTGTTACAGACCAAGTACACCCTGTCATGACAACAGTATTCCCTGATGGCAGTGGCCTCTTTCAGCAGGATGATGCACCTGTTTTGTTTCTGATCGGTGTAATACTTTCAGCACTCTAATGGAACTGAATTGCTTAAATAAGGAGCGTTTAAGAATGCTTTTAGTAGACCTCAGTGGCCTCATGGAGATTGCTAGACGTTGCATAGAGTGTGTGTGTGTGTGTGTGTCTGTGTGTGTGTGTGTGTGTGTGTGAGTGTGTGCGTGCGTGCGTGCGTGCGTGCGTGCGTGCGTGCGTGCGTGCGTGTGTGTGTGTGTGTGTGTGTGTTTATTTTACCATACTTGTGACAATTCTTTGGTTTAGAAGTGCACCAGAAACATGGGTCCTCACCTACTAGATGTATTTACTCTGACCCATCGGTGGGCCGTCAGGGCCAGCAAGGGCTTCTCTGCTGGCCTAAACACTATCATAATCACTGACTTGAATTTTAATGTATTTATTTTCATGAATATGTATTAAATTATTCCCAGATGTCTATTCTCTTCATTTCATTATTCCCAAATGTTTATTATCTTTATTTCATAGCTTTTCTCTTGTTTGCGCTGCTTCCAGTGGTGTATGTTTAAGTTAGAGTTTTTATCCAATCATATTTCCTCCATCATGTGTTGCCATGTCAAAGAAATCTGCCTTGAGGCCTTCAGAATCAACAGTGCGGGCGCCTGTAACTTAAAATCAATGGCAACGAAGCTTACAAGTTGGCGACACCAGAGCCATCTAGCAGGCGTTCAATAACGTCGGCATTTTCCCGTCCTTTGACTGGATGGGCAGAGAGCGTAAGAGCTAGCTAAACCGCATTCGTTGCCTTCACAAGCTAAAATGTTTCCGTTATTCAATCGTTTTTTCAACCCACAATGGCTGAAGGAGGAGAAGAAATTAATTCGGTCGCAGACATAACTTTAACGCCATTTTCAAGACGGACTTTTCAAGAAAAGCTGGACATCGTAAGAAAAGGTCGGCCAACACCGGAGCCTGCAAGCCCGTCCCGGCAGGGGAAGGGATTGTGTCGTATTTTTGGGTGAACAAGAACTTTCATTTCGGGGACACGATGAAAGCGCTGGCCCCACTAATAGAGGCAACTATTTGGAGCTTCTTTCTTTTCTTGCTGAGAACAACAGCGACTTACATTATCACCTGTCCACTAACAAAGTGTTTTGTGGGACGTCAGGAAAAATACAAAAGGACCTGATGTCTGCTATTTCTGAAGTGATGGGAGAAGAGATAAAAATGGAGATTAATAAAGCACCTTTGTCACTGTTATGGTGGACGAGACGACAGACGCGAGTAATGCAGCGCAGCTCGCACTGGCTCTGCGTTATGTGACGGACACAGATGTCATGGAAAGCTTTATAACATTTGAAGATGTTAT
>NC_137189.1:14141404-14148904 GCF_960531495.2 Zeus faber
CTCTCTCTCTCTCTCTCTCTCTCTCTCTCTCTCTCTCGCCCCCCCCCCCACCTCTCCCTCTCTCTTTTCTTCTTTCTCTTTTTCTCTGAGCCAGTAGACAATGTAGACAGGCTCTTTAAGGAGCCAGCCCAGTGTGGTTCGGCATTCACTGCCTTTATAAAATGGGGACCCTGTGTAACCCAAGGGCCAAGGGCAATCCAATCTAACAGCTGATGCCTTCTTCACACTTTGTAGTTACAGTAACGTCTGGGTACTTGACTGATTTTAACGGTAATAAACCACCCGCACAGATCACATAAATAATGTCAAGCAATGTGTTTTGCCCATTCAGGTGTGAATTGTGTTCATGAAAACTCAGAGCCGTATCTTCTGCGTAATTCAAAATCCCTGTTTCTCCCTCTTGTTCAGATGAAAACCCCTTGTGGAAGCTGTCTAGGGTCTCACCACCACACCCCCCCCCTTTCCCTTTCAATGCCTTATCCCCCAGATTGATATTATCAGATGCATTATACGGTTGTTAATTCACCATGGGATGGGCTTGGGCCGGCCGGGCGGCGCAGGTGTGTTGCGGTCCCCTCATCGCTGGCTGCGTCCAAAGCCTCCGAGCCCCTCTTTTCCTCCTTCTGCTCCTCCTTCCCTTCCTCCTCTGAGGCTTTGGCAGTGGCGGAGAGGAGGGCTGGGGGGCAGGGGTGGAGCAGGGGGAGGAGGAGGGGGATGTAATTGAAGGTTGAAACCCGTTCTATCCCTCAAGGTGCCCCCAGTAGCTCGCCGCCATCGCTTCTGCTGTTTCATCCAGGGGATCCATTAGGAAGACACAAGCTCTGATGTCCATTTGAATACAGCCAGCCTCTCTGTGGGAGGGTGGGTGCTTTTAAATTTTTTTATTTTTTCGCATCGCAAGGGTGATATTCGTAACTATACCCTAGGCCTGCTTTTAAAGCCAACATCGTACTGTCGTGTTTAGACTTGGCAAGTGTTGTCGCCAAGCCATTAGGCCTCCTTGCCCGTCACTGGCGTCAACTCCTGTCTTTGTCTGTGATATGCAAATGTCTCCTTTTCTCTTCTTCCTTTTTTTGGGTGGAGTTTGGCGGCGGGGAGGGGGGGGTGTAGGGAGAGGCGTTTGCTTACTTTGACTGTGAAATGAAGCCTTATGTAAAGGCACAGGCAGCGTTCCAGCCCGCGTTTTATTTACCGTGACACTAACACCCCTGATATGGACGATGCTAATTGCAAGCAAATGGTATTTCCCTGGTGCAGCGTCTGCAGCCCCGCAGCAACCTCTAGTCCACACCTCACACAAAAGGACATTTGTAGTAGTGAAAATAAAGCCCTATTAGCCAGGTGATTACTAATATATAACTACAGGCCTTTTCTCAACATCGATGGTGAGATGAATGCTTGCATGACACCCGCCTTGTGCGGTTTCCCTCTCAAAACATCGCTTTGCTTAACGGCGGGCCTTTCCAGATCCAGGAGGGCCTCTCTCCCAACCACCTGAAGAAGGCCAAGCTCATGTTCTTCTACGCACGCTACCCCAGCTCCAACATGCTCAAGATGTTCTTTTCCGATGTCAAGGTGAGTTTCAGCCGCCTTCTCCCCTCCCCCATCTCGTGAACCCCGACCAACTTTTTCCGTTAGGTCTCGTCTTCCGTCAAATAACCGGGTCCGGCCTTTCTTTCAGTCTTGTATTTTTATTGCAACTGAATATAATACACTGGGTTGTTTCCAGCTTGTCCACAAACTTGTATTTAAATAAAATGTTGTGTTTATTGTACTGATGATGAGCTGCCGGCTTTAGCTGCAAACAGCAAGGCAAACAGCGTGTGTTGTCTTGCCGTGGCACTTTCCATAGCGAAGTAAAGGCTTTTATGCAAAAGACGAGCGAAGAGGAAGTTGAACGGGTTTACATGAGGGAGCTGGAGAGCCTATGAGTGTTCTAAAGATAAAGAGTGGAATGAGTAACGGAGCGCTGGAGAGGGCAGGGAGAGGAGGATAGAGCCCAAAGACGGAGGAGGGGTTATCCGAGCAGGTGTAGGGAGGACGGTTTGATAGAAGGAGGGGGAACAGAGGTTTAGGGGAACATGGAAAGGATGAGCGTTCACTCCACCGGGGGTTGAATGAAGAGAATTTAGCAGACAAAGCACAATATGTTAGCCGCCCAAAAAAAGAACAACAGCACAATGGCCGTTGTAGTGAGGACGGCTGCGTTTGTTGTTGTTGTTGTTGTTGTTGTTGTTGTTTTGCGTGCGCTCCGCTCGAACCATACGGAGGTGCGAACACTGTGACAGATCCAGGCCATCTTATTCAAATCAGAGGATAAAGGTTCCATTTTCTCCCAGCTGCCCCCCCGCGGTCGCCATAGCTGCTGAACATAACTTGCGGATGTGTGTGACTCGATCGCGGTGGCAAAGAGCGTAGGCACCTGCGCTTGGTGATTCGCTGACCTATCTGTTATGGGATGTCCCGTCTCATGGATCGCTTTGGTTGAAAACAGCGTGCGAGAGCAAACGAAGGTTTAAACCCCTTTGTTTCACGGCGCTCGTCCCCGGCCACTCGGTCCCGAGGAGATGCCCCACATTGAGCGGCATTACCATATACTCAAACAGGGTCAAGATAGTTAAGGAGATTACGAATGGCACCGCTTTGTTTTTGTTTGTTTGTGGAAGACAATGGTGTGATCTGTAAGTTAGCATGCATGTATGGGAGTGAGCCTGGCTAACTAATTAGATGCAGCCTCTTAGTATGTGACTCAAAAGTCTTAAGGGCTAATCAGGCCCGTGCTAATCAGGTCCCTGACTGCGGAGACCCTAATGAACGTGGGAAGTGGGTTGCCCCAACAACGGAGTGACGCTCCGGTTGTTTTGCTCCTTGGATTAGCTCCTTTAAGACTATTATGACTTTTGACTTTTGCCGGTTGTGAAATGTTTTGACAGATGTAGCCTAATGCCATTGTGACTTAGTGCTAATGATGGCCTACATTGAGGTCCAACGCACACTCACACCAGCCCATTATTATTATTGGTGATATTGTTTGGATAAAGTGGCGGAAGTTATGAATAATTACAGATTAATTTCTATATTACAGATTAATGATCAATTGGGATTACAGATGAGCAAACATATTAATGCAAGATAGAAATAATTTATGGATTTAATTAATGGACAGTTATGTTGATTTATGAGGTGTTGGGCTCTATTCAATACTTGGCATAAATACCCCTCCTCAAATTATTTACAGCTGGGCTGATTCAATTAACCCCACGAAATTACCTGCAAGCCCGCTCTCCGCCTTTCTTTCCCTTGTTCTCTCCCTCCCTCTCTGGTCGTGATGAGGCCTCAGCGTCGGGTCATGTGCTACGGCTGCGAGTGGAAGTCGGGAGGGAGGGTGCTACCTTTTCTATATATCATTCCTTCTCTTTTCTTTTTTTTTCGCTGATGGTGTGGCGATGGTATGCGCACGCTGGCAGCGGCGAGAGAAAGAAAAGCCAGTCACTGGATTTGAGTCGCCGCCGCAACAAAAGCCCGCTTTCCAGTGCCGCTTTTTGTGTGTGGTCAGCCAATAGGCAGCCGGAGATTATCTCCCACAATTCACCCCTGCGAAAACAGGAAACGCTGGAAAGCCCTGATGACTGTTAAGGGGCTTACGAAAGAGTGAGGGGGAGAGAGAGAAAGAGAGAGGGAGGCCTGGACAGCTTCTCTCTCTCTCTCCCTCTCTCTCTCTCTCTCTTTCTGCTCTTCTCTCCGGTTGTTCTGGATGAAGTTAAGCGCTCTGAGGTCATCTGTGTGCATTCTGCCGCATTGTTGACCAGGATGGCAGAGACGGGTTCGGAGGGAGCGCGGTGACTTAGGCCATTCTGTCTTAGTCATCACTTATAAAAGGCAGCCACACGTCGTGTTGATTGAGTTGCCGACCACGCTCAACAAAACTCAGAGTCAAGCTGGTTTTGCTGTTATATTTATTTTGTTATTTGTGGTTTTGGCAAATTCTCTTCGAGAGAGTCTGAGGCTGCTTTTTAGAAACACTAAGCACTTGATATATAGGTTTGGAGTTAAAACCACCAAATGCTTTCCTGCTTGGATGTTAAGTACGGAATGGTATCGGATGAGTGTATGCGCATGGATGTGTGTGTGTGTGTGTGTGTGTGTGTGTGTGTGTGTGTGTGTGCGTGTGTGTGTGTGTGTGTGTGTGTGTGTGTGTGTGTGTGCGCGTGCGTGCGTGTGCGTGTGTTTGTGCCTTTCTATCTGGTGAAGCTAGTCGTAAGCGCTGACCTTTCACAGGCCCTTGAGTGTGAGTGTGAGAAACACGCTGTCTCTCTCTCATCTCCCTCTCAGCCAGCGCACACATGCATATATACACGCACACGCCTGCACACACACACACACACACACGCGCGCACTCGCACTCGCAGACGCACACACACACACACACACACACACACACACACACACACACACACACACGTACACACACAAGCTTACACACACAACCTTATACACTCGAATGCGGTGTGCTCGCCAAGCGTACACACACTCACTCGTGCGAACGTGCACGCTGCCGTCTCATGTCTGTGCTGGCTGACCCCTGCCAGCTCCGATTAAGAAGTTCCAGTGATGTGTTCCTTTGAACCTGTTCCCTCGCGCTGCACCGAGGACGCTGCTATCAGGGGGTCTTTGTCCCCACACCAGCAACTTAATGAACCAAGAATGGGCTTAAGCCGCAAAGGAGGTGCATAGTGCACACATACACACACACACACACTCACAGATACACACACACACACACACACACACACACGCACACGCACATTATTATTATTTATTATTATACACACACACACACACACACACACACACCAATACGCACTCAGCAAACTGCCCCCATGCACTGTTTCCTCCGACAAATTGCTCCGGGGGACATTGTCTGGAAGGCTGAAGTTATTTGTTGGGATCCAGTAATTGAAGGAGGCGTGACTTGCCGTAACTCTGCAAACGGTCAATTGTATTACAACTGTTCCTGCATGTAGGAGGGCAGTATTAAGCATCAATGCGTTTTCTTCAGCGTATCAATTTAAGACAGGCGCGTGGCGCAGCCTCCTCACATCTCCCCGACTGGTGGGTATAATAAAGTGATCCTTGTCCAAAGTGACAAATCTATCACTCACCAGGCTTACTGACACCAAAGGTCTCCTGCATGAGCGATGGCAACTCTTTCACTGACTTTAATCTCAGTATGTAGCCCTCAATCATACACACACACACATACTTGCATACACACAACCACACATTGTGGCCCGCCCCTGCTGAAACATACAGACACACACACCTTTTCCCGACGGAAACCCGCTCAAACAAGAATTGTCGTACATTCTTCACCCCCTCAAAACGATTGATAATCTCCTCGAAACTTGAATGAAAGAGTTGGAAGAGGGTTGTATTTTTTTTTATTCTTCTCTGCGCTCCATCAGGGGCCGACAGGGAAGTCTGTCTGCTGCATTATGGGAGTTTAAGAATAGCCCCCCCTGTGGCCGCTGTATTTGTAAGTGTCAGTGGTTTGTTTGTTTGACACTCAGATGTCACGACCCCGGCTTGCTGACTGCTCACGTTCTGACGCTGACACCCCCCTGCAACACCGCCCTCGCCCCCACCCACCAGCCCCACTCCACCACCCACCGCCTCCCCACATGCGATTGTCCGACATCACTGAACCCCCCCCCCCCCCCCCCCCCCCCGTGTCCCATCCCATCACCCCTTCACTGTTTATGCTCACCCTGCACTTTAGGGCAGCCTCAACCCCCGCCACACACACGCACGCGCACACGCACGCACACATGCACGCACACACACACATACACACACACACACTTACACACACACACACACACACACACACACACAGAAACACACACGATCCTCCTCCTGACTAGCACACATCCAAAACCCTGCCAAACAATGTCCGGCTGACTTATTCTCTTTCACACCCCCCATTATGTCATCCGTCGATCATTCCAGAAAGCCCCCCCCACCCCCCACACACACATTTAGCGCTGCTCCTTCTGCTCACTCTGATTGGCTGCCGTGTCTGTCTGTCTTCAGATTGTTTGTTAATTTTTGGGGTTGTGTATGTATTTTTATGTGTGTGTGTGCAAGTGTATGTGTGTGTGTGTGTTTTCAAACAATAGCCAGAGCCCTAATCTCCATGTCAAAACCGTTCTGCCTCCCCAGCGAGCAGCCCGCTCAGCGTTTAGCAGCGCTTTGTCTCCCCATTCTTCCAGCACCACAAAAAGAGCAGGGTGGGGGTAAGGGGGGTGTCTGCGGGTGTGTCTCTGTGGATGTGTGTGTGTGTGTGTGTGTGTATGTGTGTATGTGTATGTGTATGTGTATGTGTGTATGTGTATGTGTGTATGTGTATGTGTATGTGTATGTGTATGTGTATGTGTGTGTGTGTGTGTGTGTGTGTGTGTGTGTGTGTGTGTGTGTGTGTGTGTGTGTGTGTGTGTGTGTGTGTGTGTGTGTGTGTGCGTGCATGTGTTTGTGTGTGTGTGTATTTAATATGAGCGAGGGACTTGAGGGTTAGGATGGTGTAGTGGCGTGTGAGGGCAAAGACACTGTGGTGGGGCAGATTTTGAGTTTATTTATTTTTTTATTTTTATTTTTATTTATTCACTTAATGATTTTACCCTTTATTTATCTTTTCTTTTTTGCATTTACACAAGTGAGTTTGAACACTTCCCCACTTTTCTTAACATTTTATTGATATTAAATATTTTAATTTAAAATTGGGGATGGTAGCTCTGGAGGAGGGATGGTAGCTCAGGCGGTAGAGCTGGTGGTCTAGTGATCTAAAGGTTGCTGGTTTGATCCCAGGCTCCTCCTGCTAGCATGCTGTAGTGTCCTTGAGCAAGACACTTAACGCCTAATTGCTCCTGATGGCTGCGTCCGTCGGTGTTTGAACAATTGTAAGTCGCTTTGGATAAAAGCGTCTGCTAAATGACTAAATGTAAATGTAAAATTATTGAATTTAATTAAATTGATATGATTTACATTTTTTATTTTGGGGTTGATTATTACGTAGAGTCTAGCTTCGTTTCAAATAGTTAGATATGGTTTTATTGTGCATGTGTGTGCGTGTGTGTGTGCGTGCGTGTGTGTGCGTGTGTGTGCATGTGTGTATGTATATTTGTTTAAGATGAGCGTGGGACTTGAGGGTTAGGATAGTGTAGTAGCGTGTGAGGGAAAAGACACTGTGGTGGGGCAGATTTTCAGTTTTTTATTTTTTATTTTATTTTTTATTATATTTTATTCATTCCTTGATTTTTGTCTTTATTTATCTTTTCTTTTTTGCGTTTACACAAGTGCGTTTTAACACTTCCCCACTTTTCTTAACATTTTATTTCTATTCAATATTTTCATTTTGGGGGATGAAGTATTTTGGGGATTATGAAATAGAGTCTAGCTTTGTTCCAAATAGTTAGATATGGTTTTATTGTGTGTGCGTGTGTA
>NC_137189.1:14153904-14166404 GCF_960531495.2 Zeus faber
ACATCATCAAAGTTCCATCCACCTTGGTAGCGTCTTTGGAATGAATATGTCCTCTGTTTCGGCAAAACATAGACACGCGCACACACACACGAGCACACACACACATACACACACACACACACACACACACACACACACACACGCACACACACACATGCACACGTCCGTGGTCTTTCTTGTTTTGATGGTAATCTGCTCTGTCACTGTGCTGGGCTAATACGCTCCCCGTCTCCCTCCCAGCTCCTCCTTTGTAGCGATTGTCGCACCCCCCCCCCCCCCCTTCTCTTTCCTTTCATACACACCCCCTCCCCTTGCACCGCCGCCGCTCTCTCGTCCTTCTGTCGCCTCTCTCCTTTCATTCTTTCATCCTCCTCTTTTGCATGTCTTCCGTTATCCCTCCCTCCCTCCCCCCATTAGGAAGTTTTAATGGCATAATTGTCACATTCCTTCTGGCACAATGAACAGCAGCAGTAATTAAAGAGCCTGCCGTTAATTACCTAAAACCCGACTCCTCCTCTCTCTCTCTCCCCCTCTCTCTCTCTCTCTCTCTCTCTCTCTCTCTCTCTCTCTCTCTCTATCTCTCGCTCACTCTCTCTCTTTCTCTATAACTCTGCTCTGCTCTTTCCGCAGTCCCTCTCTTCTTCCCTTTCTTCTCCGGTTCTCTGTTCGGTCTGTGTGTCGGCATCAAAGTCCTCCACCGAAAACACACACACACACACACACACACACACCATTTTCCCGGCCTTGACTTTGAGCGACAGTGAGGCTTTTGATGGGAGGACTTGAGTGGAAACTCTCATTTAGCGTCCCTTTTTTCATACTTTGGCCCCCCTCTCTCTCTTTCTTCCTCTTTCTCTCTTTCCCTCTCTCTCTCTTTGAAGACACCCAAATGACAGCACTCATCATCTTTGGTCAGACCGGAAAGTGTGTGACCTGGGGTTGATGGTGGTGGTGGGAGTGGGGGGTAGAGAGAGGATAGTGTGTGTCCGAGGGAGAGAGAGAGAGAGAGAGAGAGAGAGAGAGCGAGAGAGAGAGAGAGAGAGAGAGGTGGGGTCCGATAAAGAGGCAGTTTTATGATGGCTATGGGAACCTCTCAGATTTCCATGGCACTGACGAGGCCAAGTTTCCTCTGTCAGTGGCCACTCCTCCCACACAGATCACACACACACACACACAAACACACACACACACACACACACACACACACACACACACACACACACACACACACACACACACAAACACAAGCATTTTAAAGAGGAAGTCCCTGTTATATCCATGTGAGAGGGAGGTGCTAGCGAGTACTGAGAGGCCTTCTCCAACACACACACACACACACACACACACACACACACACACATACACACACACACTGTCACACACACAGTGTGTGACATATCCTGCAGGTATCGTGTGTCTTCCCTTATCAGCTGCTTTCTCTCCTACTGGAAAGACGTCTCTCGCTCCTTTTGTCTCTCTTCTCCTTTTGTCTGTCCATCCGTCTGTCATCCCTCTATTTGATCTTCCAGGGTCCCTCCCTCAACCCCTCACTCGTTCATTCGCAGTTTTTTTTATTCCACTCTAAAGATACCGACAAAAGAAATAGCCGAAAACTGCACTTTTGACTTTTAAGTTGAACTTTTCCTCCTGTCTCCTCCCGTTGTCCACTCACTCTATTGCGCTCTGTCTCCATCGCTATTTATTCTTTATACTCCTCCATTTTCTCTAAATCCTTCCCCCTTCAATTCCCTCTTGGCCGAAAAAGTCCAAAAACACGACGGCGTCATCGAACGACAACGACAACAATCGGAACAGAACAATAACAGACAAACAGTCTCTCTCTCAAGTTCTCTCTCTCTCCCTCCCTCTATCTATTACAAGCGGCCACCACTGAGGGTAGGGAGCAGATGCTGTCTGTCCAACCACCGTGCCCTGTAGCATTGTGGGAGCTTCACCTTTCACCCCCCCCCCCCCAGTCCCTCTCCAGGCTCCATGTGTTCTCCAACCGCAGAGGCTAATGTATTTTTTCTCCTTCTCCTGCTCCGTCTCTCCCTCCCCACCCCAAACCCATTTATTCTCTCTCCTCCCCATGTGTGTGTGTTTTGGTGGGTACGCTTAATGGGTGACCGAGGTTCGAACCAGGGGGATTTGTGGTGAAAAGGTCACGGCCATTGACTAGGTGTATGTGTACTCACACACACACACACACACACACACACACACACACACACACACACACACACACACACACACACACACACACACACACACACACACACACACACACACACACACACACACACACACACACACACACACACACAGGTGTGAGGCTTTCAATAAGGGGCTCTAGGGTTTTCTTTTATTTTCTTTTCGGCGATTGAGGAAGAAAAAGAGAGAGACAGAGACAGAGATGAAAAGCAGGTGATATAGATTTAGGGTTTGAGTTGCCAAAAATACAACCAATGCTTTTGCCAGTAGGCACATATCAGCAAAGGGGATTCGTTGAGACCCCCCCCCCCCGCCTTCTTGTTTCACACACACACACACACACACACACACACACACACACACACACACACACACACACACACACTGAAGATGATGTTTTATGCTTGTGTATGGATCGGATGCGGTGTCAGTGGCGGAGCTGCGAGTCGTCTCATGTCATTTTAGGAGTGTTGAGAGTAGGAGTGTTTGAAGAGAGGAAGAAGAGAGTGAGGAAGAAGAGTGGAAGAGGAGAGGAAGAGAGAAGGATCATCTGCTGCTCAGGGCTGAGTGAGCTCGGGGCCATCGAGGACCCCCCCGTTTGACATAGCTGACAGGTCTTTTCTTCGCTGTGTGTGTGTGTGTGTGTGTGTGTGTGTGTGTGTGTGTGTGTGTGTTGGGGGGGGTGTGGGTGTGTGGGTGGGTGTGGGTGTGTGGGTGTGTGGGTGTGGGCAGGCGCCGCCTTGGGCACCAAAATTAGCAAAGGAACTAATATACATGGAGAATTACATGATCATCTCTTTCTCCTTCTCTCTTTCACTCTCTCCATCACACACACATATACACACACACATTTGTGTTCTCCCAACACTTTCTCCTCCTCCCGTCCCTGGTCACCTTGTGAGGAGCAGCCTGCTCTGTGGCGCAGCTGCTGATTATGTCATTATTTCTGGACCATTTTGGTCTCCCTTCATGTGTGTGTGTGTGTGTGTGTGTGTGTATGTGTGTGTGTATGTGTGTATGTGTGTGTGTGTGTGTGTGTGTGTGTGTGTGCGTGCGTGCGTGCGTGTGCGTGGGTGTGCGTGAGACTAATGAAGCGTGGCAAAGGGACCCATGCCAAAATGACCAGGGCGTGCATCAGAGCTGCAGATGTGTCAGAGCAGCCCCCCCCCCCCCCCCCCCGCCCCGCCCCCGCCCCCCCCCACCACCACCATCTTTTCTGTGTCTCTCTCACATACACACATGCACGGACGCACACACACACACACACACACACACACACACACACATACACACACACACACACACACACACACACACACACACACACACACACAAACACACACATCTTCCCATTTCCCTGCCGGGGGCTGTGCCAAACCCGCTCCCCCTTCCAATTCAATCTGCAGTATATTATTTTTCTTTCTTCCCCTGCCATCTTGCTCTCTCATCCACCCTTCCTTCCAATCTCCTTGCATCCATCCTTCCATCCCCCCATCCAACCATGCAGCCACCCAACCGTCCATCATCTTCCATCCTGCTCCGTCCATCCATCCATCCATTTTGCTCCATCTCCTCCTTGCCCTCCATTCTTTATTGTCTGTCCACCCAGACGCACCCCCTTCTCTCCCTGCCCATCTCCCTCCCGCCTCCGGTCTCCTCCTCTCCAGATGTCCCACTCCTATCTTCCAGACTCCCTATCTCCTTTCTTCTCCCTCTGCCTCCTGCTCGCTCCCTTTCTTCGAGACACGCTGACTCCCTGACCTCTGGAGGCCCCCCCTCCACTTCACTACACTACTCCCTGACCCCCATTTAGATCAATGTCTGCCTCCTTTGCATGTACGTGTGTGTGTGTGTGTGTGTGTGTGTGTGTGTCTGTGTGTGTGTGTGTGTGTGTGTCTGTGTGTGTGTGTGTGTGTGTGTGTGTGTGTGCACGCGCGTGTATACGTGTGGTTGGTCCGTGTTGTATTGCCTGTTTGTTGTTTGTTGTTTGTTAATTGGACCATAAGAGCACAGGGGATATGGCCAACGTAGAGCTTCCTTATTTGATTGACGGTCGTGTGACAGCGACTACCCCCATACACACACACACACACAATCACAATCACACACACACACACACACACACACACACATCCACACACACACACACACACACACACACACACACACACACACACACACTGACATACACACACACACACAGTTGTGAACAGTGAGAGAGGGAGCTGGGAATGAGAGAGAGGGGGAGAGAGCAGAGAAAAGAGATGTCAAGAGATGACGAAGGCCTGATTTAAGGGTGCTGAGGCGGGTGGGGATCGTGGATGGGTGGGGGGGGTTACAATGAATTGCGGCTGGGTATAGAAGGGGGAAGGGGGAGGGGGAGCGAGGGTGGTGGAAAGATTGAGACTTCATCAGTGTCTTCAACCCTGTCCTGACCTTGACTCCCTCAGAGGAGGTGCACCTTGAGAAGAACCCATGTGATGCTCCAGCACACACAGACACACACACAGACACACACACACACACACACACACACACACACACACACACACACACACACACCACACATACGCACACACACGCGCGGCAGCCCCTCAAGGCTTTTCTCTGAAGGCTATCAGAGGTGTTAGAGCGGCCGGTGTTTACTCGGCATTGGCTGCTTTGCCATCCCCCTGCACCACCACCACCCACCCCCATCTTTATTCCCCATGTCGGACCACGGACACTAAACAGAACACAGTGGACACGGTCCTTCCTCCCCACCCCATTTATTAATTCCCTAATTCCTTGGGACAAAAAACAATACGCCAAAGGAAGACGGGAACAACGGAAGGAAGAGAAGGGGACAAACCAATGACGAGGGCAACGGAGGAAGAGAGGCACAAGAGGAAGGAAAGACAGGATGAAGGGTCCGCTCCTTCCCCGTGGTGATTCTCTTTCCCAGAGAGCTGAAACTCCCGCGCGGTGGCCGGGTCTTATCAGCAAGAGAAGAGGGGGGCAGGAGAGAGTGGACATGGGTTATGTTTGGTTATGTGACAGTGCGGTCCAAGAGCTTATCAAAGTCTTTGTAGATTATTGATCTGACTGGATACATAAGGCACAGAGGTCTGTGTGGTCCGTGTGTGTGTGTGTGTGTGTGTGTGTGTGTGTGTGTGTGGGTGTGTGTGTGTGTGTGTGTGTGTGTGTGTGTGTGTGTGTGTGTGTGTGTGTGTGTGTGTGTGTGTGTGTGTGTGTGTGTGTTTGTGTTTGTGTGTCGTGGTAGCTCTGGGAAGATCTGGATTGACTCACTGAGATGTCATGAGCTCGGTCAAGTTCAATTCTGACCTCACATTGACTAATTCTGGCAGGTTGACCGATCGGGCAGGATATATATAGGATGCCCACTGTATAGAGCGATGCACCTTGAGTAGTGAAGCCCCGATGGTCAATACTCATTTACCCCAAAGACATTTTGATATAGCGCGTATTTCTTTTTCTTAATGTTTTATTGTGAAAGCCATGAGAAGCGCTGGTGTTCCCATGCTCGGTGAGAGTTAGGAATTAACCAGGCCAGTACCAGGCCAACACGATGTGTCCATGTGTTTCATCCTTCAAGGCCACAGCTTGCGAGCACACACACACGCAGCCTTATCTTCCAGGGTCTCCTCTTGTTTGGCCAACGCTGTGCAAATAGAAGGTGCAATACATCTCCTGACAGTTTCCAAACGGCAAGGGGGAGAAACACATTGGCCAAACAAACAGCCAACCCTGAGTCACAGAGAGAGAAAAGATTTATCAGGCTTGGGGAGATACACACCACCTCGTACACACACACACACACACACACACACACACACACACACACACACACACACACACACACACACACACACACACAGTGTGTAACAGTAGCCTTTATTTGAGGGCTTAGGCCCCCTGGCTACCTTCTGAAGCGTTTGTCTAAGCAGTCTTAAGACAGAGGCCACTGTGGAAGTGAATAGCCCCCAGCTAGCCGTCCACAGGCTCCCATTGTCCTCCGTCATATTTTATTATCTCATCAAAAAGCAGGAAATCCGATTCCCCCCCTCCCTGAAAAAAAGAGCTTATGCTTCTGTCTCAAAGCAACCTGTCATGGGAGGGGAGGGGAGGTGGAGACGATGAGAGAGAGAGAGAGAGAGAGAATAGGGGAGAGAGTTTGTGGGCAGTCGGTGAATAAGAGTGATTAAATGGCTCATCGGTGTCTCCTCCTGGAGAGGGCCCTGCCCCCTCTGTCCGTCTTTCTTTCGTCTTTCTCTCTTTCTTTCGCTCTACCTTTTGCCGACGGCAGCATGCTCAGCCCTCTCTCTACTTGATCAGTGTTTACCAAACAAACAGCGTGGTGTGGCAACCCACGCAAAAGGTTAGGAACACACTCAGGCACGCACCTACATACAGATGCACACACACACACACACAACACACACACACACACACACACACACACACACACACACACACACACACACACACACACACACACACACACACACAAAGACACACACACACACACACACACGCTTCCACTTCCACTTACATTTCTACATTTCTCGTTTTTTGGGGTTCCGCCTCAGAAGTCGGACTAAAACCCTCTATGAAATATGTATGAAGGATAGTGAGCTCCACCCCTGGTCCCTCCGTGTTTACCGGACAGCAGTACGAATGGACGCCCCACAGCGGATAATCCCCCACAATGCCTCTGGAACAAAGACCCAACAGCTGACCCCAGGGAGAGACACAGAAGGGGGGTAGGTCTGGGGGAGTGTGGGGGGTGGGAGGCGGGTAAAACAGTCAAAGCTCGGTGCTGGCCGCCACGTCCAGGCAGGAGTCGAGCGCACGTACAAACAAATCCTGACGATTGCAAACAAAAGGCTGCAGGGACACGAATAACTCCCTTCATTCGCGCTGTCTCCCTCTCTCACTCTCTCTCGCTATCTCGCTCTATCTCTCTCTCTCTCTCTCTCTCCTTAAACACTCACCATTTTCCCTGCCTCTCTCACAGACTCACCTCTCACCTCCTTCCCGGTTCTTTTTATCACACCCTCTCTCCCCTCTCTCTCTCACTCTCTCTCCCTCTCTCTCTCTCTCTCTCCCCCCCTCGGTGTCTCAAACTCCCTCACCCCTCCTCCACCTCCTTCTCTCCTCCCTTACCAACACCCCAACCCTCTCTCCCTCCCTCTCTCCCTCTCCCTCCCTCTCTCCCTCCCTTCCTCGCTCTCTCAGTCAAGAGGATCAGAAATACCAATACCCTTTTCTCCTTGACATTGCCTTCTCCTTGCAGTCAGCGTTTTGCCGTCCTTTTATAGTCAAAACGTCAGGAGAAATACCGTGCAGGAATATTCTTAGTAATGCGGCACTCCCTGCGTCCAGTGCTGCACCGCTGCCCCCCCGCCCCCCCAGCCGAAATCCGTTCGGACCCTTGTACGTGCACACACGGTCAAATCCAGTCACCCCTTCTTCTGGGGTCATTCTGCCAGTGTTTCGGAGGCGACAGCAGCTCCAAACAATGACTTATACCCAGGTACCATCGCCCTGCAGGGATTGCAATATTTGGGGAATTGGGGTAACTTCTCTCCTCTCTCTTGCTCTCATACACACACACACACACACAGACACACACACTGACACACATATACAGACACACACACACACTGACACACATATACAGACTCACACGCACACACACACATATACAGACACACACACACTGATGAAAAGTTCTTCCATCTGTGCTGTGCATGTGTTAATTCACAATTTACCTTTTCACACGAGTAGTGGACATGAAGGCACACACACACACACACACACACACACACACACACACACACACACACACACACACACCTTAGCCTCCATTCATCACCCCGAGGGGGGTGTTTGGCTGTCCCATGATCGTGTGTGTGTGTGTGTGTGTGTGTGTGTGTGTGTGTGTGTGTGCGTGTGTGTGTGTGTGTGTGTGTGTGTGCGTGCTCCAGTGGCCACTAACCTTGCTGTGTCCTGACACTCCTGATGAGTATCTGCAGGACACTGGAGGAGAGAGGAGTAGAGCAACATACTGCCAGGCGGCTCGGGCAAGCTGCTCCTGCCGCTACATCCGTGCATGATTGTGCGTGTGTGTGTGTGTGTGTGTGTGTGTGTGTGTCTGTGTGTGTGTGTGTGTGTGTGTGTGTGTGTGTTTCGAGGGAGGCGGGCACTGAGACAGTCAGCATTATCCAAGCAGGTGACCCCTGAAGGCTGCTTCGCCCTGGGGGGTTTGAGTGGAGGAGAGGGAGAGAGGGAGAGAGAGAGAGAGAGAGAGAGACTCAGCCAGATGCACCGAGCGTGTGTGTGTGTGTGTGTGTGTGCGTGCGTGCGTGCGTGCGTGCGTGCGTGCGTGCGTGTGTGGTATGTTAGTTTGCACATATTAGTGTGCGAGTTTGTGTGTGTAAATAAATGTTTGTGCATGCGCGCACATGTGTGTGCGTGTGTATGTGTGTGTGTGTGTGCATACACAGCAAGCGTTTGTGTAGAGCTCTGTCACTGTACAGGATGTGTGTACAGCATGTGCACACACACCTCCTTGGCTCAAGGAGGTGTGTGTGCCTGTTTGTATGCCTGTGCGTGTGCGTGTGTGTGTGTGTGTGTGTGCTTGTGCAACTGCATGTGCTTGTGTGTGTGTGTGTGTGTGTGTGTGTGTGTGTGTGTGTGTGTGTGTGTGTGTGAGAGAGAGAGAGAGGGCAAGAGAGAGTGAAAACGAGAGGAGCACTGGCTCGGGGGAAGGTGTCACAGATCTTTGCCAGACTAATCATCTCGGCGGTGTCGCTGAGCGCTGCTGTCAGGGACACTAAAGAGGCGGCGTGTCGCCCGGCTCCCAAAGCGTTTAGTACTTCCTCTTTTTCGCCAGCGCCGCGGCCACACCGCTCCTGTCGCGTTCCGACGCCCGGATTCACGGCGGGGGGTTCATCGGGGCGTCGCAGGGTGGTGTTGGTGGTGGGGGGGGACTTTATCTGGAATTGATATGGTGAATAGGGAGAACAGAGATTGAATGTTGAAGGAAAAAAAAATGTTCAATGTACATTATTCTCTTTTGAACAAATGAACGAATGAAAGAATTGGGATTTTTCTCTCCCTCGCAGAATTTGGCCGTTCACAAAATATGGAGAGTGTTTTCTGTTGACTTGATTCAGTAGCGAGCATCCAAAGTCCATCTCAATAAAGCGAGACTGGCGCCCCCCCTCCCATGAACCCAGACTGGCCCTGTGAATACATTTGAAGGTTAACGATCGACGTCGTAACTTTCATTTCAGAAATGCCAAAAACAACCAACCAACCAGGATCTGACTCTGTAGAAGCACGCACATTGAAGAATATTATGAATATATGAGTTCCTTTGAAGCTTTTTTTGTTAATTCATTAAGATCATTTGAAGAATAGGAAAGTGGTTTACGCATATTCTTTTTCTTTGTTTTTAGACAGACAGACAGACAGACAGATAGATAGACAGATAGACACTATACACTTCTCGTTGTACGAATGTGCCCTGTTCTAACCTCCGCCTCTTCTCTTCTTCCAGGTTCCCGAGCGCTTCCTGGAGGTTGCTCAGATCACGCTGCGGGAGTTCTTCAACGCCATCGTGGCCGGGAAGGACGTGGACCCGTCCTGGAAGAAGGCCATCTACAAGGTCATCTGCAAACTGGACAGTGAGGTCCCCGAAATCTTCAAGTCCCCCAACTGTCTCCAAGAGCTCCTGCATGAGTAACCCCCGCTCCATTTCTCACCTTCCTCCTCCTCCTCCTCCTTCTCCTCCATCGCTTTTGTGCGCCTCTCCCTTATTTTCATAGATTTTTAAGGCGATATTCTCTTTTTGTTTTGATTTTTTTTTTTTGTTTTTGTTTTTATTTTCTGTTTTTTTTTTATTCTGCTAATCTGCTTTTAATTTCCTATTTCCTGTTTTTACTTTTGAATGTATGAAAGTTATGAAGTAGCATTCCCGAATCTGAAGCCCCTGTGGCATTTTTTTCCTACCTACAGTTAATAACCTAGCTATTGTGTTGTTGTTGTTCTTATTACCATGCTGATTATCACCATGATTACAGATATTGTTTTTATTTTTTTTTCTATGATTCTGCTGATATGATATGAAGAAACTATTGAAACCTATTGGGGGTGTGTGATTTTATTTTATTATTTTTTTTTTGTGAGTGTTCTCTTTTCTTTTTTTTTTTCAATGGACTGTATGAACCCTCATCTGTTTGCCCTGCGATGCAAAACAAGAACAATTCCAGCGATGGCGGATCGCAAAAAATAAGACTTTGAGAGGAGAGGGAGTGACCCCCGAAATTGACCCCCCCCGCACAAGCTCGCGCACTTGGAAGAAGAAGCCCTGTTCCCCAAAATCACAAACGACACTGAACCACGATGCTCAGGAGTGTGTGCCCCCTGATGAACTGTCCCCACCGTGCCACGTGGGCGCCCAATAGACTGCACTAACCAAGATGGAAGAGACACACACACACACACACACACACACACACACACACACACATTTCCTGCTGAAATTATTGATTGATTGATTGATTGATTGATTGATTGATTGATTGATTGATTGATTGATTGATTGATTGACACTGGACTAGTGGTACAGATTTTTTTTTACCGAGGTTACCGATTAAAGGGACCAGGACTGATCTCAATCCGCTACTGAGCTCAAAATGTGCTTTGAAGTGTGTGTTTTATCTGCAAAATAGGGCATTATGTTTATTGGGTGTACATTATTTTTAAGATGAATATTCTTCCTGTTGTTTATGATAATTATAATTATTATAATTATAATTATTATTATTATTATCATTATTATTATTATTATTGTTATTATTATTATTAATAATAATAATAATAATAATAATAATAATTATTATTATTATTATTATTATTATTATTTGTCATCAATGCTTGCTAAAGATTGGCACTTGGAGATTTGTTTGTTCCTTGACAAGGTTACAGAAAAAAATAAATTATTATAATTAATATTACATATATATTATTCCGCAAAGAGTTTCTCAAATATATTATCGCCCGTGTACCGTGTCTCCTGCCCACTCGATTTTTTTGTTCATCCAGAGTTGAAGTGGATTTTTTTTCCCATTCTTTCTTCCTTTCTTTCGTTCTTTTTTGTGGTATAGGTGGTTTGTGGGAGGTGGTGCTCGGCCTCAGCCCGGGGGCTGAGGTAGAAATAGCAGCCTGGAAATTGGAGGGGGTTTTATCCTTTCAAATCGTCGTGCCGCGCGTAGGGGATCCAGGGACCTCGGCGGGCTCCGGTAGCCTCCGTTAGCCTCTAGCGACGGCTTTGGCACATGACAGAGAAGGGAATCTGGAGGGTCTTGGGAGAGTCTCCTAAAATCCGCGACCACTCCGTCTTTTGAAATAGAGACACCAGAGACGGTGAACTGGTTTGGGGTTGACTCAGTGACCCGTTGACTCGTCGGAGCTACACTACACTGCGACGGCTGCGCGGAGATTATTTATTCGCTGCTTTTTTTTAACCCACGAAACGCCACCCCTTGATGTGAGATGTGAGATGAACTTGGACTTGGACTGTTTGATGACAAACGACAGGCTTTCTAATGTGATTTACCTGGAGTAAATAAAAGTATGAATTATGATATGACGCTTTTTCTTTTAAACAACAGCAAGCTCTGATACTTGAATATATCCAAATACGGAGGCATTTAAAAACATATACCGAGGGGGGAAGAGTGCGTTTATGGAACACCCTTATGCTTCAAGTGTATCTCCCTTCACCACAACCAGGAACTCTCACGCACACGGCTCCTTCCCTCTCCACACAGCGCAGGGGTCGGGGGTCGCGGGTCGGGGGTGAGCTCTCGGCCCAGGAGGCGGAAGGAGGGAACCGCAACCCTGAGAGAGGGGGATCGAGGCACAGAGCGTCTGAAACTCCTCCGTCCGGTGGTCGATCCCCCTTTCCCACCCCCCTGCCATTACAGTTTCACAGCGCCGCCCTTTTCGGTTCCACCCGTGAGATATCTTACGCCGGGTTTTTGTTTTGTTTTTTCCCACGTGTATCTGGCGTTGCCTTGATATGCCCTCTCAGGCTTTGTCTGTGATGGTGAGTTTTTGTGTCTTTTTTTGGGGGGTCGGGCTGTTTGATGGGGTCGATTCTAAACCTCTGAAAGACCATAGGACCTGTGCGTGCATACGTGTGTGTGTGTTGGATGGGGTTGTGGGAGGGTGGCTGAGTGGTTTTGGTTATGGGTGGTTTTTGGGTGGTGTGTGTG
>NC_137189.1:14171404-14173904 GCF_960531495.2 Zeus faber
TTTGTTCTGCGGGCCGCGTGTCAGCCAGACCTTGGCTGCTGTATCAGCACAGGAGATAGAGGACTTTGGCTTTTCAGTCTTAGATCAACGGCCGCACTATCTCAAAGGCAGCCAGTCTTTCCCAATGTTTGCCCAATGTTTGTCCCCATGCAGGGACACACACAAAACTTTGACACGGCCCTCAAGGCCCCTCTCCAAGTCCCTCCTCCTTGCATGGCAGCTTGTTATCGTACACCCAGGTTCAAGAACTCTCCGCGTTGGCCGCTGAAGGGTTTGCACATGACCCCTCAGCAAAAATAAAGCATTCGTTTTTTGTTTTGACCCAGCATTCTTCATTTAATACATTTCCTTGTAAAATTACAACAGTGGTTCTCAACATGGGGTCCCGGGGTCCCTGGGAAAATTATTAATTGTTAAACTGAAATATTATTAAGACGTTCGCACCATTAGAGAATGTACAGTAATAACTGTTTTGATCCTCGTTGCAGTTATCTCCCTGACTATAGCATAGACAGGTATGGAACATTGGTTTGGAATCATTACAAAATCATATCTAACAATAAAAATCTTCTGAGATTGGGGGCCCATCCGGGGGCCTCCTTTTAAGGGTCCTCCATATGAAACATGCGAGATTACAGCACGTAAAGCACACAAACACTGGCATGAGCTACAATCACTATAAAAAAAACAAGCAAAAAAACAACAGAAAAACCTTCCTACTTAGATCAACATTCGTGAGGAAGAAGAAACAAGAATCCGGGGATCCGCTTCGATTATCCACCCACCCAAAAAAAGAGCGAAATGAGCTGTCCGTCGTTTGAACCGCTCTGACACCTACTCTCGCAGAATGATTGCGGGCTTGAAAGCGACACTCTCAACAGACGCTTTTTGAAGATGTTCTCTGATGACGGGACCTTTCGCTTACAGCGAAAGTGAGAGTTTTTCGCTCCATGCGCACAATGGCCGCGCCTTTTTTCTCCTGAGGGGAGTTCAGGATTATGCCAGGATGAATCATTCGACGTGACACACCGCCTTGCATTGGTAATCAGCAAACTGCAAAATGCCTTCCACATGCATGAGGTGTTTCGTAATGAACAACAAAACTAAAATTGGTGCCTTAATAATTAATACAACCTACTGTGGATTAAGCAGATCAATGCTTATTCTTCACCCATTCATACGTGGGTAGATTGGCTGCTGTTCAGCCTGAACGTACTTTAACAGCAAGACATCAAGGACGGGGACATCTAGTGGTTAGAATGGTAAGTGCTATTTCATACCGACGTTAATTTGACAGTAGGTCAATTTTATTTTTTAGGTCCAAACTTTCTTATTATTTTCCACTATTCTATACATCTTCTGTGTGTGCTATTTATGTTCTTTTTTGTACCCCATACTGTAGATTGTAATTGTGTGTGTGTGTGTGTGTGTGTGTGTGTGTGTGTGTGTGTGTGTGTGTGTGTGTGTGTGTGTGTGTGTGTGCGTGCGTCTAAGTGTGTGTGTTTATGTGCATGCATGGGTGTGTGTGTGTGTGTGTGTGTGTGTGTGTGTGTGTGTGTGTGTGTGTGTGTGTGTGTCTTTGTGCTTGTTTTCTGGAATTGGAAGATTCCAGTTGGAGAGATCATTTTGTCCCCTTTTCCCTTCTCTCATTCCCTACCCCCTCATCTCTCTCTCTCTCTCTCTCTCTCTCTCTCTCTCTGGATGGCTCCAACGCAACTGGAGCCTCAGAGGCTCAAGAGAGGAGAGCCTGGGAAAGGAGGAACAAAGGGCCGTCCGTCTGCAGCCATCGCAACTCTGCGCCTCCTCCTCCTCCTCCCTCTCTTCTCCCTCTCCTCTCCCCACAGGCCGGTGCTCCAAATTAAGACTTCAGACGAGAAAATGGGCTCGGTAAAACAGAAAGAGAGAGAGTGAGGGGAGAGAGGCAGAAGGAGCTCTGTAACACGCCAAGAGGAGCAGCACGACAAAGCCTCTGTTGTTGGACTGAACTGTCACTGTGTCAGCCCTTGTTGGGGGGAACACACACACATGCCCACACACACACACACACACACACACACACACACACACACACACACACACACACACACACACACACACACACACACACACACACACACACACATACACGCACACTATCAAACACACACACACTGTATCAAACTCACATTCTCATACACACACACATACACGCACTAGAAACCCTCACAACCACACACATGCATTCTGACAGTAACATAAACCGACATCATCGTCCATGCACACACACACACACGCGCACACACACACACACACACATGCACACAAGCATGTCACATTAATAAGATTACACAAAACTCCTGCAATCCATAATGAGCAGACAGAGTTCTCCAGCAGATGTTAGTTTCCAGGGTGCTGCTTCCTCCAGGTAACAGGTCAGAGGTCACCTGTAGAACAGGTGTTTGCCCTTGAGGGCCCCCCAGTGTGACCAACGGGACATGTTGACACTGGGTATCATTTATTA
>NC_137189.1:14178904-14193904 GCF_960531495.2 Zeus faber
TCTGGTAACCGTCCCGGGAGTATTAATACAATAAGCACAGAAAATATAATACAAGAATGTTTTGTTTTTTTTGTTTTTTTTTTATCAACGTAATCCCCAGAGATGAGGGCAAAACCAACCTGGAATATAATCCCAAGGAGGAGGGCCCCTGTCTGCCTTTCATCACTGTGCCAGACAAAGTCAAACGTACTCACATACAGTAAACACAAAACACAAACGTACACACACACGCGCACACACACGCACACACGCACACACACGCGCACACATCCTCCATTCCTCATCCTCACATTTAATAATCAACCCATAATCTCCAAGATGTCGGTATGCAGTACATCCGCCACCGCGTCCTCCATGTTTCCTCTAAGAAGATGACTATTTATTCAGCACTGTCAACGTTCCAGCACCATTTCTTTAAACATATACTCCTTTTTGAAGTTTGTCGGGGGGCGGAGGTTCACAGGGCGTTAATATCGAGGCTATATGTTAGATTCACTTATGTGATAAGGCAGCCTGGCTGGATTTGCACTAATAATAACAAAACCTTTTTTTTGAAAAAGATACGTAGTGTCTCGGTCAACCACGCTTTTGCCAACTTTTTACAATTTACTGCTAAATAGATCTGGTTGTTATACCTCACCTGGGACTTTTTTTCAGTAAATCTTAGCAAAGCAAAAGGATGAAATTGAGACATTTTACCGTTGTGGAACATAACGCTGCGTGGAAGGATACTTTTAGCGATCGACAGAAGGACGGTAAAGGATTAACGTCATTGGAACATCCACAGTGTCTGAGGTCTGCGAGACAACACCGCTATTTGCTAAGTAACTTTCTTTCCCCTTTCCTTGTGCTCTCTATTTCTCTTTCTCTCTTTTCCCTCCCTGTCTCTCGTGTATCTAAGCAGCGTAATTTGAGTAAATGACAGGGGAACATCTGCTGTGCATAAGAGAGAGGCCAACACTTTAACATGCAGATGTCTCTCTCCATCTGCATTAATTCAATAATTACTGCAATAGAGGCAGGGTGAAAAAAATCTTTTTTATAGCTTAAGACAATGTTATCTGTGCCAGTTGGTACGCGGAGGGCATGGGTGTGTGTGTGTGTGTGTGCGTGCGTCCGTGCGTGCGCGTGTGCGTGCGTGCGTGCGTGTGTGTGTGTGTGTCCGTACGCAGGAGTGTGGCGTTGGAGAGGAGGGGTAGATTATTACACCATTTAGCCAGAGCAAGCTGTCACATTGTGGAGAATCCCACTAATTCTGCCGTGCCCTTGGCGTGTCACTGACAGGCTCCAAGTGACCGATGATGCCTCAACGCCACCACTTGGCCACAAAAAGACCAACCTGGCTCTCACTCCAGTGAGAATGTGTGCGTGTATGTGTGTCTGTATGTCTATTTGTCTGTGTATTTGTGTGTTTTTGTGTATATATTGTCTTCACATCTGCATGCGTATAAATATCTATTGTGTACACCCACATACACACGTTTGAGTGTGTATGTGGGTGCGATCATAACACATCTGGTAATGCATGGCTGGGAACGGAGAAAGGTGTCGAAATATTTTCCTCATTGGTTAATAAGGCAGGGTCTATAAATCAAACCGAATTCTACAAATGAATCGGCAGTGCGACAACAGACAATTACAGATCAGTGTTTCTGGAGCTACAGTCGACCTGTGAATCTGTCTTAATGACTTTTAAAACATCCCGTCTCATAACACTCTGACCGGGAAGCCATAGTTAATGTTTGCATCAGGCCATAGAGGACACGGAATGTAATTGCCCTGCGCTCAAAAATGACTTTGTCGAAAGCTGGGCTTGAATGTCTTGCCCTTATAATGCAATTAGATGATTAAAATTAGGAGTATGGAGGAGATAACATTTGAACTGGTTTTCGGGAGGGGGGGGGGGGGTTCAGACCCAAACACAGCTACTCTCTCCATAACATTTCTGGTCGCACAGCTCAAAAACAAGACAAAATAAAACACAAACAACAATGGCAGTCGACGGAACAAAAGAGTAGATGACTCTGCAGCTGGTAGGACTATAGATTAGTGTCTGAGCTGCCCACATACGCCAAGAATGGGCTCGGTTCGTGACCTCTTCCCTATGCAGTGTCAGGTCAATAGGGGGTCACCATCACCATTAATGGCACACGCTGAAAGATAAACACACTCACAACCACGCGCCTGACAATTGCATGCTCAGGATATATAGCATATAGGTTTCAAAAGAGGAGGGCGGTGAGAGGCAGAGTGGCCTCATAGCTAGTGAGATCCAGGAGAGCTTTAGGCTGGCTGACCCTGCGAGCCACCTAGAGGTTGATAAGCAAACATGAAGTGATTTCCAGAAGAAAACAGGGCAGAGGGTTAGGATCCACAGCATTGGTTGTTATGGTACGGCAGAGATTTGAGCAAATTAACCTTTTATTTTGGTTGGGGGTGTGCAGAGCAATCAATGCACTGTTTGGTGCAATAGCACCTAGTTGTGCCTTAGTGCCCCCATCTTGTGTTTTTCGACTGTAATATGTCAAGAAATCAGGGTGTTTAATGTCAATCGGACCTTGGGTGAAGGAACTACAGCCTTTAATGTTTGCTTTTAAATTGAAGCACCCCCATGGGGCCAATTAGGGCTATATTTATTGTAAAGCGCGTGCTCACTATTATCTAGATTCCTGCCAAAGTGCAAATTGTTCATGAACGCACCTGTTTTCTTTCAGTTCTTTGGCAACGTTTTGAACAAATGAAAGAATAATTACAAATCAACTAATTAGAATATGAAAACATACATCTCAGTTCAGGGATACATATTTGAGTTTTTTGTCAGCTCAATAAGTCATTTGACAGTATAGAAGTATAAGTGCTTTGATGTGTTATTTTCCACCAGGAGGAGATGTCACTTGGGTGGTGTGTGGTAGGAGAGACTACCACAGTTACATTTGGCACAAATATGAAATACTTCACCTTTGAATACACATACAACGACTGTGAGACAATGAGATGTGTGGGACGGTAGCTCAGGAGGTAGAGCTGGTCCTCTAGTAATCTAAAGGTTGCTAGTTCGATCCCAGGCTCCTCCTGCTAGCATGCTGTAGTGTCCTTGAGCAAGACACTTAACCCCTAATTGCTCCTGATGGCTGCGTCCGTCGGTGCTTGAATAATTGGAGGTCGCTTTGGATAAAAGCGTCTGATTAATGTAATCCGCACACTAGCATATCATAATCCAACCAACACAAACCAAGAATGGTGAATTACAATCCAACTCATGTCAATGTTGGTTTATAGCCCTCTTTTGACAGTTTAATGCAAAGAGCAGGACTTCTTAGTGCAGGACCCTTCAGTAGCACATCTGGCAACAGGCCCTTGCTACTTTCACAATAATACTCAATGTCCAGAAAGACACACAGAGACAGGCTAGGACAGACACAAAGAAAAGAGGAAGCAATCAGCACAGACTTGCTGAGAGTTTCACTAGATACACAGTGCAGGTAGCTGAGCCAAGAGTCGTCTTGTGATTCCATCTGTTGCCTTACGTTGGAAAAATATTACTGTGGCGTGGGGATGGGGTGGTTTTGAGCAGCCACACCTGACCTGGATCTAGGTGATTGGGTCAGGGTGGCTGCATACCAGTTGCTCATTGGTTGGGCTAACGAGCAGCAGGTTAAAACCCGAATTCACACACACGCACACACACGAAGGATAGGAACCCTGTCATGACATGTTCAATCTGCTCCTGGCTAATTCCACCTAGCGTTCGCTCTACAATAAACTCATGTTTACAACCCATTGTCGTCTGTGTCTCTCTGTCAGAGGGCCCTGGAAATGTCACTTGGGTGGTGTGTGGTAGGAGAGACTACCACAGTTACATTTGGCACAAATATGAAATACTTCACCTTTGAATACACATACAACGACTGTGAGACAATGAGATGCAGTCACAAAAGAAGACAATTGAGTCTGCATCAATCCACATGTACGCACACACAAACACACCTCACTCTTGCATGCCAGCTAAACATAGGGACAAAGGAAAATATGTGTAAACTTGGCAGGCCAACTTCCTTTGATTGCAGCAGTGCTGCAGTAGGAAACAATGCACATGTGCTATTAATACACCAAGGAGAGAGAGAATTCCTCTTAGAGGAAAGCTCAAAGGAGCCACCAGCCGGGCTATTTACAGACTCACTGACTGATTGGATGCCCGACTGCACTCCACTTACTGTACTCTCTGCATCTTGTCTTACTTCACTCTTTTTTTGTCTGGACGGACTGTGATATGCTTGCAAGTACAGTTTTCCAGACACCAAACGGGCAAAGGAACGATCTTAGGTCAGACGTAGGTTGACTTTCAACTGGCGACAAACTTGACTTAAACGGCTGCTCCCCATTCTCAAAGCACAGTTAAAGAGCGTCAAATCCCCGCTCACTAAAACCTACATGAGCCCGACCTTCATTAGCATAGCTAACAAACTCTCCTGAAAGCACAACAGCGGAGGCGGAGAACAATAGCCGTCTATTAAAAGGGGGGAGATGAGGAGGAGAGGGAGATGGAGATGGAGATGGAGGGGTGCGGTGAAGGGGGGTAGCTATTGTTCTGGACTGATTTAGCCACTGGTGTCACCCTGCAACTGTTATCACTTCTAAGTTTAGCCGGGGTGGCTGAAGAGCACGAGGAGGAGAGGGAAAAGAAGAAGGAGGTGGGTGGGGGGGGGGGTCGGAGGTGACACTGAAGGGTGTCAGATGATATGCATGCAAAATGGAGGGGGGTAAGGAGTGAGAAGGGGGTGAAAGCAGAGTAATGATGTATTGTCAGGACTCCTTTCTAGAAGCCTTCCACCGAAAACGGTGTTGCTGAAGGAATGACGATAGGAAGAGGGGAAGAGGAGTAAGAGAACGGCAGAGGTGTCGGGCGTGTGTGTATGTGCATGTGTGTGTGTTTGGTCATTGGAGGGGATGGAGGCTGAGTGACTTTGAACACATTTCCCCCTTTCAGGGAACAGCAGTAGCGCCAACTGAACACTGTGACAGAGAGAGATGAACTGAGGAGGAGGAGGAGGAGGAGGAGGAGGAGAAGAGGGGAGATGGATCGCTCCAGCTGTCTGCTCATAAAGCGGCCGAGGGGTGAGGCGCTAAGCCCCTCAGTGAAAGCAGAGCTTAGTTAGGTGACACAGGGCAGAAGACCCCACTCTGTCCAGCGTGGCCCCCGGCGCAGGGCCCGAGCCAAAGCAAAGACACATGGATAAACAGTGGGAGACGAAGCCCCACGCCTGCAAGGCCCACTGGGCTAAGACCGCTGGGCAAACGGGTATAAGCAGTCAGGCAAGCAAGCAGGCAGCCGGGCGGGCAGCCGGCGTCACCCCTCACCCACCCACCCACCCACCAGGAGACAATGGGGGGGGTCAGGCTTAAGGCCCGGCTCCCTAGTCGGCCGATGAGGGAGTGGATGGCATGGCAGACATTGTCTCGCTCAAGTCAGTGAGTTCATCCTAAGGAATGCGGATTTAGACGCTTTGTGTGGCGGCTCGAGGCTGGGCATGCAAGAACATTTTTATGTCCAGTCTTGGAATGTTGCATGACACAGAAGTGATAAACTACAATGCTCTGATTAAGTTGACTCCGCCCCCACTTCACAACGAAGACAAAACGCAAGGTCCACTCCGTATCTCTGCCAGTGTCCTGCCGGGTTTGTACTAACTAGGGATTGAGAGCTACACAACGCCGGGTTATAAGGGGAGGCGGTGAGAAGCCGTCCCAGCACCACTATGAACACCAAAAGCACGGAGGGGTCTTTAACCCCGCTGGATTTCACACGTCAACCCCACCCGTGACCCCGCAATAGAGAAGCATTAGCAGCTGCAGTTTTACGAGCTTCTCAATGTGACAACGCACAGCGCATATCCTGTCAGCGGTATTGCCATAAGACTGGCTTCCATAAGTGCCTTGTTTACATCGAGTAGAGGAAAAGGAGGATGTTGGTAAAGTGCAGACTGGCAGACTGGCTCTGTAGATTTGTGGTTGGCCCTTTTTGTGGAAAAAAATGTAATCTATTACATTTGTCATCTACGGCCATTTTACACTGTGGTGTGGGCTACACCATCACGTAGACCTATACCATAAGTTAACTGATGACCCCGATTTTAGGTCCTAAAATTCTTGCCTATAAGCAACAGACTGTGCTTACTTTACTACTGTACTAATAAACTGACCCCAAGTGTGGATGGATCCCCATTTGATATGAGGCAACTATCTTGGGTGAATTTGAGTATCACATCGGCTAGATGTATTATATCATGGAACATGGAGGGAGCTCCAAATGAATATAGAAATTATATTATATTTCAAACCTATTAAACCACATTTTTTATTGAAATATATCAATCAAATATCAATATATACTGTAAGTCACTTGTCCTGCAACCCTATATGCATTTCAACTGACCCCACCTGGGGTCGTAACCCCACGGTTGAGAATGGTTTTATGGCTTATGGATTATGAGGAAAGAGGAATTTGACAGTGATACGTCGTCTTTTGAAATAACATTTTACTGATATGTCTGAATGCTTTGAATTACTGGTTTCCACTGGCTGACGGTTTGCATTTAAAAAGGTTTGCTTTGCATGTAAAGGACCGATGTAAAATGTCTGTCTTCAGATGCAAAGCAAACCTTGTTACAGTCAATAAATCCCTGAGATCCCTGAGTGAACAGAGAGCGTCTATCCATAGAGACTGTATGGATAGACTCCCTCTGTTCACTCACAGATTTATTGGGTTGAATACTGTTTTTTTTATCATCACTATTGAGCGCATGGTCTAAGTTTTGGACAGAAGGACTTTCCTATCATTGTTATTTTTGTTTATTGTTATTTTTTATTATTGATGTTGTGTTTTCTGTTATGTTATCACAAGCTAGCAATTTGCTTGCGTGCATCCCTGAGCGCCTTTCAAGCCAATGTACTTTGATTGAACAGATCCTCGATGTGTGTTCGCGCCAGAATTGCTGTCCAGTTGTGATCAGATCCCCCAAGATGCACTTTAATGGCAAATGTGAACTGGGTCTAAAGGTAACACAGAGAAGAAGCATCTTTTGTTTTTTTTATGTAGCACTGATATGACACAAGCTCTTGAAACTCTTGAAGATCATCACCGTCGGATGATTTCAGGATCATATTTAATGCGGCTCAATGTGTGACTTTGATTAAATAAACAAAAAAGAATGTATGATTCTGAATGTCTGATGAAATTTCTTCAAAGACATCTAAGCCTAAATGGTTCAAAGTAATTTGGCACTGTAGGTATTAAATAAATATGATTCCTTTCTTGGGGCAAACAGGGTAGGACTGCGCTGTATCTGTTTAATACTTGTGTCCTGTCTCTTTCTCTGTCGATTTATCCTAACAGGGTTTCTTTGAGAACAAAATCTACTTAGGTTTTATTGTTTTCTTATTATTTCTCATCATTGGAAATTATAATCCTTTCATCTAATCCCCCTCCCCCCACCTCTCTTCCAGATCATATCCATTGAGATCATCCACCCTGACAAAGCAAGGAATCAGCACCCCGGCGAGTTCTAAAGGGATAGTGCCCAGGAACAGGGGGTTTCTTCCAAATCAAATCAGGTTCCTCTGATGTAATCAAGACGAGACGCCAAAGACGACGACATAATCTCCCAGGGACATGCCTCCACTGCTTCGGCGTTATTAAAAATGAGGAGAAACAATTCTTTAGATTGAAAGTCTGGAAAAATGGAATTATAATAAATCAGGGGAAACTGGGGCAAGGTTGGATAAAGGCTTCAGATACAGATGAGGTACAAATCTTCACATCGGTGTGTGTGTGTGTGTGTGTGTGTGTGTGTGTGTGTGTGTGTGTGTGTGTGTGTGTGCGTGCGTGTGTGCCCGTGTGCGTGTGCGTGTGCGTGCGTGCATTTGTGTGTGTGTGTTTATGAAAAATTCTAATTTACTCAATATTAACTCTCTGACCTGAGCTCACCGTTTCTACAAGTCTCCAAAGACAGGGGCTGGTGCACTGCTGACTGCAATTTAGATTCTGTAAGTCGTGTCTGCTAGGTAGTGGGAATAAGGTCACTGGTACAGGCCTACTCCCAGTAAGATCCCAGGGATGGAGTCATGGGATGAAGTGCACTTACAATATACAGCCACAAGATGGCAGACTAGAACGAAGGCGCCACTACACTTTGCCCTTATCTGGCCTACTCGGTCAGAACTATCAACTATCACTGTTGGATAATAATAATAATAATAATAATAATAATTATTATTATTATTATTATTATTATTATTATTATTATTATTATTATTTATACATTAATAGTATATGCAGATATTTCATGATAGTGTACATTAAAACATGCTCAGTGTATTCTTAATTATCACCACTAGATGGCGATATTTTATTTCAGTTTGGTAAAGTCGAAAGTTTTCTAATAATGGAGTCGACACTGATCCCACACTGATTTGCAAGGCGGCAAAAAAAACACAACACAACACAACATAACATAACACAACACAACACAACACACATAAAATTACCCAACACAAAACAACACACAACATATATATATATATAAATCCCACAGAGAAATTCAGTATGAATAAGATGAAGGATAAATAGATAAATTGATAAATTGACACATTGATAGACATTGGGCCACAGACCCATTTGCTAAGATTTCGTCTCCCCAATCTTGGGATTTTTTTTCTATCGTTAAACACAAACCTCCACACCTGTCTGCACTATAGTTCGGGAGACAACGGTGACACTATGCTCAAGACGTGCGTTATTCCATTATTCTTCTATAAGCACATTCCCTAATAGTAATTATAAACCATTTTCGGAACCCCCCTGACACTGGGCCCCTGGGAGGTCCCCAGACCCTCCGATAGGAACCAATGGAAAGTCACATACAGGCTGATATGCATTCATACACAGCAATGAAGTGTTCTCCTCTTCTTCTTTTTTTCATATGGACACTGGTACTGTAGGTACTACTATTTATTTCATAGTACTTTATAATGCTACTTTCAAATACTACTTTATTTCATGTGTATTTATATATATATATATAGATATAATGTGTGTCTGTTTGTTTGTTTGTTTGTTTATTTATTTAAAGATATGTATTTATTCAATGGAATAAAGAATAAAATACATAAGTACTTCAGTATTTCAATACATCATTAATGAGATAAACGTTCATTTTTACGTTCGTTCCAATCGGCGGTGGGCGTCGCGCGCCGTCCACGCGTTTCTCGCGCGCACCAGGCCAGGTGTGTGAGAGGCGCCCCCAAAAAAGTGGCACGACGTCACTTCAGGGGCTGATAAGGTCACTCAAACCCCCAAAACCCCAAACCCCCAAACCCCCAAACCCCCAAACCCCCAAACCCCCAAACCCATGCTGGCCCCCGCTGGACGCTCCCACGCAACATCAGGAAGCGCGCGAGGGCTTCCCACGCGCGCGCGGGCGCCGGGGTCCCTCCCCCCCCCCCGCCGCGCGTGGAGGTCGGACCACGCGCCTCGGGGTGACGGCAGCACCGGGGGGGGGGGGGGGGGGGGGGGGGGGCGGGGGTCCGCGGGGCGATCGGCGGCACCGGCAATGATGAAGGACGCCATCGAGGGGGTGGAGAGGTTCGACAGCCCGGGCAAGGGCCGAGGTCTGCGGGTCTCCCGAGCCTTCAAGGCGGGGGAGCTTCTCTACTCCTGCCCCGCCTACGCCTGCGTGCTGTCCGCGGGCGAGAGGGGAGGCTGCTGCGACTTCTGCCTCACCAGGTACCGCGCTACGGCCATTGCCGCCTTTATCGCACGTCATCTCATATGTCGTGACTTGTGCTGGAGATGAGATGTCGTCTGCCTTGGCGCGTAGTGGTTATGTATGTAATTCGCCACGCTGAATAAACATGAGGTAATTGCAATAATTCCGAATCTCGCAATGCAACCGATGGGACTCTTCGATGGACGTGTGTCACGTGACCTGCGTGACGGCCACGTCACACGCACGCAGCAGATAGCGATGCACCTTATTCCATCTACTGTTCAAAGGTAATTAAAAATGTATGTGCCAGCATACTACACTCCAAAGTTGGAGGAAGAGGGCATCACCCTCCTCCATGGGTCAGCGGCTTGGTGTCCAACACATGCGTGGCTATTTGATATAATAGGGTCAAGGTATTTGTCAAAATCTTTATACACAATTGCACTTGCTGAGATTGTATTTGCGGTACATTTCAAGATGTATTAGTCCATCTCTAATAGCACCAACAATGCACCTACAACTACATAACCCTCAGACTTCAAACGCCAGGACTATGGCCTGAGCTTTCTCTTCAAAGAAACAGAGCACCTCATCAAGTCAGACAAGAAAAAATAAAAAGGTAACATGACTGATCCTTCTAATTTGATGCTGGTTTATATATATCCTCTGAGACAGACACCAGCGGTAATAAAAGGAAAGTGTTTATATAAGAAATAAGAAGTCGTATTGGAGCACTCAACTACAGTTAAACCATTGTAAGAGACAGACTTGTTAATCATTTTGTGAAATGTATTCCCTTATTAAACAGGCATTGTTGCAAACACACCAATTAAGACTAAATAAACTTCTCTGGACCTTCCCTTTGGTAAGGTATTCCCTCGTAAGTGCAGGTGCATGTGTTCTTGGATAACCTCGTATCGACAGACCGCAAACATAGACAACTGATTTAATCGATTAAGTAGACTTTATCTCCTTTTTGTTGTTCCTGCTTCATAACCCTTCTTTTTCCCAACCAGGGGGATTATTAAACTCTTCTGCTTAGTCATTTCACATTTTCTTGCATGGTTGTCTGTGTTTTTATCTAAGTCTTTGCACGGTTTTAAGGCCATTATGCAGTTTGGGATCTCTGTTTACTTAGTTTGCACTGTAAGCATACTAAGCAAGCAAGTTAACACTCTTTCAACCAATATTGCTAAAATGTTTCTACAAAGTAAAACATCTTAACCCTTTGCAGAAGAAAAAAGTAGAATAAATTATAAGCTTGTCATCTCATTGCCAAATCAAGTGAAAGTACGCCCTTTAATAAGTATAAACCATCAATCCCTTAATTTAGCATGTTACTGTGTTTCATACAAGAAAATATCACCAAAGCAGTAACTGATTAAAAAGAAAGCTTTATTTTATTATTTTTGTTATTATTGGCACCTAGTTTGGGATCTGACATGAAAACAAGGGCTATTTTTGGATGATTTGAGACAGAGAGATACCTAAATGTTTCTCCTGCTTGAAAGACAAACCTTTGACTCATGCTGTGATAGAGACGTTACTAAGAGTTTGTGCCGGACAGTGTTGCAGCCTATTTGCTCTGTTTTTTGAAGAGCGCAATGGTAAAAAATGGAAAAGAAAATGATGCGGAAGAAGCAAGAAACAGCATGAAACACTAGTTTATTTCTTCGATGTTTGAGCTGCAGTATTTTTGCATTTACCAGCAAGGTTCTTTGAAGTTTGTTGGTACATTTTGCTTAAAATTGTGTGTTACCATAAAATGGCTTTAGATATTCTTTCATTTTGAGAGGTTGTGGTGCATATGGTTAATATAGCATAACAATATTTTGTTTGCTATAAATGATGAGTATGAAATCAGAAGCTCATTTGTTTTTCCCACTAAAAACATGAGTCTGTTAAAAATAAGGAGCCTGTGGTCGACCGATTCATGGGTCAGCTGATTATTTGGCCCAATATCTGCACATTGTGAGATAATTGGCATTGGCTGATGCCCACTTGCAAGGCGGATAAACAAAAAATGTCTGATGATTAGTGTTGTCAAAAATATTTTTTTTTTCTATACATATCGATTTCGGAATATTTAAAACGGTGTCAATTTTCTGCGCTATGGATATACACGTAGCAGCTGCTTCCTCGCTCTCTCTTCTCTCCCACAGCGAGTCACACACACCGCTGCAGCTGCCACATAGCCCCGCCCCCTCTCACTCACACGCTGTCTTCACTGTCTCATTTATTTGTTATGGTGTCTCATTAAAAATGGCAAGTGCAGAGCCTCCACGAAAGAAAGCGGCAGGAGTGCTGTTTAGAAATACTTTGCACTTGAGGCAAAACATAAACCTAACTCAGAGAATTGGAGTGGAGTTTCTCCTCTAGACAACGCTTTATTTTAGATCAATTTATTTTTGTGTGTTTCCTGACTTGTAAAAATCTTTCAACACAACCGATTTTAGGGACAGTTCCGTACCGTTACAAACGAAAACCCTGTGTGTTCCCACTGTCCTGTGGCACGTGATACCGTCTCCCTGTTGCTTTCCGTTGCTATGGGACTTAACTTAGTAAAAACTGGATGTTTTTGTATAAATACTTTACTTGTAAATAATAAATCCTGCACTTCTGTAACCAGGGAGACTCTTTCCTGACCAGACTTAAATATGACGCCGTTTATTATTATTATTTTCTTTTATCATCTATAATTTTTTTTTTTTTTCATTCATAAGTGGACATTTATTTAGTTGATTCATTTCTTATTTAAAATAAGTACACAGCAGAGACTATGCAGACAATAACATTAGTGTTAAATAAATGTTCATTTAAGTTCAGCAATTTTGTGTCTCATTTCTTATTATTATTAAATTGGTTTACTTTTTCAGATGCAAAAAAAACAAAAACAACATGATATCAGCATTATAAATCGGCCATTGGCCGCCCCGCCCTCTAAATATCAGCATTGGCCATTGAAAAACCCATATATCGGTCGACCACTACTGTGAACGTTCCTCAACCTCTGTGAAATAGAACATTAAGACTGTTTAATTGTCTGTCCATGAGCAAAAGGTTTGTCTTCAAACTCAATTGGAAAACCTTTAGACGGCTGTCCAGTTCCCTCCATGGTGCTGGTAGAGCGGACAGCTGCTCTGCCATAAGGTCACTTCTATTAATACGTGAGAATGTTTTGAGGTTGTTGAGGTTGTTGGTCACTAATGGTTATGAAAGAAGAAGCAGTCAACTACTGATCCTCAGTGTCAGAGAGAGAAGAGAAACTAAAACTATTTCTCTCTATCTCTCTCACTCAGTCTCCTTGTATAAGTTACTTTTCATTTGCCTTAATTGACAAATCCGTCGTTTTGTCATCTCTAGGAAAGAGGCCTTGGCGAAATGTGGGAAGTGCAAGAAAGCGTTCTACTGCAATGCAAAGTGCCAGGTGGGGATGGCATGGGTGATGGGGAGGAGGAAGGGAGGAAGAACAGGATAGTCATGACATTATTTTGACCGAGTATGAATAACGTGTCAGGTTCATGCTCCATCACTGAAAACAAACTATGAATTTGGCACAGAATATACCACAATGTCTACTGCTTGGGTCTTTTTTTATTTATAATAAAAATATAGAATATTTACAGAATACTGCAGATAACCGCAAAACACAAGAGCAACAGAAAGTAGGTGAGAGAAACAAAGGTGGTACCATCCAATTGTGGAAGTAGATTTTTTTTGTTTTACACCGAAATGTAAACATGAAATAAGGCACTGGCTAGCTCAGTGATTGCCAACCTTTTTCCATATCAGGAACCTTTAATTTGATACGCATTAGGCCACAGACCCCACAGATTTAGTCTCTGGGACCCCAATCTCAGAAGATATTACATTGATAGATATGATTGTTAGATAAGATTGATGTACTATAGTTAGGGAGATAACGCTGAACTCATAATAAAAGGTCATCATAATGATGCTGGAAATAATGATGAAATGTAACTATTAATCATTTTGCTGCAGATCTCATGGAACCTCTCGAACCCCACGTTGAGGACCACTGGGCCAGCTCACTTTTGGAGTAGTAATTGGCCAGAGCTAATGTTATATTATCAGTGCACAGTGGAGTCAAATTCCTCACCTAATGCCGCACCGGTGCTGTCTGTTTTATGTTTCAACTGAATCATTCTGTGTTTTTCAAGCTTGTTCCACCATGTTCCTAAAATGCTTGTGCTTGCGTGGATGTCAGAAAGGGGACTGGGCCATGCACAAGCTGGAGTGCTCAGCGATGGTCGCATACGGAGAGAAGTGGTGTCCATCGGAGACGGTCCGTCTGGTGGCCAGAATCCTCGCCAACAAGGTGAAGAACTGTCTTTGACACATTGAAAACAACAGTTGGGTTGTGGGCCAAAATATTGAAAAAGAACGAAGAAGAACATATGACAGGATCAATAAAGGAGCTTTTAAAAAAAAAATACAGTATGTGTAATTTAGGGATTGTGCAAGTTTCATCGAATGTAATTAGGCTTGGGCCGAAATTATATTTTTTAATCACTGTTATACAGAGCTGCTTTGACCGTCGGATATCAACAAGTTCACACGCCACACCTCATATTTCTCACGCTGAGAATCCCAAACTAAATATTATTTGTTTTTATTCTACGCATATATTTCCTCACTCGTGCTTGCTTGGTGGTCGTCACTGTTCACGTGAACGAGAGATCCTTTCCGCACGCACGTTACGTTAACGCCCACGCGCAACTTCCTAGTTGGAGTGGCATGAAGCGATACGTTCCCTGCAATCCGGGATAAAGGTTCACCATTTCTCCGAAGAAAACAAAAAACGTGTGTTTTTATTGTAGATGTATTTATTATAATAGAATGAAACCAAAAAAGTGCCGTGCCCAACCGTGCGTAATGGGAACCCCGTCAACAACGACACTAATACTGTGTATCGCGTTATAACATTGTGGATATATCGCCCAAGCCTAAATGTAATATTTAACAGAAATCTGTGTTGGAAATATTTAATTGTGTGATTTTGCGTGATTCTCCTTTCAGAAAACACAGAAAGAAAGATGTGCATCTGAAAAGCTGTTGCTGATTGGAGAAATGCAAACGCGTGAGTAGTTGATCAGTTATTGTTCCACACACACACACACACACACACACACACACACACACACACACACACACACACACACACACACACACACACTCACACACACACACACACACACACACACACGTACAGGGA
>NC_137189.1:14198904-14231404 GCF_960531495.2 Zeus faber
AACATCTACATGCTGCACATGATGTACCAGGCCATGGGAGTGTGTCTGTGCCTGGCCGACTGGAACGGAGCCATCCGCTATGGAGAAAATATCCTGAGACCTTACAAGTATGCGTCGATATCTGTTCACATTGATGGTTGAATTAATTTGCACTTCTGGTACGTACATTTTGATCCGACACGCCGTCTACTTTTAACTTCTCTTTTGATTTTCTTTTGATTTCGATTTTTTTTTTTTTCCTTGAACATGCATTTTTTTTGTAAATATCTAAATTATTTTGTTAATGTCTAGTATCGCCATGTTCCTTTTATTATTCTTTAATAATTTCATTGCTTACATAGACACTGGCTGTACTTTCAATCATTTCACCAATAGATTTTGAAGAGATAACATATTCTATATATATATTTTATATATATTTTATATAAATATTTCATATATACTATTTCAGTGATGACATTAAACATTATAGAGTTTGGAAGCCCAAAATAGATCAGTTCATTTTGGATTCACAAAAAAGTAACTTTTGAGTTGCTAATGCAAAGAAAAAAATATTATCTGAAATGGAGTTGTCTTCATAAAGAGAGCCATTACATCCAGAGCAACTGTGATGTTTATCTCATATTTATGAATGGCTCATAAATAATAATCATCTATTACTTACAACACAGGACTTAGTTTGATTGCGTTTGAAAGCCATGACTTATTTTGTGCGACTTCCTGTGTTGTGTTGTGCAGTGAACTGTATCCCCCCTACTCCCTGAACGTTTCCTCCATGTACCTGAAGCTGGGACGCCTCTACCTGGGGCTGGAGAAACGCTCCATGGGCCTCAGCGCGCTGAAGAAGGTAGCGCTGCACCCTGATGTTTAGCATTCGAATACTGTATATGATTTTTATGTAGAATTGTTCGGTGTAAATGTACAATGAATGGGGCAAATTATAGATGGAACAGAATGGAAACAGGGTATGTGTACATTTTAAAAGGGATTTGTGTGTGTGTGTGTGTGTGTGTGTGTGTGTGTGTCAACAGGCGATGGCCATAATGGAGGTGGCTCATGGGAAGGACCACCACTACCTGGTGGAGTTGCGTAAGGAGATGGCACAGGCGAAATAAACCACAAACAAAAACATGACATGAGAGAAGTGTGTCTCTGAAGAGGAGCTGAACAGCTCCACCTCCATTTTTCACAGCACTTGGAAAAGAGGTTTTTCTCTCAACATGTTGTGAAATATTTGGTTGATAGTTTACACTTTTATTACAAAGTTATTTCGTGGGAAAATACTTTTGTACAGGAGATTTATTGTTAATGTATGTGTGCATATTGTGTGAATGCGCCAAACTTTGGAAGATTTTTTTACTCGTTCTGTCTAAAAGGTGTATGAGTGGCATGTCACTTGTATTCCATTTTTCATCCATTTACATCTGTGGATGCGGGGGGTCAATGCAACAAAGTCCCTGTCAGCCAACTTTAGGTTCCAGGGAATGTGAACCTTTCACAATGGTCTGTTGCAATACTGCGTCAGTCATAGCTTTTGCAATTGATTCGAATTAGAGGACATGTTCCTCATTTTTCAACCCAAATGACGGGAAAATATTGGTTTCCATCATTTATGACGTTTTATAGCTCAACCTCGCTGAAGCTGCTGAAGCTTCTCTTAAATGCAATCCATCGGGGCAAAGACTGAAGCCTTAAAAAAATACATAAAGTCATTGTAATTGGAATTATTATAAATGATGGGAACCAACATTTTAATAGGGCATGGGTCAAAAAGAAAATCCTGCAGATTCTTTCCTTCAGATTCACAAAATAAACCATGTTGAGACAAACTTAGAGAAAATAAGGCTTTATTGCATAATGGGCGATTATGACAGCTTGTACATATCTGGGGATAGAAAAAAAAGGACTTGAAGCACTGAAAAAGCATATACAAAACATATGTACACAATATATTTTTGAAAGGAATCCAGATATGTTTCCAAAATTAGGGGTAAAAACAACTGTGGAATGCAGTGTGAAAAAAATACTGTCACAAACAGAGCAGAAGTGCAACGGACCACTTGTATGTCAAGAGAGCATAAAGCTTATACTTATCTGAGAATAGATATATACATGAAATATAAAAAAGCATGCATAGTTTATTATTATCTTGCGGTATTTTAAGGGTACCAAGTCAAAAAAATAATATCAATAATAATACAAATCAATCATACAACTCTTTTCGTACATGCCCATTATGTACAGTTACTTTGGACATGGCTGGCTTGGTATTACAGTACAGAGAAATAAAAGTAAAAAGTCATAGAAAATGAAAATCTACAGAAAGCAGTCATTTTGTAGACAGATTCAGGCACATGTTAATACTATCATGTTGTGGGGTTTGGATCAGGAAAGAATAAGAAAAGGCTGCCCTTTTTAGAGGCACCAGTAGCTGGACTATATTACCGAGACTGGCAACCCAATGGAGGATTTCAGCCCTAAACTACATCAAAAAGGAGTGAAAGTGACCTGAAAAGTCAGATTTCATGACTTTGTCAAAATCTGACAAACTAAATGTGGGTTTTAAAAATTTTGAAGATAAGAAATTGAAACAAACATAGTCTACCAAATTGTACATGTACATCCAAAGGTTGGTAATTTACTCGTATTAATACCTGTCCCTCTTGGAGGCTATCACTAAGGTAAGGTTGTTTTTCTGTCTCAATAAGGCACAAACAGTGTTAAACAAACAATATCATGGAGGCTCATAGGTGCTACTGGTGTAGCCATTGTTATCGTCACTTTGATGTACAATTATATTAATATCAGAATGTTTTAAGTTACATGTGAGGGTTGTGGTAGGTCAGTAACAAAGACACGGGTCATTTTGTTGTGTGTATTTACCGTGCAAACAGGCTAAATGAGAAGGAATACTGGCGTCATTCTACTGACATTCACAAGAAAAGTTGTGTATAACGCAGCACAGGAGGGTTCCCAATCATTAAATATTAGTTAAAGTGATAATAACACTCGCAAATGTTCCATATTTGCTGTTCTTGTTACAGAAGGTGACCATGTCAATGGAAATAAATAACTTAACACAAAGAAATGTTTTCCTCCTAAAACAAAACGAAAGCTGCTGAAATGTCCGGGCAAATACTTGCTGTTTCAATCAATAATCTGATAAATATCTGCGGGGAAAGGTTCAGGACAAGGTTTGAGAAGAATACTTTTCTTCTGCCAGCTCTTTCAGACATGGAAAAACAACTGTGAATGAGGCATTGAGCAATGCCTCCTTATGGCTTATAAATACAGAAATTAAGCTTTAGGTACTTTCAACTGTCATTGGGACTTTTTTTCCCTCAAATCAATTATTTAATTGTATTTATTTGGGCTGAAACACGTGAAACTTGTGAGATTTGTTGCGTATTTCAAATTATACGTGACAAAAGTTAGAATTTTACATTTTAAAGGGGACGAAATTGGAACCAAAATAAATAAAATGACTTTTAGAAGCATTTAATTCCCTCAAATTCCCCTCATTGTCCAGGAATAGACAAGACTAGACAGACAGGCAGATGCTAACATTGACAACGAGGAGAATTTGGAAAAAAAAAAGATGAATGTCCTTTTCAATATAGGCCAACATGTTACCCTCTTATTGTGGCCCTGTAGTTTGTAAATGAATGCCCTATACTGTATACTTTCATGCCCTCGAATGGACTTAAAAAAAAAAAAACAGATTTGTAAGTAAATGCAATTAAACATTTCAAAATCAAAGAGAACTTGCTACCAAAAAATATACTGCTTCAATAATATCAAACCTGCTTTCCATTGAGAGAAACCGACTAGGTACCGTTCCCACGTGTCAAAGGTCACAAGCGGGCCCTTTGACTCAGATGAGGCGGGAGTTCTTGAGGAACTGGATGAGGACCTGGTAGACAAACTTGTACTGGGAGATGGTCTGCACCATCAGCATCCTCTGCTGCCGGAGGTGTGACAGCATGGTGGGCACCTCCACCCTCTGATGGAGAGAGAGAGAGAGTTTGTTTTGATTAATATACTATTCATATTTTGATTGAAAATTGAAATAAATTTTTTTTTGTTTTTTTTCATCACAAATGTCAGACAAAACACATATAACATTGCTATTGCTGAGATACCCACAGACCCTTCGTCCCCCCACCACCCGCCCACCTCATTGTGCTCTAGGCAGCTGATCATCAGCTCGGTGAGGATGACAACGCCGGTGCGGCCCACGCCCGCGCTGCAGTGCACCACCACGGGGGGGTTGAGGCTCTTCGAGGTGTCCAACATGGAGTTGGTGTGACGCCTCACCGACTGGATCTCCTCCAGGTAGGCTGCAGGGCAAAGACAAATGAAATACAATTTTGAAAGGATGAGGAGAAAGACAGAGGAAGAGGAAAGAGAGAAGGTGTTGGCACAGCTCTGACAATGCTGGAGGACGCCCCGAACGGTCACTCACAGAGGAATCCCTGGACGTATTCGGGGCAGCCGTCCTCAGGCCAGTCCGTGTACTGCAGGTGCCACACTGTCCTCTCCTGGCCCGACAGCAGGTGTTTGACCTTTAACCCCGTGGTGGCGTAGCAGCCGGAGTCGGTGCGGAACTTGGTGGTGACTTTAAACTTGCCGTGTGTGGCGGAGTTGTGCTTGGAGCCCAGCTTGGGCCAGTAGCGGTGACTCTTGGAGCGACCGCCCTCCTGCAGGGAGAGGGATGAAAGGAGAGAATTAAGAGAGACGAAGAGACACACACTGTCTTCCTATTACCCTCAAACTAAGATGGGCAAAAACTGTTTTCCATTAAAAAAAATGATGATCCATGAAGAAATTGGTGTGGGTGTGTGTGTGTGTGTGTTTACCTCCTCTGCGGTAACCATTGCAATCACATTGACCCCTTGTTCCCAGACCATCTGCCAGAAGTCAGCGCAGGTGTTGGCAAGCGGCCCCTGGGTGGCTATGTAGTGCCACTCTTCCCCACTTATCATCACCTGTGAACACAAACACACACACACACAGATTAAGAAACCAGTAATGCACAAGAAGAATGGAAAAATATGCTAATTTAAATGCAAACAAAATTCAAACCATCATATAAATAAATGATACCACATATTGATACCACATAGTAAAATCAAATACCTAATAAACTGAAAACTATACTCCGATGATGCAATACCCTCATCCACGACTGGAGGGCACTATTGTCACATGTTTTTTCTTCCATGGAAGAGCTCTGTTCTTTTTCTCTTTGAGATATTATTTTAAGTGCCTCCAGCATACACATACACACATACACAGACACACAACTAAACTCAGGTACAAATAGAAGCCGGTAAGCAAATCCTCAGGGTCTGACGTCCAACAGCCCGACAAAAAACCCTGGAATGTCCTTACGTAAGGACCGTGTCCCTGCTCATTTCCCAGAGGTTGTGCCTTGTGACTGTACACACTGTATCAAAGATGGACGTGGAACAAACAAGGTCTTCTGTGGTGTAGTAACCACCTCAGATGACTTCGAAGTAAGAGGGTTACACGCTAATTGCCTCTGACTCAGCAGCGCCAACTCAGATGCATGGCATCCATTCCTGCGTCCATACCCCGTTCACACCAGCACAGACTTTTTAAGATAAGATAAGATAAGATAAACCTTTATAAGTCCCACAACGGGGAAATTTACATCGTTCCAGCAGCAAAAAGGGGACAGCAGAAAATAAAGAGCATATCAAGTACACACTGTAAACAATATAAAATATATAGAAACATACAAATAAAAAAATCACCATAAATAGTACCCATATACTGCTAAGTGTATTACATATATCTTGACACATTGCACATCTTTTTCTTTTTTTTTTACATAAAAAAATTTCACTTGGATTTTTTCACAGTTGTGTGTGTGTGTGTGTGGGGGGGGGTTGGTCTACTGGCTGCACTGTTAGTTATACAGTGTGACAGCCGCAGGAAGGAAGGACCTGCGATAGCGCTCCTTCCCACACTTTGGGTAAAGCAGCCTATCACTGAAGGAGCTCTCCGGTGCCATCAGAGTCTCGTGCATGGGGTGGGATTCGTTCTCCATCATGGATGACAAGCTTAAACATCATCCTCCTTTCTCCCACCACCTGCACTGGGTCCAGGGCCCCCCCCTGGACAGAGCTGGCCTTCTTGATCGGTTTGTCAAGTCTCTTCCTGTCAGCTGTGGTGAGGCTGTTGCCCCAGCAGACCACTCCATAAAAGATGGCTGATGCCACCACGGTGTTGAAGAAGGTCCTCAGGAGAGCCCCCTGCACTCCAAAGGACCTAAGTCTTCTAAGCAGATAGAGTCTGCTCTGACCCTTCTTATAAAGTGCATGTACGTGATTGGTCCAGTCCAGTTTATTGTTCAGGTGAACACCCAGGTACTTACTTTACTTTGAAAGCCGAGCGTGGATATTGAGCTGGAAAATGTACAGCTCAGGCCGTCTTAAGAGGGTTTTGGAGTTTGCACCGCATTCCTTGGGAATTCCACTCAGATCTCAAGAGAGTCAGGGTCCCGAGCTAACCTTAAAAAGCTGCATTTGACCCCTTCCTGTGAGCATGACTGAGACCAATGGAGTCTCAGTCTGAGTGACAGTGTTGTTATTGGGTGAAGTACTTTGTTTTCATTTGAAAATCAAGGTGCATCAACTGAACTAATTAAGTAATTAATTGTATGTTAATATATCCTACTATACTACTACTATGCCCTATGGCTAATCTAAATAACACATAGTCGAGGTCTCTAGGACTGATTGCTGGACTGACAGTTTCGTTGTTTAAAGTGGAAATCTGTGAGATTGTCAGAATCCCATCTCAGTCCCAGAATTCCATTCGAAACTGCAATATTTTTTATCAACAACCTCATTTATCCTCGCACTTCAGCGCATTCTTGCCGGGAAAGGTGGACCCCGCCACCAACAGTGGGAACACAATATATAGGACCACATGCATAACGCAAATGTATTGAATTGCTGTACCTTATGAAATGTATAAAGTATAAAATATGGGACAAATACAGGATTTTTTTTTTTGCAAAATGATCTTATGGATTACCACTTTAATATTTACATTGACAAACAAAGAGAGAACCTCATGATAAATCTCCAAGTTAAATTCTCAAAAAGTATTTTTATCTCATGTGGTCATTACCCCAGCATTCCATTCAATGTCTATCTGTTGACCTCCTGAGCCCAGGCCCACCTTGATGTGCGAGGCGTTGATGTAGCCCGTGTTGTTCTCCTTGTTGGGAACGAGCTCCACCCGGTTCTCCTCGTACGGCACCGCGTCACGGAAGCGGTTGCGCTCGGCGTTGTCTGGGAGCGTGGCCGTGGCGAGCAGGCAGTCGGGGCGCTTCTTGGGAACCTGCTCGTACTCGGTGAAGAGGCACTCCTCCTCCAGCTTCAGCTCCAGGGTCTTGCACTGAAAGAGAGAGAAGGAGAAGTTGCTTGTTAAATTCCTAAAGAGCACATTAATCCTCGGCGGGCCCTTATTCACATGCATTCCAGGGGCCTTTTCACGCCAAGGAATTGCAGCGATCTATTAACAATTCAGTGTCCTAAAGCAATTCCACACACTTGGAATCACCACCTTCCAGAGTCCAGGCTCTTCACATGAACTCCCCCCCAAACGGAGCTGTGTTTGAGGTGTCGGGGTGACGGACACGGAGGACAATGTGCATCGCTGCTCCTTCACGGTGCTCTGCCCCAGTGGGAGACATGTTTGTCAGGCCGGTCACGATGAGAGGACAACGATGAGAGGCTAGTCCCCCTCTTTCCTCTTCTCTGCTCTCTTTTCTTTCTGTTTGTCTGTCTCTCTGTCTGCCCCCCCCCTTTCTCTCTTTCAGGTCACATTCTCTACATTCCAGCGGGCCTGGAGGCGATAAGCACCACCATGCCACACGTTCCATAGCCCACTTAGCCCCCCACCCCATCGGCCCCGGCCCGGACAAAAGCAGCACTACTCACCTCGGAGCTGAATAGATGGCAAACAGACACACTACACTGACTGTGGAATGCGTTAAATTGGCCCAGTTGTACGGAACTGTTGTTGTGTTTTACCGGTGCTTAATTTAATTAAATACAGACAGTTGTAGTTGGGTTAGAAAAATCTCCATCCATCCACCTTTGTTCATGTGAAACAGGTGGTTACATGGTATTCTCTGATGAAAGTCCAAATGCATACAGCAGCTACACTGACTATAATTAACACAATATATATTGAGAGGATAAGAAAGTGGGAAAGTCCAGAATCAGCCCTCTTGTCACTGTAGCGTGATTATAACTCTTTTCAATATGATTATAAATGCCCCGTATTTATAATAACGGAAAGTCCTCACAATGATCATGGAAATAAAAAAGAAGCCATCCACAAGGCAATTTCTGCATCTCCCAAATTTCCTCTTGAAACAGGTTTAAAAGACAAAAGCCCTGCTTTACAATTTGCTCGTCATAGTGAGTGTCGTCTTACCCGTTCGTCCGTGGCCGTCTTGGCACCATCCTCCGCCGGGCTCTCCGGGACCGGCATGCGAGCCACATAGAGGCCGTTGAGGGCGGCCATCATCAGGGGTCTCTTCATGGAGTCCACTGACATCTTCTGCCTCTCCAGCGTCTTCAAGAGAGGGGACAGACCCGCTGTCATGGCGGCAGATAACAGGGAAAACAGCGCAGGCCCGACTTGCCCTGCTCTCGACTGGGTTTGTGGCAGTAGTTTGTTTGTTTGTGTGTGTGTGTGTGTGTGTGTGTGTGTGTGTGCGCGTGTGCGGGTGTGTGCGGGTGTGTGCGTGTGCGGGTGTGTGCGTGTGCGGGTGTGTGTGCCTGCGCGTGCATATATGTACACATGCATGTTTGGCTCCGGTCCATCTGAGGGCGCATCAACACCCTAGTGCATCTGTTCTGCTGGCCCTTTTGTTAAGTCCCACTAACTAGCTCTACATACTGACCTGCAGGGACCGATCCAATCCCAATCCGTAGCGTCCCTTATCTCTCCTCTGCCTCTCTAGCCCATTCCCTCCATCTCTTTTTTTCCCACACATACCTTTTTGGCCCTTCTTTGAGCTTTTCCTCACTTTGCAGGAACATGCAGAGTGTTTCTCGTCTCTCTCGCCGTCTCTGGTTTCCGCAAACACCCCAACAAAACTCTGGCCCAGATTGACTGGTCCCTCCCCCCCTCCTAAGGATTACCTCCCCTAATCTCAGTTGCCGCTAAACCACCGGCACCGCCCGCGCCCCCTCTCCAGACTCCTCCTCCCAATTTTTGGGGACTGCCTAATCAACAGTTTGAGGGTTACCGGGGACACCATCTTACTTTGAAGCTGCGTGTTATAAGAAATTGTGGCTTTGGCGGCGAGGCTAATAGGAGCTGGTGAACCTAGAACTTCTGGGAGATGTTATGATGTTGACTTTGAGGATGGAGAAATCAGCATTCTCATTCGAACACAACCCCTCACACACGCACGCCAACTCAATGATCTTGAACAAAGAGGTTTAGGGCCACTAAGCGAGGCGATAACATGTTTTTAACTCGGACCTGGACATCGGTACTGGGTCAAATGCTTGCGCCTCGACGTGGAACCGGGCAACACGAGCCCACACCCAGCCCAAAGTGTAATCTGCGGGATTAACAGGGGTTTAGCCGCCCGGAGGGAATGAGAACCTAATGTTACGCTGTCAGGGTGCTGAAGACGGGATTACAGCTAATAAGGACCCAGCTAGCAAACAACAAGCTGCAACATTCACAACTACAGCAGTATGCTTGTTTACTCACGGGGTAAAGGGTTTGTCACATGGCTTTTATTAAAAGGCAGGTGTTTCTCATTACAGCCAGAATATTTTGACTCAAAGAACAATTGGTGCACTGCTTCTGATGTGTTAGAATAGTGTGATTCCGCAAAACAAAACAAACATGGTCGAACTAATGCGTAATAGTAAAGGAGCCTCACCCTCTGAGCGATCTCCCTCTCCACGATGCTGTCCTCCAGGGAGAACATTTCTGAGACGGGTCTCTCTTTGACCGGCTCCTTCCTCACCCTCTCCTTCACGCTGGTCAGGTCTGGTTCTGAGATGGACGGGCCCAGAACCGCCCCGTTCATCCCGGCCTGCTCGCCTCGGCTCAGCGTCCCGCAGCCTTGACCCTGATCCGCTTTGAGGCCTTGGCTCTGGACTTGCGGCTGGGTCACATCCACTGGTCCCTGGTTGTTCTGCGGTCCTTGACTATGGTTGTGGTTTTGGTGGTGGGCGTGAGTGTGAGTGTGGTTGTGGGCGTGGGTGCGGATAGGCGTGGTGCTTAGAGGTCTAGGGGGTCCGGGGTACTCTGGGGGCGGCTTGTTGGGCAGCTTGGCCAGCGCCGCCTGGAGCTGGGCGCTGATGCTAATGTCTTGGTTCAGACCCATGATCTGGACGTCCAGCTCGGGCCGCTCCTCCTCTTCCTCCTCCTCCTCGCTCTCGCTGCTGTGGATGAGCATGGTGGCGTTGGAGAGTGTCTTCTGATGCTGGTAGGCCACCGGCCCGCTTTGCGCCACCGAAGCCTCTTGGGCTTTTTGGACGGGCATCTGCATGGGCAGCTCTTTGGGCTGCTGAGGCGGAGGAGGCTGGGGTGGTGGGGGCTGGGGGGTTTGAGGCTGGGGCTGGGGAGGCATCACCTGTTCTCTTAGAGTGTTCCTTCGATGGAGGGGGGCGTTCATGCCTTTGATCACCATGGCCTCCATCCCCCCTCCTCCACCCCCAGCTCTCATGCTACTGATCACCTCCATGCTGTGTCTCTTGCCCAGAGTGGAGCGGTGTTTGGCGGCTGCTGTCAGCGGCTCGCTCACCTCCTGCAGCGACTGGTGGACAACAGTCGAGCTGTCCGGCTGGAAGGTCTTCACCGAGAGCTGCACCATGCGGGTGACCAGCTCGGGGCTGCTGCCGCCAATGCAGCGATGCCGATGGCTGGCCAGGTCGGGCGTGCTGGTGGCTGGGCGGAAGGAGCCGGAGGGGTACGGCGGGGGTGGCCGCGACATGTGCTTCCTCAGCATGTTCGCCGTGGCCGCGTAGCTCCCCGCCGCGTTCCGCTGCTGCTTGGTGTTGGCCAGCTCGGGCGTGCTGACGGTGTGGGAGATGGAGCTTCCTACACTAGAGCTGCCTCCACCCCCGACGCCTCCGTTGATGCAGGCCGACTGGCACGGGCCCTGGCCGCTCGCCGGCCCTCCCTGGTGGGGGCCGTGGCACACCGGTTTACTGTAGCTGATCTGAAGGAGGGAGCGACACAGAAAAGTCAGGAAGGAAGATGGAAGCACAGATTACAAATTTCTTACTAAGTCTGTAATTTTACTCAAACTTAAGTATTCATCACACTGTAATGATGTAATCTGCATTTCTACTTTCACAATCATCCCTCGCTAATGAGTACAATTTTAATTTCATCCAAATCGTTCATCTGCATTTTTTTATTGTGACCAATCACATAGTGGTTGTGGATCGGCTGGTCCCGATCATTTTCCAAACCTCCTCTGGACGTTTGTTTGCATTGGGAGGTTTATAACAAGTACATGTGTTTCTAAGCAGGTTTAAAAACATTTGTAGTATCTGCTTTATCTGTATTTGTGTACGAATTGTTATCAGAGTGATATATTCTGTGCTTTGTTGAAATATATTTTCTACACGGATCTCCTCTTTCTAAGTAAATGCTTCTGTTGATACTGTATTAAACATTAACAGTTAAAAAGTAACTAATACTCTTAGCAGCATTTTTTTTAAAGAATACTTTGTACTTTTAGTACAAGTATTTTATTAAAGCAGTAGTTTTTCCTTGTAGTTGAGTTATACTTAAATAATGTAACAGCACTTGTACTTTCCAACACTGATATGCGCATATGAATAATGCCTAATGTTAATGTAAACTTGCTTGAAATGTCATTTTTCGTGCATATGATAAATGACTCGTACATCACTGGTACTGGGGTCTTCGGGCCTGTACCTTGACACCTCCTGAATTCCTCCCAGGGATTAATTAGAGCTTATCTTATTTTATTTTATCATACCTGCGGTGCGTAGGGCCCTGGGCTGGGCCCCAAGCCGTGGTAGGGGCCCCTCTCCCTCATCTCGGGCTGGCTGTACACCAGGGCCTCGGGCTGCCGGTAGGCGTAGGCGTTGCTGATGTTGAGGCTGCGCAGCGACTGGCTGTGCAGGTCGTGGTGCGTGGGCAGCATGCGCCGCTTCTGCCGCATGACAGCGTCGTACTCGGGCGTGGGCCGGTACGACGGGGCGATGATGGCGCTGTGGCGGTGGCTAGGGATGTAGTCGGGGCGCATCAGCTCACTGCCTGGGATGCTGAGGTTGGAGGAGATGGGCGAGGGCTGCACGAAGGTCTGCGAGTGGTTGAGCGAGCTCAGGCTGGGGCTGCTGTACATGCTGCCATTGGGGACCGTGCCGTTCCGGAAGCCGTAGTCCACCGGGCAGCGGTCCAGGCTGGTCTCAGACTTGTAGTACGGGTCGTCATGGAAGATGCTGTCTGGACGGCGGGAAATGGAAAAATAAATATTTATTAATATTAACTTGTTTTTATTCATAGGAATTAATTTGAATTTATATAAACATCAATCACATAACTAGGTTTTGGTATGGGACAGGCCCGTGCAGAGACCTTAAGAGGGGCAGGTGCTCAAAGTAAAAAAAAAAAAGTGCACATGGAACAACATCATTTCCAGCATAACCTGTTGAATTTAAGGAATGAATATACAAACTGAATGTAATGTCTAATAATTTATTTTAATTATTATTGTTATTATTATTATTATTATTATAATTGTTGTTGTTGTTATTATTATTATTATTATTGTTGAAAGCAGTTTCCTAATACACTGTAAAACCTCTTTTTTTTCCACCACACTTTCATATGGGTGATCAACATAGACAGAGACCTAGAGAGCGAGGAACTGAGCCGTCTGAAAATCAACCCCAAAAGACCTTTTTGGAGGAATATTTTACAGTGGAATCTTTGTCTCAGTCGTCAGAAGGCTCTTTTTCTCCCTCTTTCTATGTCTCAGTATATGTCAATCACCCACAGGAAACTGAGGTGGAAAAAAGGTTTTACAGTGTATGAAAAAAAGCCCAAAACTTGCTTTCTACTTAATCCAAATGTAACATACATGACCTCAAAACATTTATTCTCACTATTTATATTGAAAATAGCTGTGCTGTGGTGTCCTAGTGGCTCAACCAGCTAAGCACATACCATATAGGCAAACACCTGCAGTGACCCAGGTTTGTTGTTCCTCCCTCTCTCTACCCCAATTTCCCATATTTATAACACATTATATATTGCTTTAAAATAAAAACATTAGTCTAAAAACATTAAGAAAACACAATTACTGTACATGACACTTTATTGTACGGTAAGTTTACCCTTTTCAAATGTTTTATTTAGGGATTAAAAATTGGCATTTCTCATAATACACTGAAAGTATCATATTTTTATTCCCAGTTTTACTCATCACACAAGCAAAGTAGTTTAATATACAGTATATATATGTATATATGTATTCTAAATATTAAAGACACAATTGAATTTGTCATGAGGGAATCTCTCTTTTTATAAATTTATAATAATATATAATAAATGCTGAGTGTTGGGCGGTCCCAGCACCAGGAAGACCACCATGTACATTGTGGTGTAAGTTCTTCCTCTTATTACTCAAGTTGGCAGTCGAGATTACGACACACAAGCAGAGACGGATCCATTTTGACTTACGTCGCCCTCCAGAATGATCGCACACCCACACATAGTTGAGACATCCAGAATAGTTTTTCCCTTTTCCGTCGCTCGTTTTCAGCGTCAAGTCATCTTGACGGATTATAAAGGTGGAGCCAGTGTGTGAGCCGGTGTGTGGAAAAGTGAATGAAAGAGGGAAGCGCTTAAACCGAGGCTGGCACACTTCACCCCGCCTGCTTGGTCTTGATTGGCGAGGAAATGGTTAAATTTAAATTGCTGTGAGTCACACGGCTGATGGGAAAGACACAATTAGCTCTATTCACGTATCTGAGGCATTTTTTTTAAAGGCTGTGATTTAATTAAGTTGTGGTTGAAGCAGTTGGGGGATGGATGAAACTGTGTGTGTGTTTGTGTGCGTGTGTGTGTGTGTGTGTGTGTGTGTGTGTGTGTGTGTGTGTGTGTGTGTGTGTGTGTGTGTGTGTGTGTGTCTCACTGCTTTACCTTGAGAGCTCTGCGTGTCCTGGTAGTGCTCTCCGTACTGGGAATGCATGGTCTGGAAGTTACAGGACTGGGGCCGCGGCTGTTTTTAAGAGATATACATAGCTAAACTGAAAAGACTGTATCTCAGGATATTAAATATACTTACAATAATATTATACAACAATATTATAATAATTATTATTAAAATATATAATAATAATAATAATAATAATATAGTTATAATATTTTAATACATAGAAGTAATGAAAACATAATAATATAAAGTTCAATAAATATGAAACATTTAATAAATGAAAAAAATGTTAAACATAAAAAAATACAAATATGAAATGCATGAAGAAAAATAAATCCAAATAAAAATACATTAAAATAAATATAAAATTTATCAAACTTTTCACATTTTAATTAGTATTTTTCCATTCTCCCTCCACTCAACCGGGCCAGGCCTGTGGTTCCTCCAGACCAGCCGTGTGGGCCGATATATTGTTCAGACTGAAGGCCCATTGTGCCACTTTTAGCGCGACTATTGTCTGGGACGGCGGGTAAAGCAGACGCACAAATCATTGCCTTCACTGTTGCACTGGAAGTCGAGGCCCTGCAACGCCCTGCGACACACTTTCCATGAGACTCCCCACCCGCCACATCACCCACCCACACACACACACACACACACACACACACACACACACACACACACACACACACACACACACACACACACACACACACACACACACACACACACACACACACACACACACACACACACACACACACACACAGACACACACAGGAGCTCTGAGGCTCAAGGCTCCCAGACCCGGCGTGGGAGATCAGGTTCGAGTCCCCAGACCGACAGGCCATTTTGTTATCTGGCCTTAACTGTTCCTACTGTCTGAAAACCAGAGCCTGGATTTCTTCATACAGGAACACATAGCAAGGAAGTTTGGAACCCCGTAGGTTCTCACAGACAAACAGAAGTTAGAATGGACAGGCGGTACCAGAGAGAGACGGTGGGTCCAGGTGGGACGCCTTCTGATCGGGGCAGGCGAGTGGGCCGGCCTGGGGACAGAAAAACACGGCAAGTGAGACTTTCTGGAAACTGGGACTCACAAAAGTAGAAGAGCCGCATGCAGAGGGAAATGATGTACAAGCAGCACAGTGTTAAATAATGACGTTCTTTCTTTTAATACACACCAATATGACACTAGTTTAGCGATTCATATTTAGTGTAAAACATTTAGTATAGTCTAACCTCAAAGATTGACAACAGCCTCTTCAGTGTATAAGTGAAGGAAAAATGTTAATAAAAACAATAAACTTTAAGGCACAACTTGCCTTCGTAGAAAACAACAAAAACATGCCTTCAATCCGGAATTTCCCTCCGGGGAAAGTGTAATCTTATGTTATTATCCCGGTATTCACCATACTCTGGCTTCATGATATATTCATTTAGAATTGTCTTCACTCATAAACAGAGGAGGCAACCACTCAATATCTTAGAATTCTGTTCAAGAGCATCTTTTTGAGAGCCTCTATTCTCCTTCTTCTATGACTCTGTAGCACTCTTACACCGTTTGTTCTTTATTTAGTATGGTCTATTTCACAAAAGGAAACCAACAGACTCCCGATCTGTTAGCGTGTGTGGATACAGAGGGGGTACTCGACGGCCTTCAACGGGCCTTGGGACTCACTCTGCGCAGATCTTGTTTTGTTTGTAGAACTTGTGTCTGGCGGTGAAAAGGCGGGCGATGTACTTGGACATTTCCATATCCTCCTGTTGGACACACAGGAGGAAGGTTGACATTTGAAAGAAAATAAAAAACGATGTGTGTATATTTTGTACTTCCAACATGATAGCCCTATGCAGTGTGTGTGTGTGTGTGTGTGTGTGTGTGTGTGTGTGTGTGTGTGTGTGTGTGTGTGTGTGTGTGTGTGTGTGTGTGTGTGTGTGTAGGTGTGTAGGTGTTCGACAGCCTTGGCGCTAAACTGTTGTAGTCATAACACTCACCGTGTGAAAGATGATGGTGTCCTCTTTACTCGTTATCTCCACTGTGATGGCTGATTTGTTGTGCGCTATGGTACCGATGTCCTTCCATCTGCCACACACACACACACACACCATTTCCATTACATTCCCATCCTAAAAACAGACATTTTCTCCTCGGTACTACAAGACAGGGAGGGATCGTCAAGAAGGTCAAGAGCGATGGATAAAGAGGTGGTGTTGACTTGCCTGTGGAGCATGATGGATCGTCCGTTCCGGTGTTTGACAAACACCCCAATGAAGGACACGCCGATGAAGATGTCATTGGTGTAGTTGTCCTGTGGTACAAAAAAAAAAGAAAAAACAGAATCCGTCTAAAAAGCCTGTTCACAATGAGTACGCATTTGGTCCTCCAGGTTCACTCCACCTTTCCAAACCCAACTTTGATGGAAATCTCCATTAAAGGTGTGACCGATTTCAAGCAATAATAAGGTATATATATATCATATCATATATATCATATATCATAAATCAGCCCAACAGCTTGAGCTCAGGATTCCTGGTTGGTCTAAACCCAAGAAGAAAGTGCGAGGGGTCTTCTTTTCTAAAGTAATAAAAAGTAGGATATCTGTTCATGTCCAAAGCACTGGGAGCGTGGTTGTACCTTTGCAGCGAAGCTCTCCTGGCCGAAGCCGTCCAGTTTCTCCACCTCCTTGATGTAGAGCAGCTCTGCTTCAGCGGGCTGCATGCGACTAAAAGGAAAAAAATAAATCAACATTTAAGACCTGCTCCATCCCTGACTTTCTTTCCATGGCCTCAATGGCATTTCTACACACAATACACGTGTTTGGAAAAACTGACAAACACATTCAAGAAAATGCTCGCACGCCCTTGATGTGCCCAACCATAACGTCCATGGATGTGTGGACTCCACACACTCACCAAATGGAGAGAATTTGATCCGCCTTTAAGTCTTGTATTTTTGCTGACTGACCTGCCGACTGTATGCTTGATGGCCTGTTTATATATGCTTTATACAATATGTATGTTATGTGCTGTGGCCATTCCGCCTGGCACACGCCACCCGAGTCTGGTGACACAGAGACACAGGCGATGGTGTTGAAACGTACCAGTTTATTGTCAAGAGTGGGCAAGATAAAACAAGCCCGGAGCAGACGGAAACTAAATGTCACGACAAGGGCTCCTCCGGTGGGCGTTTGGGGATGGGTGATTTAACCTGTGCTCATTGGCTGCTCTGACAAACAACAGGTGTACAGCCACCCCTGGTCCCGGGCCAAATTTACTAGACCCAAGACAGGTGTGGTTGCTTAAACCGCACCACCCCGCATGTGCTATTCTATTTCGGCCATTTATTCTTGTCTTTTAGAATCATGTAAAGTACTTTTGGTTTTGTTTGTAAAGCGCTACATAAATAAGGCCATGGTAGCCATGGCAGCAGCCTACCAGTGACTCTTGTGCTCCTCGGCTACTTTGTGAGTCCATTCCTCCAGAACTTCTTCTCCGTGGGGCCAGTTCTGAGCGAGGAGATAGGCAAGGAGGAGAAATGTCAGGGGCCGAGGAAAGAAAGCTAAGAACAACGGAAGGCCTACAGTCAACATTTCAGACGAAAGCAACACCTTTCATCCTGCCATTGTAGATAATTCTCGCTGTTCTTCTGTCACCATAGGAGGTAAAAGAAAAGGGCAGAGGGAGGCACAGGTGCACAGGTGAGACAAGAATGTCTTTAGGCTAAACACGCACGCCCGCGCGCACACACACACACACACACACACACACACACACACACACACACACACACACACACACACACACACATTGAAACAGTAACACACAACAACACAAGCACACAATAGAACCCTGAACATCTCAGACTCACCACTGGGAAGAGCACGTACTCTCTGAGGAAGTCCTGAGACATGAACTGGGTGAAGTCTCCAAAGTCAGCTGAGAGGAGGAAAACACACACACACACACACACACACACACACACACACACACACACACACACACACACACACACACACACACACACACACACATATATTTTAAAAAAAAGTATTTTTTATGTATTATTGTCATGTATTATTATTTTTTTACTCAAATTTGATCAGTCCTAATAGTCTTTGTTAACCTTTGTGGCATTTTAAGCGATCCCAAGAATTTGGTATTTCTAACCGCCCACCGTCTTCTTACTTTCTCACTGTTCATTATTGTCTTTATTGGGCTCATCAAGGGTTTGTTTCTGTTTTATTTATTTATTTGTTTGTTTGTTATGTTTTCTGTGTGATAGCTGTGTTGTTGTTTCCTCCAACCCCGGGGGACAATAAAGTCTTGGGATTGACCTATGACCTAAGGGCTTTTTTGACGGACACTTGGCAGACAATACATAGAGGCTCAGTCAAAGGCAAGATGGCCACCATTGAGCTCTTATTACTCATTATTTATTATTATTTATTACTTATTATTACATATAATTTATTTTTCCTATTTCCATTGTTGACATAGAATGATCAGTTTGCTAACGTCACACTCCCTGTACTTTAATGCCACATGAAAATAAACTACTTGGGAAATCCATATCTCGAACGGAATTAATTTTGTTCGACCGAAGCAGCATCCCTGTGATACGCTGTGTTCCCGCCCCCGAGATAGGAGCCGTAAGTATATCCCTAAGTGCTGCTCCACTGCTTGTCGGACATGGGGAGGGGCTGAGGAGAATCCCAACCTTCCAGCAGGCGATAAGGCCCTTCCTGCGGCCTAACCTTGGCGTTAACGATAAGCTAACTGTTTACGTTCACTCCGGAGACACCAAGCAACCTACGGCGAGACCGCAGAGGTAGAATGTGTGTGTGTGTGTGTGTGTGTGTGTGTGTGTGTGTGTGTGTGCGTGCGCGCGTGTGCGTTAAGAATGTGATGCCATACAAACTCAAGTGTACCGGGCTCTCCCCAGCGTTATGTGGCCATATTAGGTAGCGAAGTCAAGATGACCTGAGAATGTGTGCGTTTGCACTCTCTTCCTCTTGCTCCTTCTCTCTTGTCCTATCTCTCCCTTTCTCTGCTTATTCCATTATGTTTTGTGTGTGTGTGTGTGTGTGTGTGTGTGTGTGTGTGTGTGTGTGTGTGTGTGTGTGTGTGTGTGTGTGTGTGTGTGTGTGTGTGTGTGTGTGTGTGTGTGTTTTGATCGTTACCTTGTACCGCTAGGCCAGCTAGTCTGATCCCCTGCTCGACTGTGCAGTGGAGACGTCCATCCAACACCTCCTTCTTCACCTGCAGGTAATACTGATACCTGGGTGGAGGGAGAGGGAGAGAGAGAGAAAGAAAGAGAGGAAGAATGGAAGATTTTTTGATGTTTAAAAAACATTTATTCACATATTTTCAAAGGATATCTCCAACCATATGCATTAATGAAAAACAATTAGACATCCGAAACAACCAAAAAATTAAAATTAAAAACATAAAAAATATTAAATTAAAAACAACAAAAGAAAACAACAAACACATAGACAAAGAGCACATGATTACCAGTGTTATTTAAAAATGGGGCTAAAGAAAAGATTTGCCTCGACTATAGAACAGATGACATTGGAGTAGCACCACTGCTGTGTGAACTCATCCAGGCTGTTCCACCCAGACGGGGGCCCTCACTGGGGTTACAAAGAGGACGGCTGCTCCCGGGTCAGATTTGCTCTCCACCGTTATCTTTCTACACCCTTGCTTCGCTCACCCCTGTAAGAAATTCAGCCGCTGCCATTTTTTTCGCAGTTGTTTTTGTTATACCCTGCACCATAAATAAAAGCAACACTGGACCATTTCTCACTAAAAGCCGCAAACAATTATTTTAAAACGACAAATACATTTTTGAGTATTTTCTGTCGAGTCACAGAAAGGACACTGTTTTGGGACAGTTGGGTTAAAAACATTGACAAAAGAGTTGACTACGAGAGAGCCGTGTATTAATTCTCCACTGGAGATCACCTGCTCTCTTGTTCAAAGAAGCCTTGTACAAGACTCTCCACACGGGCATGACGCTGTTCTCTGTGCCCAGGTACTCTCTCCACACTGTGTCCCGCCTTCTATTTGAGTTATTTTTGTTTAAGACTTTGACACGGTGTTTGTAAAGTACCTTACCCATCACCACGTACAATATTTGTTTTGTCGTTTTAAAACCACCTGTTGTCTCTTTAAAACCATCTAAAACAGGACCAAGACCAAGTTCTGGAAAATGGTCATTTTTTTGCGAAGTTCTGCTCAGTTGCCATAGTCCCTCAGTATCTCGAGCTCCTCCTCTGAAAGTCTTTTTATCCACCTGTTTAGAAGGTCCCTTGTGTTGGCGTGTGGATCAGAGGTTTAGCAGCTGAGCTCCTGCCTGGGTGTCTTGAGGTCCTGGTCCTGCTGCATTCGTTATATGGCATCGCGTGATGTTCCCCGTGGAAACCAGTCTCTGGGAAAATCCTGGTGCGTGGTTTATCCTTGACGTCAAACCTGGCCTGGATCAGAGGCTCCTCCAGTAACCAGTGCAGGGAAGATGCAGGTTCCAACCTTTCCCATTTAAAAAGAGACCATGTTTTCAAAAGACTCTGATAAAAAGGAGGTAAAACGGCTATTTTAAAGGACTTCAAATCTGTGAAAAACAGATTAAAATCGCGCCCAAGCCCTCCTATCCTTCCTAAAATGCTGCTTGTTAGCCACCTCCACACTACATCACTAGTACCAGTGAGGTAGAGCTGAATGAATTGCAGCCGAAAAGTTTCAATCCTGCTGTTCAAGCGGATCAGCCCCTGTCCTCCTTCCTCTTTTGGTAAAAATAAAACATTCTGAGATATCCAGTGGAGTTTGTCCCCCAAAATATGAACCATTAGATATTGAATTTTCCCAGACAGGCTACCCTGTGCCACAGTACAGAGGCTACCAAGTTGTGGATGATTAAAACCCTTCCTCTATGAGACATTTTGGGTAGTAGCCACTTCCACTTGCCCAACCTCCCCTCTACTTTTTCTGTCACTCCTTCCCAGTTTCGAACACATAACTTTCTCCCAGTTAACCTTTGCAGCTGAAATAGTTTCAAAATCTTTTACTATTTTTACCAGTTATACAAATGTCCTCTTTATTGTTTGTAAGGACAATGATTTCTCAGCATAGGCCGATAAAACATATTTCATGCTAAAATCTAGTAAAAGCAGGCCTTCTAAAACATTAGGATATTTTGTAACATGGGTTTTGTAACATGAGAGTGAATACAACATGCGAGATAATGAGCAACCCTGTCGGAGCCCCCTGTGCACATTAAAAGGCGGACTCAGACCCCCATTGATCTTCAGTACACTCTCAATGCCCTGATACAAAACCTTGATGGCCTGAGACCAAACTTTTCTAAAGTTTTCCATAAATATTGATGCTCAACCCTATCAAACGCCTTTTGCTGGTCTAAGGGAACAAGACCAGTAGCTAAATCCAATGAACCAGAAACATCCAAAGTGTCCTGAATCAATGAAAGATTGTCTAGGACGGACCCACCAGGCATGCAGTAGGTCTGGTCCTGATCAATGACCTCTGCCATTACCTTCCTCAGTCTGTTTGCCAGAACCTTGGAGACAAGCTTGTAGTGCGTGCAGAGCAGAGATACCGGTTTGCCAGTTCTTTATGTCTTGGAGGTTGCCTTTTTATGGTAAAAGGGTTAAAACCGCCCTGCTGCAGCTCAGAGGTAGAACCAATATCATTAAAGCTTTCATTAAAAACACTTAAAAGATCTTCGTTTAATCCCTCCCAAAAAGAAAAAAAACAAACTGCACAAAGCCTATCTATGCCTGGGGCTTTCTCCCCTCCATGCTCTGAAGCACGATGTACATCTCCTCTGGAGCCAGTGGCCCCTCCACCTCCATGTTGTTTCCTTAGAGACCTGGGGCAGGTTGCTGTAGAATGACTTAAGCAACTCCTCATCCTCCACATAGTCACTGCTGTACAGCTCAGTGTAGAACTGCACAGCGCTGCCAGGTATCTCTCTTGGATTCCTAAGCTCCTGTCCACTGGCAGAGTGCAAAGTGTGGATACGTCTGCTTTGTCCTTTTGTCTTCTCCAAACTGAAGAAGAACTTGGAAGGTTTGTCCATTAAGTTCTCGAAACACAAAACGTGACCGGACCAGCACCCACTGAACTTCGGTGCCAAGCAGGTCCGCTAGCGCATTACTCTATTTTAGACTTGAGGACCTTAATATGTCCTCTACCTCCCGTGGACGGTCATAAACCCTGCAGTTCCACTATCTCAATGCCTTCGTAGACCTGGTTACGTCTCGTGTGGCATTGAGAGTGTACTGCTGACAGAGTTGCTTAATCTCTACTTTTTCACAGTCCCACCATTGTCTGAGAGAGGTTAAATCCTGCTTCTTCATTCCAAAAACACTCTAAAAAACACCCAGAAAATTATACTCAGCGGGGTAGTATTAAAATGCCAATAAGCACTTTTGGGCCGTACTTTTAAGATTAACACATTACACAAGACTAAGGAATGGTCAGTAAAAGCGAAAGGCATCATTATACACATTTCAAATGTGTTAAAATGATGTTTAACACAATCAAACCAGTCTGGTGTTGCCAGGGAAATAAAATTGTCCCTGGTGTGTGCCCATGTGTATTGTCTCTTGTCAATGTGCATTCTCTTCAAAACATCTTCCAGCCCAGGCACCTCCCTCAGCTCTGCCATGGCTCATCTGGATGCAGCGTGAGGTTCCATGTGGTTTCTGTCTAAACAGTGATTTTCGGTACAGTTAAAATCTCCTCCTAAAAACAAAAACTCCTCTCGATTGCAATTCATTCATTATTCTTATCATCATTAATCATTAACTTATTTAAAAGCAGCACTCTGTCAAGGCTTTTAGTGGGGGCGTACACATTGATAAAAACAACACTAAAACACTCAAACTTGGCCCAGACCACCATCCTCCTGCCCTCACACACTTGTTCAACAGTAGGAGTAAAACTGTGAGAATAAAACTCCCACCCCTCCACTGGTTGAGGTCATGTGGCTGAGATTCACTTCCCCGCCCCACTCGCTCTTCCAGTCTGTATCATTAAGACCGTCACTGTGTGTTTCTTGGATAAAAGTGACATCAATTCTCTTTAGTCCAAAAGTCTGGAACAGACATACTCTTTTCCTGATGTCTCTTGCTCTATTTAGGTTTAGAGTTCCCGCTCTGAAACCAGGCATTGTAAAATAAGCAGAGAGACAGAGGACAGTGAGACAGGAGAGCTGACTGAAAACTGAGGCTTCGTGCTGTGTCTGCGTCGTCCCCGTTGCTAAGTTCTAGTTTCATCTTTTGTACTGACTTCTTTCATCTGTACATCTACTGATCTGTTAAACAACCGTTCTGACGGAGGCAACAAATCTCTTGTCTCTCTTGTCTTCCGGTTGCAGGTTCCTCCTCCATACTGGAGTCAGACTTTTTTCAGTCCTTTTTTCTGCCTGTTTTCCTTCCGATCGTCACTTTTCTCACCTCTGAGCCGATCTTACTTTTGTTCCTTTCTCTTTAGGTGAGGTATGGCAAGTGAGGACTCTCCTCATCCTCACTGCCGACTGTCAGCACTGCTCTGGCCACAGTAGCTGCCGGAGCTCCTCCGTTTCTCCCTCCTTCCCACCTGCACCTTCTACCTCTCCACCAGCCTCTCCCTGTGCTCCTGCAGCACTGCCACCCACAGCAATCTCAGTATCAAGCAGCTTCAGATGAAGTCAGTGATGCTGTCCCTGCTGGTGCTTTACTCTTCTCCCCAGACACAGAGGCTTTTCCTGGACAGGCTCTTATCAGGTGGTCTCCTCACCCCAGCCAAAGCATTTTGTTGTCTCAGATGTTATGTGTAGATAGTAGTCAAAATCATCAACTCTTATTCTAAAACGCACGTTTAGATCCTCATTCTGTTTATCGAGGATCATCTGAACCTGTCTCCTGTGAGACACCACATGATTCAGCTCAGGTGCTTTGCATCCAGATGACTTTCTTTTCATGGTAGAGACAATTTTTCCACGTCTTGACCGTTCCCTGATCAGAATCTCATCACTTATAAAAGGTGGAACATTGGAAAATGTCACCCTTTCAGCTGCGGTTGGGAGAGGCGACACAAGACGCATCGTTCACTACGACGCCCCGTTCCACCACCACGTTCACCTTCTCGAAAGAATTGTAGCTTGAATGTTATTCTCCCTTGTAAGTCGCTTTGGATAAAAGCGTCTGCTAAATGACTAAATGTAATGTAATGTAATGTAATCTATAAAAATAACAACCGCACTACTCATCCTGGCTGCGGATACAACGCTGCCAGGACCGACAACCTGCATCACGGCCAGCGCACACTCCTCCACGGAGCACGGGGAAGCAGTGGAGATCTTGACCGCGTCCGTGTCAACCTGGTGAGGTCCGACATCGCTGCGGACCACGCAAACACAAACGGCCACGCCCACCAAAACAACACCCATCACCAAAAATACATTGAAAACATAAAGAAGATAAAAAAATAGTAAGAAAGTCACCCACTCCCCCAGTCGCTCACGCCCCCATCCACTCAGGGAGAGAGAAAGAAAGAAAGAAAGAGAGAGAGAAAGGTCACTAAGGCCACAAACGATAGTGAGGTTTTTAGTTGTGAAATGTGACTTTTAGTCAGCATCAGCATGTGTTGCGTTGTTCAACCTTATGGCAGTTAATTGTAGGCAGATAAATAAATCCCCCGCCCTAGGGGACTCCTAAGGCATTTGATAGGACTTCCATACATCCTGTAAATAAAAGTAAAGTCAGAAACTGTGTGCAACACACTGCACTCATGCTCAAAAGTGCTGCACTGTAAGCAACAAAATAAGTCCTCCCAGAAAACCATGTTTCTCTGCGCCTCAGAGTTGGGCAATCGACTGCGTGCGTCAAGCCAGCGTCAAGCCAGCATTGGTAAAGAGCAATGCCAGACACACTTATACCGGAGAAGAAGTGTTTCCAAATCCATGTCAGGAATCAGTGAATCACCAGCAGTCGAATTACCAGTGAGTCATTCCTGACTCGCCAGGAATGCCTAATGTATACCAGGAACAGCTAAACAATATGATTTTACAGTTCTGTAAATATTTCCTTAATGCCTACCTGCGGCTTTAGGTCACACAGGGGTTGGTTATACACGGTGGTAGGTTCCAAACAAAAGGGGCTGCGTCGAGCTGCTCAATTGTTCCACTAAAGTGAGGTAAACCGTGGCTCGGTTCAGTGTGGTTTTGGGCAGTGATTTGTCACGGGTAACTTGATATGACACCGTTCAGACTTGGCCCTCTCCGGCCTTCGTAAATTGCGGCCCGCGCTAAAACAAAACGTGTCTGAAATATAGCAGCGGTTACTTGGGGTTTCAAGCTCCCTTTGTCCACTTTTAGCCCGAGTCCAATTTTGGTGTTTGTCTTTTGAGGACCGGCGTTGGCCGCACGAGGCCACACACAGGAGCACGGAGGGAGAGAGAGCAAGAGAGAGAGAGGGGGAAAGAGAGAGAGAGAGGGAGGAGGTAGGGGGAGCTGTCAGGAGTGACCAGGCTCAGCTGTGTAGAATTCACATGCTGTTTCCTGTTTGTCGCTATGGTCACCACCGGGGGAGTCTTTAAAATGTGGGATGTGAAACACCTTTTCTGACACACACACCCGCATGCATGCACGCACTTACACGCACACGCACGCACACGCACACACACACCCCCGCGACCAGGGAGGCCGCTGAGTGAACCAGCACTTTCGGGCACTCAAACCTCGGCGTGGAAACTAGCGAGCTGTGCTGTGCGTGCGTTGGTCACTCACATCTACAGAGAGCGCACGGCTGCTTCAGCACGCGCTTGCGGTGGCACTCAACTCATTCACAATTCAACTGGTTCCAGACGTTTCTTCCCGTTTTCTTCTCTCCCGGTCTTCCTTCTCTTCTTCTAAAACGGACATTTCCAAAACACGCTCCCTCTCTCCCTCTCTCTCCCTCTCTCTCTCTCTCGCTCTCTCTGCCGATCCTCATCTTGGTTCTTGATGGTTCTACTGTTTTAGGTTTTACGTTTGGGCTGAAGATGCACCGTTGCAGTTACAGGTATCGACAACGGTCTGAAAATATGGCATTGTTGACGGTGAATAATCAGTCCGATCTGGAAAAAAAGTGACTTGATTTTTCTTTAATATAAAAAAATATGAGACGTCATTCACAAAAATGGATTATACACGAAACATTATGTTCTAGACTATTGAATCGTCCCAATACGAGTAGTCCATAACGAGGCTTAAGGCTAAGGAGTTGGTATTGGTATCGGTGCATGGTTCATTTTTGGCATTTTCCCTCCCCTCCGTCTTTCCTCTCTCGCTCTCCTGCTCCCCCGACCCCACCCCTTACCCTCTCTCCCTCGTTCTTTTTTGAGCTCCATTCCTCCGTTCCTGCTCCGCTCCGGGCCTATAATCTGACCTCGCCCTCCTTCCCTTCACCCTGTCATTACACTGGTTGGCTGGGCCGCCATTACGTTCCCGTGGCAACCCTGTAATTAGCCAACCCCAACCACCGCCGGTGCCAGAGGGGAGGAGCTTGTTGCGGTCTGAGTGGAGGGGGCGGAGCCTGGTGGGATGCAAAAGCTACAAATGGGCCGAGGGACTTTGAACTCAAGCATTCTCCCTCCATTTCTGGTGTGGGGAAATGAAGATGGAGCCCGGGGTTAATTACTGTTGTATATATATTTTTTTAAAGGGTGCCTATGAAACTATGCAAACGGGAGTGAACATCAAAAGAGTTTTTACAGAATCTCTGAACATGCGCCATGGAGGAGTTCTCACCGCCAGTGTTTTTATACACTGTCTGGCTAAGCACTCCGGCCTGCAATGTGTCAAGTTACTGACATGGCAGCAGCGCATTAAAGAGCCTGTTTTGTGTGTACTGTATGTGCACACAGAGGTTTGAGTTTAGCGAGCTACGATGTGGAGCCTCGCAGGGTCAGTGCCACTGGTTTAAACACAGTCTCTGTGGATATTCTCTTGTGTATTTGTTGGAGTATTTATTGCGTGGCCGGCATGCTATTTTAGTTTAGTCAATTTATTTGAGAGCTTCGCTCTTTGCTTGGTCTATGAAAGTGTTTCCATCGCATAGGATACGACGTATACAAGCCCCTTAAGGCCGCGTGTGGCGTTGCACACCTGGCAAAGCGTGTCGGCCTGACATCACGCTGGGGAAAAAACAGGTGGACGTGCTTCCGCAGACGTGAGCTAGTCCTTTCCCCTGACCTACTGCCTACATTAACCGCGGCCGTGCGTACCAGCGCCACAGTGCCGCATACCTGACACAAAGAGGCCTTTATACTCCCACGCGTGTCCAAACCCCGGGCCAAGACATGCAACCAGATGTCCTACGCACTGGGACAACAACTCTTTGAGCATGTTTGTAAAAGTGTGTGTGTGTGTGTGTGTGTGTGTGTGTGTGTGTGTGTGTGTGTGTGTGTGTGTGTGTGTGTGTGTGTGTGTGTGTGTGCATGTCGGCCTCCGCCCCTGGTGGTGTGACCCTGACCACCCCGTCACCACCAGATGGGTCCAGAAGGACTGTGAAGGAGGTCAGAGCATTTTGCTTTGAAAATAGTCGAATCAGCAAGGGGCAGAACCAAAGGTGTGTGTGTGGTCAGTGTGTCTGAGCGTGTGTGTGTGTGCGCGTGTGTGTGTGTGTGTGTGTGTGTGTGTGTGTGTGGTCATCTATCCATCTATTAATAGGTGCACAAGTGTGTGTGTGTGCGTGTGTGTGTGTGTGTGTGTGTGTGTGTGTGTGTGTGTGTGTGTGTGTGTGTGTGTGTGTGTGTGTGTTAATGCATGTTTGGGGGCCTGTATGTGTGTGTATGTGTGACTATGAGAGAGTGATAAGTAGTTGAACAAAGCTGGGATTTCAAGGCTGTTCACGGCACCGACAGCCGCTATAGCCAAGGTTGGGGTGGGGGGTGTTGATGGGGGCGCTGGGACCCTTTGGTGGTGTTGGTTGGTCAACACCAATACCCCCCACCCCACCCCCACTGAGGAACCAAAGTACATGACACACCTCAACTGTACTGAGATAAACCTGAACTTTCTCAGGAAACCAATGGAAGCAGGTAGATAGATAGATAGATAGATAGATAGATAGATAGATAGATAGATAGATAGATAGATAGATAGATAGATAGATAGATAGATAGATAGATAGATAGATAGATAGATAGATAGATAGATAGATAGATAGATAGATAGATAGATAGATAGATAGATAGATAGATAGATAGATAGGAATGTGAGACAGCTGTAGAATGAGCCCCCGCCAAACACACACACGCACACCTCGTTCAGGGTAATTTTCACAGCTGCATAGAGGGAGGGGGAAGAGAGCGGAGGAATGAGGGATGCAAGAATGGATGGATGCAAGAATATATATTTTTTATCTTATTCTATAAGTATTCCACTTACTGTATTACGTTTTAGGAGTCAGTTAGTCGGTCTATTAGAAAGGAATTTTCTACTTTTTATTTTATTTTATTTTTGTACTTTTTCCTAGGACTTATTGTGTGCTATCACCGGGTGCGTTGCATTACATTTCACTGCATATATGTATGGAAGTATGTATATGTATGTGACAAATAAAAATCTTGAATCTTGAATCTTGAATGGTGAGAGGAGGGATGGAGAGGGAGGGCGGGGTGGGGGGGGGGGGGGTCTAGTATCAGATCACACATCAGTCTAAAGTCATCAGTCTAAAACGAAACTTCAAAGAAGCCACTCAGACCGCAATCTAAAACTCACACACATTACTTTCATACTGTCGGTATGTTATTTCATGTTTTTTTCTTTTTTTGTCCGTCTGTCTATCAAGGTCTTTATGTGTCTGGTTCTTTCTTTGCTGTGATGAATGACCGTAGATAGTGAACGTTGAATGAACGTTTCAGCCGAGTGACCTGGCACGTGGATCCTCTTTGCAGTGTGTGTGAATTGTGTGTACTGTGAATTGATACAATTTGGCTGTTGGTGTTGACACCGACGTATTTCATAAACACAACGGCAAACGAGAAGGCCCAAACGTTTTCCTGAATGTTGTTCTACGTCCCCGCAGGTTACTCCCGCATGTTCCAAGCACCAGGTGTGGAGGTGTGGCACTGTGGAGGAGGTTGGAGGGATGACTTGGCAGGTTTTCTCGGGCACCACAACTAAACCAAACTAACAAAAACAACTCTTGGCTCACGAATTTCTGGGCAGATAATTATCAGCTTGTTACGGCCAATACTGTCGGGATAACCTATAATTAGACTTTTTTTTTGCATTTGATTGCAGTGGGTATAATTGAAAGCTTTGAGAAGTTGTACAAGTGCATTTATATTGATGTTACTGTTGATACCGATGACACATCAAAACTTAAGTTGCAGCTGGGAAACTTGAGTAGCGCTGAATCATCCGTTTTTTTGCATTAATAACAATAATAATGCTAATAAAAAGTAATGACAATACAATCATCATTTGAAACATTAAAGTCCGATAATATCTATTCTGATCTGTTTTTCAGTGGCAGTGGGTGACTTGGGGTGAGTGTGTGTTTTAGTGTGTGTGTGTGTGTGTGTGTGTGTGTGTGTGTGTGTGTGTGTGTGTGCTATTACAATGTGCTGTATTGTGACTCTTCTGACAGGGCTGCAGCTGGCTGTGAATTCTTTGTGGGGGGCGGGGGTCTTGTGGGGACGTGTGCAAGTGGAGAGAGGGAGAGAGGGAGAGAGGGGGAGAGAGAGAGAGAGAGACAGAGAGACAGAGAGACAGAGAGACAGAGAGACAGAGACAGAGAGACAGAGACAGAAGGGGAAGGGGTGAGACAGCATTGTAAGCCAGACGCTTCCCCCTGCCCCCCCAGCACTTCTGCTGTGAGGAATGCGTGTTCTGCCTCCTACGCGGACGGCTGTGCCAACATTCCTCACTAACATAAAGAGAAAGAGAAGAGAGAGATAGAGGGAGGAAAGAGAGAGAGAGCGCATATGACGGGGAAGACATGAGAGGGGGAAAAAGCATGAAGACTTGGGGAAGAGAGGCGAGAAAGAGAAAGAGAGAGAGAGAAAGAGAGAGAGAGAGAGAGAGAGAGAGAGAGAGACAGAGAGAGAGAGAGAGACAGATTGAGAAAACGAGGGGACCATTGTTCTTAAAAGTTGCACACACACCCCACCCCACCTCCAACCCCTCCCCCAGGGTCCTGACCTGACCCTCCACCCAGTACCCCAAACCCCACACACACACACACACAAACACACACACACACACACACACACACACACACACACGGTAAAAACCCTTAGGGGATTCCTGGAATACCAACCCCTCAAAGTGAGAAGACCAATGGCCGGCCATTGTTTAATAAACTTGCACACACACTTTCTGCTGCTCGCTATCGCATTCACTCTCTCACTCATACACATACACACACACACACACAAATAATGAGTGAAGGTCAGCTGGTCAGTGATGCATGGTTATTTCACCAACACAAATAACCAACAGGTAAATAGCGGCAGCCAAGGAATTCTCTAGAACCTCTGGGGCGACATACGCACACAAAACCTAAACCATTAACTCTGCCGTCAAACCTGCACGTGACCTGCAGACGACCTTTCCCACAACCAGTCAAGCGACGGCCGCAGATTCGCCAGCTCATTGCTAGCCGTGTGTGTGTGTGTGTGTGTGTGTGTGTGTGTGTGTGTGTGTGTGTGCGTGCACAGGAAGGAATCTGAGATGGCAGACTTTGCTGTCTTGTCTGCACACTGACCCCTGGATGTCCTTTTCACAGCTCTCTCTCTCTCTCTCTGTCTCTCTCTCTCTCTCTCTCTCTCTCTCTCTCTCTCTCTCTCTCTCTCTCTCTCTCCGTCTCTTACTATTTTCACACACACAAACTCAGGTGATTATAAAAGCTTACACACAACCTTCACCATACCCCGGTGTCCTGTACGATGTTGATCGCGCAGTTTGCCTGTTTGACTTTGACCAACGACCCACTCTTGCCCTTGCTTTAAACAAGTGGTTCGTCAGAACTTCTGCTATGACTGCAGATTATCCCCGGCAGCCAATCAAAGACCGGGACCACAACCTTTGCAGCGACACTTTATAGCTTTGGCATCGTTGGACATTTAAATTTAGAAGGCCACTAATCTGGAAAAGCTCCAGTGAGGGAAAATACTCAGGTTCATTCTGAAAAAAGTAAGACCGTCAATAAATAAATAGGCCATCCATAGATTGTATAATGTGTTACGAACTAAGGTACGTAGAGGCCACCTCCAGTCAGTTTCCTTTGGTGCTCTCCCCCTTGTGTGTGTGTGTGTGTGTGTGTGTGTGTGTGTGCTTATGACTTGACCGTCACACATTAACAACATTGTGGCAACCAGTGGTGAAGCAGATTCTCACCAACACTAGTTTACCAGCGAGCAAACTTGCTGTCAAGAAGCTGCAGTCTCAGATTCGCAAAGAGGCAAGGCGTGTTTTATTTCACAGAGAGTGAGCGTTCCAGCTTGGATCAGTGAATGCCATTTAAGCGAGACTGAAAGTGAAATGTCTGTAATGCAGCAGGGCAAAAACAGCTGCATTTTTGACCCAAAACAAAACAAAACAAAAAAAAACAAACATACCAGAGTTGAATAAAAGAGTTGCCGTTTCCAATGGAATCCTGAGAGTTGGAGTAGACGGTCTTATGGATTGCCAATTTAAATCTATTGAATCTATCGATACCTTGAAATGTTTAGGACGGTGTACTGCGAATTATAAGGCTCTCGGATTCATGACTTCCCCGGTGACGTGTGAAAGATTAGTGACCAGACCTTTGCCTTGGTGTGTTGTCCATCTCTTTACCTGGTGGCTTCCTGTTGGAGCCGGGAGACGTTGGGTACATAGAACATGACCCCGAAGAATAGCAGCAGCTCATTGCCAAACTTGTCCAGCTGCTTCTTCAGGGGCTTCTCCAGCTCCACCCAGCGCTGGGCAGGAACCTGGGCCTTCCCCTGGAACCACAGCCCGAAGTAGTGGGTCTGGAGCCGGAGGGGAAGAAAAGGAGGAGGAGGAGGAGGGTGGGGGTGTGAGGAGGTGGAAGGAATGAATGGGGGCGGAGGGGTGAGAGTGTTGTGATGGGGGGGGGTTAAGCAGAGTGGGCAGAAGACGGAGGCGACAAGGGGAGGAACGACAACAGGAGGAACAGGACGGGAATGGGAAATGTCGAGGGAGGTGTGGGAGAGAGAGTTAAAGGGGGTGAGAGAGCGAGAGAGAGGTTACATGGAAAAGGGAGGGGGGTTGGGAGATCAGGA
>NC_137189.1:14233904-14311404 GCF_960531495.2 Zeus faber
AGAGAGAGAGAGAGAGATAGATAGATAGATAGATAGATAGATAGATAGATAGATAGATAGATAAATAAGAAATATATTTAATCAGAATCAGAATTGGTTTTATTTGACAGGACATTTACATATACAAGGTGAGGTTTGGTGCATAGCACTACAGACCATCAGCATAAGAGATGAAAAAAAAGCTTAACAGTATGAATAAATGGAGAATAAAAATAATAATAAAATAAAATAAAACTGAATAAAAATAAACAAATAAATAAAAGTCCATGGTGATGTTGCCATATTTTTTTCTGTATGGGCCTTGCGGAAGGGATCTGACTCAATGATTGCGCAATAATTTGATGATTTCCATGAAATTTCCAGGTTTCAGTATACTTTGGCCAAGTGATCTATAGTTTGCAAAACCTAAGTTCTACCCGTGGATTTTTTGTTGCGCGACTATTAGTGTAGTTACAGTATGGTCTATAAAGGATAAGATAAGTCAAGTCAAGTCAAGTCAAGTCACACTTTATTTATAGAGCGCATTTCATATCAGGGCAACACAATGCGCTTTACAAATAAATACAAAAAAGAAAGAGAGAACGTAGTTGTCAGCCGGTCGTTACAAAAAAATTCCCCTGAAACAACATCAACAACAAATGCAACAACAAAGACAACAAAAACAACAATAAAAGCGACTCCAACCACAGTGGCAGCAACAGCAACAGAAACAGATAAGATAAAGATACTTTATCAATCTCCAAAGGGGAATTCTAGTGTTGCAGCAGCAATGACATATGACTAATTCGATGTTCAGACAGACCAAAAGAAAACCTTTCTCAAGAGGTGTGCTGAGAATTGGCCCAACATGCATCATGATACATAGAGATTTTCCAGATGTTTGGCCATTCATAAAACAATTAGGGTCCACGAACCTGCCAAATCCACTTTTAACTCCTTTTTCCACCTCCCCAAATCCTCTCAAACAAGCAGCAAAGACAAGAAGATCCACAGTGGTACACCTACTGCAGCAGCACAAGGCATTAGGACCGTACAGTGGTGCAGCTACAGTTCATCCTAAAACCGGTGCCCCGTGGGTTCCAGTGTTGTGGAACGTGTGTGTGTGTGTGTGTGTGTGTGTGCGTGTGTGTGTGTGTGTGCGTGTGTGTGTAGAGGGGGAAGAGATGTGAGGCCACGGATGAACTGACTTCAAACGCCAGAGCACAAACATCCATCTGAGAGCGGCAGCGGGCTTTGAAGGAGCTAATGGAGCTCCTAAAGTCTCATATCTGCCTGTGTGGGAGGCCTTTACGGCTTCCACCCCTTTTCCTTTTTATCTCCCCTCCCACTCCCACTCCCCTCTCCGTGCCCCACTGGGGAGGACAGCGCCAGACATTGTACTGTACAGTACACTCGTACTGGCTCTATCCGGTGCCAAAACAACTCCACAACATGCTCAACACATTTTGGATCGGGTTAATGGCCTAAATCAAAACACGTTGGGGGGACGGAAGGACACACAGAGAGACAGACAGACAGATGCGGAGACAGGCAGACAGCACTTTGAAGGGTGAGACAGGTCTTTGCGGGGAAACTCTTTGAACGTCTCTGGGTTAGTCATCAGCGCCTGGCTTTCAAGTTTCTTTACAGACATCACTGATGAGGAGTGGGCTTTGAAGTGGAGCGACTGATGGCACGACCACATATCCACACACACACACACACACACACACACACACACACACACACACGCACACTCACAGACACACACACACACACACACACACACACAAACTTACCCTTGTGGCTTCCACCTGATTGATTTCCACCTACCTACAGTCTGTGATGTCTTTCATTGCATAACAAGGATTTTAAGAGCTGTGAATTTGGGGTCAATTTTGGGGAGAAGCCTCTCGCAGCTTTGCTGGAGCGGACAACAAAATTGATGAAAAGAAAAGAAAAGAAAAGACCATGAAACTCCTCAGCGGAGAAATAAGAGACCTCCTCTCCATACCAAAACGGCTTACAAAACTGGCAAACTTCGAAAATGGCAACCCTGGACAAAATGGCGAGTGAGGCCTGAGAAAGGAACAGGACAAGGATAAAAGCGGGAGGGAAACACAGCAAATACACAAAATCTAGGAAGAGGCGAGAGTATTGTAACTCAAAAAGAAAAGACAGAAGTGTGAAAAGAATAGAGAACAAAAAAAAAAACAGAAAAGGAAACCAAAGACATAGCAGCCATCATGAAAGGCAGAGGAGGGGGCGTTAAAAGAGAGAGAGAGAGAGAGAGAGAGAGAGCGAGAGAGAGAGGGGCGAGAGAGAGAGAGAGAGAGAGAGAGAGAAAGGGAGGAGGAGGAGTGGATGTGTGGATGTGTTGCTTCTTGTCAGTGGCTCTGGCAGTGTGCTGTTGATAGTCAGTTTGGACCGGGTCCCAGATTCCTCTGCTCTGACTGGAAAAACAGAGCACACCTGACACAAGTATGCGCCGCAAGACGGGAGAGGTGGGTGGGGGGTGTGTGTGTGTGTGTGTGTGTGTGTCTCTGTGTGTCTGTGTGTGTGATTGTATGATCAGTGGATGATGAGTGTTAGTGAGAAAAAAAAAAAAAAAAAAAAAAAAAAGGATAGTTAAAGAGCAGGGAGACTCCTGAATGGGGGGAGAAAAGAAAAGAAGAGGGAGAGAAGCAACAAGCTGCCAGCTCCGCCCCGCGATGTTTAGTATGATCTGCAGCGTCTGGCTCTGGCTCAGGATTAGCTGCGGAGGAGCCGTGCCCCTTGTGGGGCCTGTAGCACATTCCTCGCTGCCCGACGCCTCCAAGAGAGCACTCCGCAGAAGCAGAAAAAAGTAGCATCACCCCCCCGTCGTTTGTGTGTTTTTAAAGCAGGCGTGTTCAGTCACAAACACACGCAGATGGAGCGGGACGGCCGCAGTGAGTGGATAATTCGACTGCGATGGCGAACTTTGACCACTCTAAGGAACCTGGAGGTCACAGGACCCCAACCGCAGGCTATCCCCAAAGGCCTCCTAGGAGCCCGAGTTTAGGGGAAGTGACATCCCCTGACCGTAAACAAGAAGCAAAAACAGCCGCCAGTGCCCGAAAAAAACGTTCCCAGGCACTCGCGATCATTGTCAACAAGCACATAAACATGGACTAACACACATACTGTATATACACACACACACACACACACACACACACGCACACGCACACACAGACACACACACACACAGAGGCCCCGAATAACAAAGGCGCATACTTTCACTGTGCGGTGTACAAACACAGACATGCATGAACACAGCGCACCACAAATACACACACACACACACACACGCACACGCGCACACGCACACGCACATACACACACACACACACACACACAAACACGCCCAGCGGGTTCTTATGAGGTTAAAGCAGCAATCAGCGGCCGGCTAGAGAGTGTGCGGTGAGGCCGAGTCAGACCAACAGACAATAGCCCGGGATCGCACCCACCCACTCCTCCGCCGCAGCGCTCTCACCCGGCTTCTCGTGTTTATTTCCAGCACGTACAAAAAGGACAAAAAGGGAAAAAAAAGAAAAACAGCGCATACATTTATGAATTTGCACGTTGTAATTTTGTGGCGTGGAGAGAAAACGAGACAGTGAGAGAGAGAGAGAGAGAGAGAGAGAAGGGGGCGAGGGAAAAATGAGGGAGAGGAATGTTGTTTTTATTTCCCTTCTTTTTCAACGCCACCAACTGGGCTATATTTAAAAGAAAATCACCAATTTTCTGTTGCCCACCCCACCCCTCAACCCTCCCCCCCTCTCTCTCTTTCTACCATTTAGACCCCCCTTGCCTTCCTTCCACCCTTCCGCCCTCCACCCGTTCTGGCCGGCCTCCAGTGGACTGGTGGACAGCTGTTGGTGTCTGCATGTGGCTATCTGCCACAATCCGGAGCAAAGAAAGTGAAAAGAGCATTTATCTTTGTCTCTCCGCTGTGTGTATGTGCATTTGTGAGTGTTTGCATGTGTTACAGTACATGCACGTGTTTGCATTTGTGTGTGTGTGTGTGTGTGTGTGTGTGTGTGTGTGTGTGCGTGCGTGCGCGTGTCTGTGTGGGTGTAAGCTTGCGTGCGTGTGTGTGTGTGTGTGTGTGTGTGTGTGTGTGTGTGTGTGTGTGTGTGTGTGTGTGTGTGTGTGTGTGTGTGCTTGCGTGCCGGTGCATGCTCCAGCCACATTACCATCAGGGTGCAAGTGTTACGGGAAGAATGCATGCTACGAGCCACACACATGGTCTATAGAAAGAAAACACTGATTCAACAAAGAAGCCAAGATGTGTTCTGTGTTAGGGCTGGCCGATATACCGTTGTAATATCAGTTTCATGATACGAGAATAGATATGGTCATGGATTTTGGCAACATCTTAATATCGTGTTATAGATAGATATTGTCTTTACAATTGCTTTAAGTAGAGTAATGTGATTTCTTGACCTTCATGGGCTGTTGTAGTTGTTCTAGTCAACACCTCTCTACCTGCTTGGTCATAATATCCACATGCATAAATATCTTATGAAAGCACCGATAGTCATCCCTAAAAACTGTCAAATTATCGATATCTAAGAAGGTAAATCAAGCTATTCAATTTCACATGTTTGACCACCTCAAAGGGCTGGGTGTTATTCAAGAATGACGACACCAGTACCAATAACAGTGTCCAAAAAGTGATAACGATACCAATAGAGTACTTCATTCTATATCTTTTTTTCTACTTTGCATCATGTAAATGGAAACATTCAGTTGATTGAAACATTTCTTAAATAACTGTACAAAACTGTACAATGACGTATCTTTAAACAAATAGCCAGTACAGTAGGAATGATGCCAGCAAGGAAAACCTCTTTCACTGTTCATCTGGACGCCCAACTGTGGTTTTAAGACAGACTTGAAAAATTGTGAACGTATCCTTTAAGTGACACAACTAGACAGCTAGACTGTTGTAGCTGTTGCTGCGGTGATGGGGCAATCACACGTCGCATTAAATCAACGAACGCTGGCGGTGACTGACTGCGAGCAAAACCACAGAAATAGACGTATTTTTTTCTACATCCGGATACAAAAAGGATTTTCCATACTACTTGGTATTGGGTTATTTCGATCAATACCTTAAAGGTGTTGAGTACCAATGCCCAGCTCTACCATATCATCAAGAAGAGTCAACACCTCACGGCAAAAGATTAACGACGTTGACGCGATAAGCCGTATATCTTGTACAGCTCAAACGGTAGTAACATGATAATCTATCATGGCTCTTATTGCCTCATCACTTGTAGGCACACACCGAGCCGGCGTTGCGGTTTTACTGCCTTTGTTCGACACAGTCAGAAGTCTGTCCTCACGGCAGCGGCAGCCTGGCAGTGCTGACTTTTCAAACTCTGCAGCGATGCCACATGTTAACAGCTGACAAAGGAAGAAGCCTGAAAAGAAAACTGCTGATACCAGCTGGCACTGGTTCTTACTGTAGTTATATTATAGTTTATTCTATGTTTTTTTTTTATTTGACTACCTAGGGCCGGGGCTGTGCGATAACGGCAAAATGAAATATCGTGAGATTTTTGGACGATTACCTTGATAGCGATCATTTGACGATTTTTTGCTTTCACCGGGTATTTACATGTAATAAATATTTGAGATTTGTTCATTAGTAATGTGGATATTATGACCAAGCAGGCATTGATTACAGCAGCTAGAAACATCCATGACTTTCAGAAAATGCCATTACTTTACCGTAACGCGGTCTCAAAGACAACATTTAACTACGTCACCATATTACCATAAGCAAGATCCAAGACGGTACCTGGTCTCATATCAGATCGCTATTATTCCACCGTGTTGACATCCTGGGTGGAGCTGAGCATGATGAACAATTTATTGCGCTCTGCTCAGCATAAAAAATAAACCAACCCTTAAAAACCCAAACACGTTCTTGCGCCACACCCCGACCAGACAATACCACGGCTGTGCGACGCCTCGTCATGGTTTTTATCACAACTTTACTCGTTGAACAGCCAAGAACACCTACGGCCGCCAAAGCGCCGGAGGACATCAGCCAAGTTGTAAACGCGTGTGCATGTGTGTGCGTGCGTGTCTGGCGTATGTGTGTGTGTCTCTTGTGTGTGTGTGTGTGTGTGTCTCTTGTGCATGTGTGTGTACGTGTATGTGTCTCTTGTGTATGTGTGTGTGGGTGTGTGTCTCTTGTGTGTGTGTGTGTGTGTGTGTGTGTGTGTGTGTGTGTGTGTGTCTTGTATGTGTTTGTGTGTACATGTGCTTAGTGTGGTATGTATTTGTGTGTGTGTGTGTCTGTGCTTGTCTTGTGTGTGTGTCTCTTGTGTGTGTGTGTGTGTGTGTGTGTGTTTGTGTGTGTGTGCGTGTGCACACACGTGTGTGTGTGCGCGCACGTGTGTGTGTTTGTTCTTTCTGGGCCGGTCCGACGCTTCAGCCCCATTCACGTCCAAACAACGGCGGGAACAAAACATCACTTTGTCACCTACTGCTAAAATCATTAGACGCAGGACACCGTGAGCCGGGGACACAAGTGCAGCATGTAACCCAATCAATCTGAACCCCTCTCCCTGTCCCTAACACTCTCTCACCCCCCCCCCCCCCAACTCTCTCTCTCTCTCTCTCTCTCTCTCTCTCTCTCTCTCTCTCTCTCTCTCTCTCTCTCTCTCTCTCTCTCTCTCTCTCGTTACACATGAGTGGTGTGGCAAAGCAAGCAGGTTAAGTGCTTTACAGCCTGGAGTGGCTCGTCCCCCAGGGGGGGGGACTTCTACATTCCATAAAAAAACAAACAAACAACAAAAAACAGGAGCGGGGACTGCCGGGGTTTGGGAAATAATTTCCTCCTTTTCTTGCTTTATGAAGTGGGCCGTGGAATGTAAAAGCCTTGTCTGTTACCGGCCGACGGAGACTTACTACAGTGGTGTTCAGCGGGCACCGTGTCCTTGCTGTTTTCCGGGAAAAAAAACAACAGGCTGAAAAATGAAAATATAGGCTTAGAAAGTTTAAACATAGACTGTCGCTGCAACCTTAACAAACACAATTTGGTACCCGTCGCTTTCATCATTGGAGACGGGCAAACGAACTGAGGGAGGCATCGCTGGGGAGAGCAAGAAGGTTTTCTTTTTTTCCTCCGTGCTGTTTCGGTCAGAGCGCTTCCAGAACCTCCACACCGTAAAACATGATCCGTGACCGTAAAAACACTGTGGTTACTGCCAGGTTTAAGGGTGCGCTGTGAGACCAGACGTTTCGCGGAAGCACGCAGGATATTTTTATTGTGGATTTAATGACAAAACAGGCTTACTTTGGTGGACAATCTGGATGCATGATATTAAATGTGACTAGGCCAGTGTTTACCATTTATGTTCATTGGTGTAATTTATTGTTCAATGGAAGGTTGAGATTTCTTCCCTAGGTCCAGCCTGCTGCTCAGTGAGCACGTGGAAGAGCAACCCCCCCCGAATTGGACATTTGCTCAATCACTGTTTTTCAAACGGGCGTAATTATTTGACAGCTTCGGCTGACTCTGATCTTCACCCCAGGAGGAAAAGAAATATAAAGTCAAGTGGTACATCCCTACGTTGAAAGAGGTCTCCAATTGAGATACCTGGGGAGGGGAGGGCACGCTGGGAACCACGCCCTGACACATCAGTGTGTGAGACACAGCGGTCTCTCATAGCTTTTGAGGAAAACACGCTCAGTGGGGATGTTGACAGACGTGTCTGGACGTATAATATGGATGCTGGGCCGCGAAGACACACACACACACACACACACACACACTCAACGCATTGTTCTCATAGTCTGCCTGAGGGCTAGGTCGCCACGGTGGACAGGGGGACACACCATCAGGAACCCCCTTTGTCATCTGAAACTCTGGCCATGTGGGCTTCTGTCTGAGTGTGTGTGTGTATATGTGTGTGTGTGTGTGTGTGTCTGTGTGTGTGTATTTTTCAGATTAAAAAAAAGAAATAAAGATCTGTCTTTGACGCACCTCAGTTAAAAGCAGGGGGCACAGAAACACACAAATACACACATAAATACACACACAAATATACACACACAAATATACACACACACACGCACACACGCGTCCGCTTGCAAGCAGCTGCAAACAGATGGTGAAGCCAGACGGCCAGACAGGGTCTTTCTGACAAGCGCATTTGCTTTTTCACTTTCCATCACACTTCTTTCTCTCTCTCCCGCTCTCTCTCTCTCTCTCTCTGACCAACACAAAAAGACAGAGCGGCATGTTCTCTGACTGGTGCGAACATGGAGACACGGGGGAGCAACGCTTTCACACGGAGGTGACGCTGAACAGCCGCATGTATAACAAATGAAGCTTCCCACAAGCACAAAATGTTTAACTTGCAAGATCAGAGGGTTGAATTTGGAGGCGGAAAAATCTGAAATCTAAATTCCATGGATCTGAGCTCCGGTACCAAAAATGTAAACAAACCTGGAAAAATCTTATGAATGAACAAAAAAAACATTTCCATTTAATCTCAACAAACGAGCCCCAAGGTAGATTTGGGCGATAGATATGAGGGATGTTTTAGCAACTGAAGCACGTTAATGGCTTTGCATAACATCTACAACCCAAGGTTTTAAGATAAGGTGAGATAACACTTTATTAATCCCCGGGGATGAAATTCAGGCATGCGGCAGGAAAATTCAGCAACTTCTGGTAGGAGGTTTGTGGCAGCCAAGGGCCAAGGGGTCGATTTACCGATCGGGAGCAGGCAGGCACTCAGTGTCTTGCTCAAGGGCACTTGGACGTGCTTCCACGTTGGACTGACTGTTCGGTACAGAGAGGATAGCCAGGCCTTGAGTCCCAGGCCTCCTTGTGTAAACACCCATCTAACCAGTATCACTGGAATACGAAGAAGAAGAAGAGGAGGACATCAATAAAACACAGATACCATGACACTGGCCAGATCCTCCTCCGTTCCCCCAAATCTGGCACTGACGCCTCATCTCCCTGGCAGAGGAAACAAGAGCTTGAGGTCACGGAGAGAAAGACCAGAGTGTGAAAGTGATTTAGAATAAAAAAAAAAAACAGACTGGGGAGAGAGATAGCCGGTGTGGGCGTCCGTACCCATGCGTGCGCACATAGAGATGGGCAGAACGCGGCACTTTCCCAGGGCAGGGCGGCACAATGAGAAAATAAGAAAACGAAGATAAAGGGGGGGCATGGTGGGGGAGGACTGCTGTGTCTTTCTCAGGCTCTTATCATGTTGGTACAGATGGCCCTGGGGTGGGGGTGGGGGGTGAGAACACGGAGGGTGGGGGGGTGGAGGTAAGGAAGTGAACAAACACTGGTGGGGTTGGGGCTGATAGTGCACCAGCACCATGGGACTGTCAGCCACCGCGCATTTTTACAGCAAAACCGCTGCGCTGTTCACATTTTCCATGCTGTAACCCCCCCCCCCCCCACATCCCCTCCCTCCCTTCCTGCCTGCCTGATGGGACCGCATCTCACACACACACACTACAATCAGAGACACACACATACACACAGTCACAACTGCACAAACACTGCACACTCAGCCAGTGAAAGCCCTTGGCGCTGTTTTCCAACAGACGGTGATTATTGTCGTGTACTGGTTTGGCTGCTGTGGACAACTGGGCAATCTCCACCACTGATATTGGGATTTCAGCAGAAGGGAATCCCTTGGTGAATAGAGTGACCATATATATCTAAGAAGAAATTAAGAAATAAAAAAATAAATGGAAATAAACCTCTTCTGTACTAGGTTACAGGACCTTATAGAATTCTGTTGTAGGAATTCTGTCATTAAGACATAGTGGCTTCCTATCATGTACTCTACCTCTGTGTGTGTCTTTAAGTGTTATCTGTGCCTGTGCCTACGAGCAACCCAAAAGATCCCTGTCAGGGCAGAGGGTGAGCTGAGGAGGCAGCGCTTGACCTGCCAGGATCAATTGACAGCTTGCCGTCACATCTGGTAGGAGCCGGGGGGTGGAGCGTTAGGAGCGAAGGGCCGGTTGAGGCACGTTCCCTCTGTTGTTGTCCGCATGGCTGCCAGAGAGCACGGCTTACACACCTGGAGAGATCCCCTTAAATTACTGCGGTTCGTATACACACCAACACATGGGCCATTTTGTCATTGCATACATTCTACAATATGGCTGCGTGGGAGTTTCTCCTCTTTCACTTATTCCCTCTAAAATACAGAAAGAGCACCATTCAAAGTTACAGGAACCACCCAACTGTCTGTATTATTAACTGTAATCCAATAAAGACCAGATCAAACAAGGGTCACATCTATAAATTTGAATATTCTTAATGTTTAGCTTGGGATATTTACATGTATCATGTTCACAATTGGTACTGCCTATAAAGATACAACCAGAGAGAAATATTCAACTTTCACACACGACCACAGGCCGCCAATATGGTACCATGGCCCATGCTGATGGTTTAAAAAACCTTTTGAGTTGCACCAGTGTTTTAAACATATCATTTCCACAACAGACTTTTGAGCTTACAAAGACAGCCAGGTGTGTGTGTGTGGGTGGGTGGGGGGTTGTATGGTCTACGCCTCCTCATGCAATGCTGCGTAAACCAAGGTGCATGCCCAAACAGATCTTTGGCAAATGCATGGCATGTACACAATCACGTACGTATTGCAACGTGCCAGTGTCAACACCAGTTAAGTGGCAGAGAGAGGGGACAACTGCAGGGGCCCCACGAGAGTCAGCAGAGTGGTTGTTTACATATTTATCGGCTTGTTTCAATTGTAACTACACACATAACATGTCTAAATTGTTATTTATATGTGTCTAATTATACATTGAGAGTATGTGTATGTATCTATATGTAGAGTATGTATGTGAACGGGTCTCCTTGTCAGAAGAGATTCTGATCCTCGATGGGACTTTAACTGTACAAGTAAAGTAAATAATAATAAAACATATGCATAAAAACACACACACACACAGACACACACACACACACCATTTCCCATCACCTGCTGCCATGAACTTGTTCACTTTGCAGTGCAAAATAATAACAACAGTACTATGACACTGTAGTATTATGTATGTTACCTCATTTAAACATGTGCTGTTGCATTTTCTTGCTCATTGTCCTCGGATGGAGCTCTGACTAAACTCTGGTCTACCTAGATCACCAGATCCCAACACTGGACCTGTGGATCTGGCTGCGTTTATATGGCTTATACTGGTTTAAACTGGTTGCATACAACGACTAGTCACATTTCACATGTTCCACTGCACATAAAAGTCCCCGCAACCTACGGTAGTTTTCATTATAAATCAGGTCGTGACTTGCCCACCCACCCACCCCTGCAGACCCCTGGAGTGCTGCAGGGGAGCTGCATGGAAGGTGCCCTAAGTGGACTCGGGGCAGAGGATCCTAAACTCGGGTCCGTGGCCCCCAAGAGGGTCATCGGGGGAATCGCAGCAAAATATATATACTCCAGGTAAGTCATGATTTTGGAGTTTTGCACTTTTGTATGCCTTAAATGTTAAATCACATCGTGCAGATAAAGCGGAGTGTGTGTGTGTGTGTGTGTGTGTGTGCGTGTGCGTGCGTGCGTGTGTGTAGCCCCTGATCCACAGTACGGTCTAATTTGCGATGTGCGGGTCATTTGTGAAACACTTAAACATTCCTCGAACCAAGATGGAAGCAGGACTTCCCTACGCACGGATCTGTTCCTCATCATCACCCACCTTTGATCCATAGTTCACATGATCCCGAGATCTGGTGCGAAAGAAAAGCTCCCGAAAATCCTTCGACTGCGATAATCCTCTTTTTTTTTTTAAAGTTAGATTTAAGTTCCCATAGGACAAAGAGAAAAGTTTAAAAAAAAAACCAAAAAAAAAACCCAAGACGCTCAAACGATCGTTGGTGTAAAAGGAACTCCCGAGTTGTTCTCCTCCTTCTTTACTCCTCAAGGCTTTCTCTTCTCTGCTCTTCTCTTCTCTTCTCTGCTCTTCTCTTCTCTTCTCTGCTCCTCTCTTCTCTTCTCCGCTCTTCCTCTGGACAGGGATTCGAGGGAACCCTTCCTCCAGCACAGACCTCCAAAGATCGCCCCTTCTTCTCTACCGTAGCGGCGCTCCGGCAGGCCCCGTCGTGAATGAGGAGACTGCAGCCCGCGGAGTGAGGCTCGCAGGTCGGACTGGCGGAGCGAGTCCCCGTCCGTCGCCTCTGACGTCACGCCGGAGGAATGCGCGGAATGCGGGGCCGGGAGAAGCGGCGGCGGCGGCGGCGGCTCCTCGTTTAATGGTTTTACAGCCCGACGAGGTGACTAAACGGCGGACAAAAGAAAGGACCCCCCCTCCCCCTGTGATATGTATGTCCCCCTCTTGCCTTTTGGTGCTGTATGAATTAAAGTTAATGTGATTGTTTGGTAAAAAAACAAAACATTTTTGATGGATTTTTCTTTTTTTTGGTCTGGTACTTTCCAAGAAACGAATTAAATCGGTTTCTTTTATGCATGTGCTCCTTGGATATGCCGTTTCCATTGCGAGAGTGGCACTCCCCTGCCAAGATCGCAGAGATCGGGAGTGTGCAATAAGTGGAAGGTCGCGGTTGGATTTGATAAACCAGCGTATGTGGTCAGTAAACTAACCGTTGATACGGGTGAACATTCACACAAAAGAACAGCATCCGTGAAAACCCACCACCTCAAGTGACCCAGAATTATTTTTAAACACATCTATGGACCAGAAGAGGGCAAACCTATGACAAAATAATTTGTTGCTGTTTCGTACGGAATAATAGGACTTCCAGTGTAATCCACCCAACACATACAATTTTACGGTGGTCATATTCTCGCAAATATGCAGACATCATGACATTTTATTGTATTCCCCAATTTGTTGCTTAAATGTGATGGTAGCAGAAATGCATTTTTTTTCCCCGAAAGGTGACGGGATTTAATTTGTTCTTCATTTGATTGCTGCTGACTTTTTGAACAGGGGATGAAGGCCGGGAGCGCAAAGTCTGCATCCATCCCATTTGCTTGGAGAATAATTTTTCTTGGATTTGTATGGAAACTCATTCCTGCCAGTGGAATAAAGCAAAACAACATTTAAATAATAGAATTACGACATAGTTCATCAAGATTATCTCTTAATTATGACTTAGTAAGTCATAATTATGACTTAATATTTCATAATTGTGACTTAATATATCATAATTATGACTTAGGATATGATCATTTTGATTTACTGAGTAAATAATTTTGAGACACTATTTTTTAGGATAATTCTTAGTGTCTGATCTATATATATATATATTTTTTTTTGGAGTAGAGAGTAGTGGAGTAAAGAGTAAAAGATGGTGGATGAAGATTTTGTCTGGGAGGAGAGTGGTTTTAAACAATGTATGTCAAATAGGCCTGTCTTCTTATTTATACCTAAATAGCGACCTCTTGTGGCCACCACTAGCCACAAGAATAATAAGAATAATCATTCAGGAAAATGAGCATGAAATCGAAGTGTCTACAAGAATGTTAACGGAGGTATACCAATTACTGACTGAAATAATTCATGACTATGTCGGCCTTATTAAATTATATCAATGTAATTATAATTGTATTGACTTTGGTTTATATCACTGTGCCAATTATAGTACAAGACTATCACCCAGCAGTCATCAAAATAACTGTATGTCAAATCACCGTTCAATTTAGAGTTATTTCATTTGGTAAGTCGACCTTCATTCAAATGGAAAGAAAACATATTGGTCAGTTGCCATGAAAGCCCATTGTTCAAAGGTTTTGTTGTGGCCAGGCCAATGGAACATAGAGGTTTGGCATTGTTATCGCAAAAGGTCACCGCTTTAGAAAGAACCGTATCAGCCAATAAAGATGACATAGAGGAATGGAGATGTAGACAACAACATCCGTCAAACATTTGATCATATCTTCATTCGAAGGGAGCAAAGAAACCTATGTGTATGTGCCTATATAATTTCATGTATACGTATATATACACATAGACAAAAAATTGCATAATCTGGATTTTATTGCCCCCCGGTGGATACTACTTACAGCAGATCCCACTTGATTGTTGTGTCGTTATGCTGTTTCCAGTTTAGTTTTCCTGATTGCTCCCATTAAGAATGATGAGAAGAGGTTTCTGGTTCCACCACCGAGAGGGGTTAGAGCGCCCTGGCGGTTTTGTGAAATAACCCCCGAAAAAAACCCTAGCCCTAGCCCTAGCCCTAGCCCTAACCCTAACCCTAACCCAAACCTTAACCCTAACCCTAACATGAAAAGTCTTGTCACTCCCAGAGGACATTTTGTTTAATAATGGAAAAAGGGGTTACTACTATAAGTAGGAAAAAAACAAACGTCCTAGAAAACAATCCCTAATTGAGGCAAGGCAGTCGAAGCAACACTCTGGACCCGGACCCACAGGGCGAAGAAGTTAGGCTGCAAAGTATTCTCAACGAACCCCAGGAGTTCAGTAGAGATGATGGAGCACAGCTCTCAAACATGAAACAGGAACTGAAGAGAGCAAACGACGGACTGGATGAGGCAGAGGGGAGAAGTGATGAAACGGACAAATGGAAAAATGGCTTTTATAGTTGTACAGAGATAACATAACACATCTGGTTCTAATCCATAGGTCCTAGCTCAGCCCCTGTCTTGCCATAAATCTAAACATTATCACTTCTCTCCTCGCTGGGCTTCCAATGTACACACTATAAAGTTGACTTTCTCCGTGTAACTTTCGAGGTAACATATGTTAATATTATTACCGCACTATATCTCATTTTTGGGAGCTCAGTGACCTATTCACCTCAAACCTTCCAGACACCTCAGGTACTACAAGTTTTTGTATAAACAATCTCGAGGGGGAGCAACAAATTGGCAAGTTTCTTAATTCTCTCAATCTACCTGTTCTATCAGAGGAACAAAGTAAAATATTTACAGCTCCGGTAACTGAGATAGAGCTAAACAGCACCATCTTCAGGCTTAAAGCGAATAAGTCCCCTGGTCCGGATGGCTTCCCCTCAGAGTGGTACAGTGGTACCTCGACTTACGACTGTAATTCGTTCTATGAGGACGGTCGTATGTTAAAACAGTCGTATGTCGAAGCAATTTTTCCCACATACACCACACTGATTTCCTATGATTATGATTTCCTTCTTAGTTTCAATAGGAGTCATTGCCTTTTTCTTTTTCCCATCATCCTTCTTCTTCGGACTCATCATGAAGGGTGAGAAAAAAAAAATACACAACACAAACACAGTAAATATGAAAATAATATTGATAAGCCACGAACTACTACGTGCACACACCATGTAGGTGCCCGCTGACTGACTGCTGACTGACTGCTGACTGACTGCTAACTGACCGCTGACTGGCCGCCGACGCGCTAACTGCAAATTTCTACAGTCGTATCTTGGAGCAGTCGGTCGCAAGTCGATACAAATTTTGGCGACTATCACTATTCGTATCTTGGATTAGCCGTAAGTAGACGCAGTCGTAAGTCGATGTACCACTGTATAAAGCTTTTCCATTTGAGATAATGCCAAGTCTCTTCGGGCTTGCAACATAACCTTAATAGATGCTAAAAGGCCTCCATCATGGAGCGAGGCAGTGATCTTGGATTTCCCCAAGAAGGGAAAAGACAAACTAGAATGTGGATCAATGAGGCCAATTTCAGTGTTGAATGTCGACTAGAAATTGTACACAGTCATCCTTGCCAAAAGATCCTTCCTCCGCTTATACATTATGACCAGACTGGGTTTATCTCACAAAGACAAACCCCTCAGGCGATCATTGCATATATTAAACCAGCGGTTCCCAACTTTTTCGGACTCACGGCGAACTTGAAAATCTCAAAAGTGTTCAGAAGTTATATGGGAGCCAAACAGTGCGTTCTCAGAGGACGTATATTTTAACAATCATATGCATTCTCATACATACAGTGCAGTAGTGGTGAAACAAAAAAAGAGGTGGGTTAAACCTTACACCAGCGCTGATAAAACTAACAACAGGAGCACATTAATATGAACTCACCTAATGAGAAGGCTGATGTTGCATGGCAGACACCAAATGCTTCATGTCTGGCTTAAGCGACGACAGTCTCAGGCGAAGATCTGGCTTAACATTCAGTTTATTCCTGTATTTCGTCTCACAGAGATACGTCCTTGGGAAAGGCATCAGAAATCGCACAGCTCTGTTGGACAGATCGGGATTTGCATTCTCGGTGCCCATGCATGATGTTTCGATGACTTTCTTCTTGCCCTGATACTCCTTGAGTTTATTATCGAAACATTAAAGCGGCTTGGACATGTCCTGTTGGCGTTTTGTCTCGAGGTGACGGTGCAGTTTACATGGCTTCAGAGCTTGGTTTGATAAAGTTTCAGAACACACCACGCACAGCGGTAACGGTTTGTCTTCCGTGCCTCTCCAAAAAAATCCCAAAGATAAATATTCAGCGCTATACTTTCTCTGAACCTTTCTTTTTTGTTTGACAGGCGGGACTGTTCCGCTTGTCCGATGCCCCGCCGGGACTTCGCTTGTGGTTGATGTACCAATGGCTTCTTTCCTTTTCAGTGTGCCTGATGGAGCCAACCATCCATTTTGATTATCACCGCAAGTTCAAAAATATACAGGTGCACGTCGATCGTGGTCCGGCATGGACGTAGTACGCCCTACTATAAGCTCCTATCTATCAGTGATGGTGCATTTTTGAAGGTTTTAAAGAAAAAATACCATGAATTATTTTTTTTTTTTACCTTTAAAAACGTTTTGGTAATAAATATTTATTTATTTATTTATTCGATAAAATCAATGTGTTTTGCCCATGATTTGGCGGCCCACTTGCAATACCTATGGGAATCGCTGTATTAAACCATATCCAACAGAACAATCTTGAAGCCTTTTTAGTCAGTCTGGATGCTGAGAAGGCTTTTGATTCAGTGTGTCATGAATCCTCCCTGATCTCCCAGTAATTATACTTGTTTCATTCAGTTCACTCATTTGTTTTCATGGTTTACTTTCATCTAGTCATTTCCACATGCCATGTCACTATCCTCCATGTCATTTCAGATCCGCCCACTCCCTTTTGCTTTGCTGTCACCTGGATACCCCGCCTGCAGCTCATTCCCTTCTTTGTCCCTCAGTATAAATACCAGTCCACTTCCCTTTGTTCCCTGCCAGGTTGTCTCTTGGATTACATTGAGCTTTCCCACACTACTACCTGTTTCCTGTACCTTCTGTCTGAACTTCCGCCTGATTCGCTGGACTCTGATTCTCTGCCTGGGCCCTGATTCTCTGCCTGTTCCCTGCCGGATAAGTTGGTCTTCTCTGAATGATCTCCTGGTTCTGATCCCTGCCTGTCCTTTGGAATAAACCTTGTGGACTTTGACTTCTTACCTGATTGTTTTTGTATTGTGATTATGGGTTCACATCCATTCTGAGTGAGTAAGCATAAACGTACAATCTGACCAGAAATGACCTGGCTTAATCAGAGACTTGACGAGAAATTACGACATAGGCTAGTGCCCTACACCAGCACGAGCAACTAACTCCCCACGATTGCCAGGGCTCTCCAGGAATCGTCGCATGCCATGACGACGGGAGAAGCAGTCGGACCTCCGCTCTTTGGTGACAGGCTCCGCTGACGGTGTAATGGAAAATACTGAACTAACCGTATGCTCGCTTGTAGCCCCATATCTGCTTTACTTACAACGGGATCATTTTGTAGTGTTTGCCCTGTTGTCAGGCAGGTCACAATTACAGGTTCCTCCTTCCCCAAGGCCGATGACTGGCTGCCCCCTCCTCCCTTCCGGAGCATGGGACCTCAGGCATCTATGCTGGCTGGTGAAGGATCTGTCTGTTGCAGGGGCTGCTTGGAGGGGTGGACTGGCTGCCGGGCTGCTGGATGGGTCTGGTGATGGTTGCTGGGCGGAGGAGCTAGCTGCAAGTGGCTAACCGTGGTGGTTGCTGCGGCTGCTTCTCCCCCGGTCTTCCGCCTGACACCTTTGGTGCTGCTGCTGCTAGTCGGGAGAGGGTTGGTGCTGGGGTCGCCTGTTGACCTGCATCTTTAGACGGCCCCTCTGTGTCCCTTCCCCGTGCCGGAGAGTCCCTGTACAGGTGCTAGTGTGGCAGTTCTCCGAGCACATGCCACCTAAGTGGCATGTTCAGGGACCTCCGGCACAGAGACACAGAAGACAGTGGGTTGTAAACACCAGTTTATTGTAGAGAGAAGGTGGAAGTAGCCCAGGAGCAGATCGACATGTGTCATGACAGGGCTCCTATCCTGAGTGTGTGAGGGGGATGGGGGTTTTAACTGCTTCTCCTGAGACCAACTAACGAGCAACAGGTATGCAGCCACTCTGATCCCAATTGTGTGAACCGGGATGCTCAGTCGAGAGAAGAAGTTACCCAATTTTTAGTCCCTAAAAGCCGTGAGGGTTTAGTCTTCCAGGTGGCTGATTTTAACCCGATGGCCAGTCGCTTAGGACACAAGAAAACACTTGAGCGGATAATTGCCTGTTTCTATTGGCCAGGTATCTGGGCGGACATGTGGCGGCACTGTGCTGCCCGTCCCGAGTGTCAGCTGGTGATTCCACCAGCTATTCCGGATCTCATCGGGCCTTTAGACCGCAGTGCTTGGGGCTATCAAATCGGGTAAGTCCTAGTGGACTACGCGACCCGATACCCAGGAGCAGTGCCGCTGCATAGTACTACGGCCAAAAATGTGGCGCAGGCGCTGTTTCAGGTCATTTCCCGGGTTGGAATTCCGAAGGAAATCCTGACCGACCAGGGCACTTTGTTCATGTCACGCAGACTTCTACACTGCATGAACTGTATGGGTTACTGGGCTTCCGCTAAATTTGGACCAGCGTTTACCACCCACAGACGGACAGCCTGGTCGAGTGCTTCAACAAAACGTTGAAAAACATGATCTGGAAGTTCGTCCACAATGACAGCTGAAATTGGGACACATGAGTTCTTCGCGATGCGGGAGTCTCTCCAGTCCTCCACAGGGTTTTCCCTTTGAGCTACTGTTTAGTAGGAGACCTCAAAGGGTACTTGACCTGATTAAGGAGAACTGGCAGGAAGGTCCCAGCACCAGTAAAAATGAGGTCCAGTACATCCCAGACCTGTGAGCAAAGCTACACGCGTTAGGGCAGGAAGCACTGGGGAACTTGCTCCAGGCCCAAGAACGTCAGCGCCACCTGTACGACAGGGGGGCTCGATTAAGACAATTCTCACTGGGAGACAAGGTGTTAGTACTGCTCCCTACATCCAGCTCGAAATTACTGGCGAAGTGGCAGGAGCCCTTAGTGGTCACACGCGGTCCATTATGAATTTGAACGCACAGAGAGGTGGGTCCGCCAAAATTTACCACCTCCACCTCCTAAAAGAATGGAGGGAAAGTATGCCCGTAGCACTGGCCACAGCGACGATTGAGAGGGACGAGTTGGGGCTGGAGGTTCCAAAGCGGACCATCTCTCTCCCGGCAAGAGTATAGACGTCGTGGCACTGCAGTGGCGCTTTGCCGACGTTTTCTCTCCCCTGCCCGGCCATATGCCCCTCATACTCCACCATGGGGAGACGACCCCAGGGGTGAAGGTGCGCTCCCAGCCCTATCGCCTGCCCGAAAACAAACGCAAACTAATGCAGGTGGAATTAGATGCCATGCTGGATATGGGGGTAATAAAGGAATCTACGAGTGAATGGTCCAGCCCCATTGTCCTAGTGGGTAAGCCCGATGGGTCGGTGCGGTTCTGTGTAGATTACCGGAAGGTGAACACGGTGTCAAAGTTCAATGCCTACCAGATGTCCGCTGGATTTAACCTAGGGCTACTGGCAGATTCCCTTGTCCCAGCAGTCCAAGGAAAAATTGGCCTTTTTCACTCCGCAAGGCCTTCACCAGTTTTGCATTATTCACAGCGATATGTGGGAGCGGCATCTGCAGCATGTTGACGCAGTGCTAGTGGGCCAGCACCCCGGCCTAAATGCAGTGGGGGTATGTGGCGGGCCAAGGGGACGTGGTCAAGCCGCCGATGCAGACAGGCGGTGCAGGCTCCTATTCTGGGGCCACTCAGCTGCTGCGGATCGTGCCAATCAATGGAGGGACTCCACTGACTCCACTGCTGCTCGTTAGACCAATCAACGAGCAACAGGGATGCAGCCACTCTGATCCCAATCATCTAGATCCAGGTCAGGTGTAGCTGCTCAAACCAGACCATCCCCACACCACACATTGATTTTCGAACCCTTGCAGCAGAGAGCGATTGGAATTAATCATCACTGGCCGATACCTTAAACCACATCTAGGACAGGCTGGCAGCTCGGTACCAGCCAGCATATCTGAACACTCATCGCCACGGCCATCCACATCAACGGATATCTCCTGGAGCGGAGGCATGAGATGGTGCAGAGGTCTTCCGTGACTACCAGCATCACCTCAGGGCCCACAGGCTGATTACGTCTACCACACAGGATCACAGGGGACAAAGGGGCATGTGGACAAAGCTTCAGGTAGGCCCAGGTAAACAAAATACATCAGAGGGGAAGTCCAACATTTTCAGCTAAACAAGTAAGCCATGAAACCTGAATGGTCTGCTGCAACGCTAAAACGTCCCCAAGTCTGGCCAATTCCAGCAAGTTAAATAAGAGGTTGCCCCAACCTAGATAAGTGCTTTGCCAAGTGTGCCATGCACATGGCAGGAGGAGACACAACTCGCGGATGGCCAAAACGTCTGCCCAAACAGATTAACAAAACGCCAACAGTGGCTGATTATTTGACACCACCAGTAATATGAATCCTATGTCACATGATTTTTCTGTTTTGTGTAGTAAGGGGACAAGCGCTAAGCGAAGTAGTCACACGCAACACCTCAGCCCTAAATAACATGCAAGGTTTAGCGTAATGTAAAAATAAAACATGGAAACAACGGTTCCCAAATAACTCCACCACAACCTATGTCAAAATGTCCACCACAGAAAAGACACAGATCAAATGTCAGCAGCTAGCACCAAATGGGGGCCATATCGTGTATGAGAAAAACAGGATGACGATAAGCCAATACCGACTGCCTGATTTCTCCAAAGGAACTCTACCCCTGCGAACCATGTTCTGGCTGTGCGAGAAAAATTAACAAGTTGTGTCCCAGCTCCAGCCTAACTGGACAGGAATTTGCGCCCCAGTTATGTTAACAGGACAATTAACAATACTAGCACCACCAAGTACAAGGTGCAAAAGAACTGTCACCATGGCTACTAGATCCCCAGATATACGTTACGTTTAACCAAGAGCCTTATGGCGTACCCAATGACCATTAGGTAATAGGCAAGGATTGGATAGTGTCGGGACAAGTCGCAGGTTCGATTGTCATGTATGGACAGGTGGTAAATGCTCAGTATCTATCTCGCAACAGCAAATGGGTTAATTACTTGTGGTATAATCAACAGCGCTTTATAAGCTACACTATACAGGCCTTAGAGGAAGTGAGAGAACAACTGCACGCCGTTTCCCTTATGACCTTGCAAAACAGATTTGTTTGAGAAACACAACTTGCCTAAAATCAGGGGGTGTGTGACATTGTGGCAGACGAATGTTGTACAGTCATTCCTATGCATGCAGGCGAAGGAGGCAATCTCACTGAGGCGTTGAAGAAATTGAAATAACTGAGGGAAGAACATGTTCAACATTCCAAGTGGAACACACAGGCCGCTGATATATGGAAGTTTTTACAAAACCTATCGTGGCTCAAGATTCTCAAAGGCGTACGGACCGCTATTGGTTTAATTCTGTTAGTAGTAATGACAACCTTTTGTTTTGTAGACTCACTGATTAGTGTTATGGTTAAGAAAACGACAAAGGCTATAACAGGCCAGTTCCCCATGCACATAGAACAAACAAAATGAGTATGCAACACATGCAGGCATATACTACCCGTCTAGCCTCCCCACTAACATCCAGGCGTGGGAACACACAGGTCAGATGGACCCCTACCACTTGTACAGTGTTCCCACCAAGAACCAATCGTGTGAACCCCTACACATGTCTATGGAAGAGCCCGTACAGTGGCAGATTGTATAGTCACACCACTTACTCTACTACTGTTTCGATAGATAATCATGGCAGATGGCTTCAACTGGAAGGACAACTATGATAACCATCCTGCGCAGAACATACTGGCCGCTAATATGCCAACCCCTGCGAATCAGACTGCTAACCCCGCCCCATATGCTAAATTCATGCCCATTGACAGCCTCTCATTCAGGCACTTTGATACTACCATCTACCAATATTTCATGCCACAGGGCCAGGCTCCATATCTGCTGCAAATGCCTGTCCCCCTAGAAAACCAGTGGCCCCAAAAACAGAGATTTACCACAGTCAATCAATGGCCCCAGAACGCCCAAAAGGTTCCACTCAGGCGAGTTCACACCCCTGCAAGCCCCATTCCCTGTAGGCCCACACCCCATAGCCCAAAGCGCATGCTCCACCTTTTCAGCTCCACTGGCTGCGATCCCAACAGCAAGGCCTGGCCAGGCGCCTCCAGCACCTCCGGCCTCGGCCACACCGTCTCCAGAACGAGCACGCCCCACCACCTCAACCCTCATCACGGCGTCATACCACTCCGAGGACACCACCACACTGCACGCATGGCTGGGTCCCCTCACCCCAATAACTCCAGCCCCCATGGATTCCTCCCGGGGACACCGCCGCCCAGGACGACTGGATGCGACCCCGCAGTCCCACGACACCAGCCTCCTCCGAGACATCCAGTTCCTTGTCGGACACAGACTCTCCAGGCAGACTCTCCCGAGTACCACAATAAACCAGATTTTTGCACACCCTGCCATGGTGGCAGCTATGTCTTGTCTATGGCTATGGTCTATGGCTATGTCTGGCCTTGCTTTTGGTCCCCTTTGGCCAGGGTCACAGGGTAACAGGTGAGATTCCTTAAAAATTTTCCTTAAGCTACTCCAAGTGTTTATTATCTTAGTTATTGATAGATTGTCCATAGCTCTAATTGGCAAGTCCCTCACTCGCTTATCTAATATATTTTCAGGAGAAAAAGGTTTACAGATCATTGCCTCTTTTTCAAGCCATGACAATCCAGTTTGTTCAGCCACCCATAAAGGAATGACCAGGCCTGTATTGACAGTATAATTTTCCATCTTGGGTAAACCCCACCCACCTTGTTCTATTGGGAGTTGTAAAATCTACAATTTAATTTTGGGTTTCCTGCCTGCCTGTGTAAAGTCTGCCATTGCGTTATTAATGTCTCAAATATAATTTGGTTTTAAAATCACAAAAAGCATAGACACAGATTCATTTATTTTCGGGAGAACTGAATTGTCATCTTAAACATGTCAACACGTCCATAGCTCACCAAGGGCATTATTTCAGATTTTTTGAAGTTAACTTTGTACCCAGATATCAGTCTGAATTCTTTAACACATTCTGTCAGAGCTGGACCAAGTTCAGTTAACACATAATCTGATTTTGTATTATAATAGTTTCTTCCTGTTTTTATTTTCTTTTCGATTTCAATTTGTTCAGCTGCTTTTTTTTCTGGCTTGTATATGAAATAATCATGCCTCTCATATAAACTTTACATGCATCCCACACAATTCTTGGGTCAACCTCATCTTGGTCATAAAATACTTAAAATAGGCCTGTTTGTTCCCCCATGACTTTAATAAAGTTGTTATCCAAGAATAAAAGTGCATTCATCTTCCAGAGTAATGAGCGTTCAAAAGGTCTAATCGGTTTCATTAACATAGTAACAGGAGTTTGGTCTTGAAGAGCAATACGGCCTTTATCCCAATGCTCTATTAAATGGGTGTGGTGTGGGGATGGTCTAGGTTGTGCAGCCACACCTGAACTGAATCTAGGTGATTGGGATCAGGGTGGCCACCTACCTGTTACTTGTTGGTTGGTCTGACGAGCAGCAGGTAAAACCGCCATCCCCACACACACTCAGGAGAGGAGCCTGTGGCCTTTTCTCAATACCAAGTACGCAAAGTCCAGACTTGCGGACTTGGTAGTTCAGACTTGGCAAGTTCGACTCGGGAGTACAGACTCCCGGGGACAGGAGGATGCAGGACGGTCATTCTGCGAAATGCATTCTGGGATACTTGGGATACTTGATACTTGGCTGTCCCAAGTCCACACAAGTCACCACCAATGCATCCTCGATAAAATGGGCGGAGCAAGTCCACATTCGGGCATTTGAATTGGACTTGGCTTGATGCGTACTTTGAATTGGAACAGTACTTGGGCTGCGACTGATGACTTTTCACAAGTCCACAAGTACAGACAAGAACGCAGATTGAGAAAGGGCCACCATCATGACTTGTCTATCTGCTCCTGACTGTTTAAATGCCTCAAAACATCCAGAAGATCAACATTTTTGGATTGAATATTTTCGGGAATATTCAGAATATTCAACCAAAATAAAAGGGAGATGAGGGGGAAAAAAGAATGATCAACCAAGAGTGTAACCTTGTTGTACTCGAGCGTTGCAAAAGTACAACTACGGAGAATCGAGAAAAAAACAACAACAAATAACTTCCTCATCTGGATTGCAGCAGTAAAGTGCCAGCAGATTCATGGCTAGGTTCACCACAGTGAAACAAGTATAAATAATACCAATATGTGAAATAAAACAATCTGTTCTCAAAGATTTACATTCATTACTCAAACTCAATATGGCTGGATTCAATATTATATCCTTCAAGTGTCAGTATATATGTACCTGTCAGCAAATATGAGCCAGATCATTGCAGCACTGGAAGCTTTTTAATATAGTCATTCATTTCTACCATATCTGAGAGCAATGAAGTCGTTCCATTAGGAGAATAAATTGTGATACACAAAGGAACTCTTGTCCCAGCTTCACGCAGCAGCTTGTGGGCATTTACCGACTCCTTCCTCCTCTTCACTTATTCTGCGGAGAAGTCCTGATAGAAAGACATGTCATGGCCCTTCCAATTGCAATTCTAATCCAACTGCCCTTGTTTCTTGCCACATACAGGATCCTCTGTTTGTTGGTAAAGTTGTGTAGCCTCACTAAGACAGCCCTTGGAGCTTCCGTACACCACCAGATGAGGGTCTGCGGGGCAGGAGGAGTGCAAGTGTTTCGGGTTTGACTCACCCCGTAATTTTAACTGCAATTGCCAACAGCACATATTGAGCACTGGGGTTTTCTGGGGTAGCGGGTTGCTGGTGGGACGGCGTGGGGGCATGGTTGGCCAGGGGGCGGCCGGCTGGGCCCCCTGCCTGCTGGGCTGGAGTCCTGGCGGTTTGCACCTGGTAGTTTATGGTGTGCTGCGACCTGGCAGGGCTGCGTAGAGCGCCCCGCCCCTTCCGGGGCCCCTGGGGTGCTGCTTGCTTTTGTGGGTGTGGGTTGGCGTGCTGGGGGTGACTGTCGGCCACGCTGTGCTGCTTCTCTGCAGCGGGTGCCCTGGGTGCCAGGGGTGGTGGAGGGCCCATATATCTGGCAGCCTACTGGCGTTGGTGGGGGAGGCTAACATCTGGGTGCTGAACACACTACGTGGATGGGCGCTCGGGGGTGAGGTGCATGCCTGGTGCCCGCAGCCCAGGTTCTGCGCATACGGCTGAGTCTTGTGCCTGCTCATGGGGGTGGGCAGTATGTGCGCACCCCAGGGGAAGGGTCTCCTCCTTGGACTGGGTTGTGCTCCTTGGGGCTAGGCGTGGGGGTTGCTCCACAGGCTTTTGACTTCTCTGGGGGCCAGGGTGTCTTCTGTGGCTGCAGGGCAGGGTGCTCGTGGCTTTCCTGCAGCCTCGGGGGTGGCTTCGGGGCCCTTTCCACTGCTTGGAGGCGCCACAACATAATACTGACATTATACACCAGAACCAACTGGGATAAGTCCTGTACACTCACTGGTGGACACCTCACTCACACACACACACACACACACACACACACACACACACACACACACACACACACACACACACACACACACACACAGGCGGTCTCATCAAAAACACACGCTGTGTTTGCTGTGTGTGCTGTCAGGGAGAGCAAGGAGCTGGGGGAGCCACCACACTCGTAACGGGCCGGAAATGTAAATAAGGAGACCAAGTTGTTATATACATTCTGGCATCCTGGGAAAAAGGATTTGAGGGCCGAAGGCGCCATTCCTAGAAAGTCTATAGTAACTCTGTCGTAACCTGTCGTGGTTGAGTGAGAGAACCACAGAAGAATGCACTCTACTCTTATATAGTGGTAGTGTAGAGAAGAGGCCATGCCACGTAGGAACACGTTACGTCATGTGTCCCTGATTTTGGCCTGTTCAAAAAATCCGGACCACAAAAACAAATCTCGGAATTGACTTTAAAGGGACTTCTGGGAAAAATGGGGGAAATAAGGTAATGGTTCAATATCAAATATTTGGAAGTGTTTCAATTCCACTGGAAATGTGACAACTGTGATGTAGGGCGGGAGTTTGGGTGGAAGGGTTTTAGTAGTTTGCTTATTACACCGAAGCAGAAAGCACATGTTGCTGGAAGGGATACCAAATGTTGGAGACCTGTTGTTGCCATGTTGGAGAGTGTGGATTTCGGGAAGCCAACCACTGGGATGTATTTTGGGAGTGTCCAGTGATAAAACCTTTCTGGGCAGGGTTTCACAAAGCACTAAAAAGCATGAATAACACTGTTCTGCCCTTGCAAGTTTCCACATTATTCTGAGGAAATGACTTGACTCTCAGGAAAGGCGACCTGATGAATATATGTTTGGTATTTTGCTATCCTTGTAAAAGCTTGTAAAAAAGCACTCACAAGTCACTGGTTACTTCCCCCACAATACAGGAGTGGATACATAAATTACATTTATTACAGAAAGGATACATTTTTTTCCCTTGTCTTCAGAAAAATGTGTTTATTAAATTCTGACCAAGTGGGTCAAATATATTTAAGGCCATTACAGCCAGATTTTGTGGAAGTATTGAATGTAAGACCCTGTATTGTTGTTTTATTCCAGCAAAGCATATTCTTTTTTCTCAAGTCTCCCTCGATACACCTTTCATTGCTTATGTGTGCACACTTTACCTCTGCCAAAATGTACAAAGTTCTTAAATTTTGAAGAAACCTGTGGACGGCAGAGGAAATTAAACTGCTTTTGTTTTGATCTATGTTTTTTTTAAACTGCTCTTTCAAAATAAAGAATAATAATAATAAAAAAGAATGATGAGGAATTCTGGGAAAATTTTACAACTGGGTTATATCTTATCCATATTCTGGTTTAATTACCTATTTCATCCCTGTGTGTCCAGACCCAAGACCTAAGTGAGAGGGGTTGCAGAGGGGATCAACCAGCCCAACTCCTGTGAAATTAGGCAAATACACCTTCCGGCGTTCCAAAAGCTGAGTAATTTAAGGGGTGCATCTTGCATCTACGGGCGCTGGACACCCAGGGGTGAAATTTGTATTGACCATTTTTTTTGAATCTGGGTAAGACAAAAATAAATTCCCCCCCAGAAAATGGAATATTGTTTATTAAACGACAGTGCCAAGGGGGGAGCTTCAGCCAGATGGTTGGTCGAAAGCGGGACTATAAAAACGAGTCTTTCTGTATTTAAATAGCATCTTAAACTTGAGTGGGCAGGGCTTTCTTGGAGTACTGGAGACTTGTGTGAGAATGCTTTAAAACCCGCAGACTTGTTTTTAACTCTTAGATAAAAGTCCAGAATGTCGTGGCCATAAAGCTGATGGTACATTAGTTGCATCAAGATGGTACATAAGTTGCCACAGATAGGTAAGTCTGATAAATAAGAAGGTGCCAGTGAGTCCATGCAGTGTTTTATACGTCCCACCTGAAATTAACTGGGAGCCAGCGCCAATTGGCCAGAGTAGCAGTTTTAAGGTCAAACCTTCTAGTCTTAGTCAGGATTCTGGCAGCATTTTGCACCAACTTTAAGCTTTTCATGGTCGTCATCGGAAGGCCAGAGAGGAGCATGTTACAATAGAGGGGACGTGTGAAATGCATGACCTATGGTCTCAGCCTCATTCATAGATGACGAGACGGCAAGAAATGGAAAAAGCCAAACTGGTTATGATTGTGGTCCTTGATTTACCATGAAAAGGTCGTTTTGAACGGTGTTCACGCTTTATCTTCTTTGTTTTGATGGCTGACCACCTGACGACTGTGGAACCTCTAGTTTCAATATCGGAAGCGCTAGGGCCGTCGGCTGTTGACAAGACGTTTGTCCGCGCAACACCTGTCTCCCCAAACACATGACGTCAAACATATTTGTTGAGTGAAAACCCAGCTCTACCGGAAGGAAGATCAATTTGCACGCTTTAGCGACTGTAAGCGTCCTCCTTCCTGTGGCAATTGGAAGAGGCCCAGTTTTCCACTGGGAGGAATTAGTGCTGACCTTTGAAGGATTTACAGCTGCATGGCACTAGACCGCGGTCAAGGCAATCTCTTTGTTGTTATAACCACCAAGTGAGGAAATGTAGATGTAAAATGTACCTTCAAGTTAAAGTTGAGGAAAAGGAGATAGGATGCAACAAGTCACAGCTTCTCCCACTGACACCTCACCTATTGCCCTATGTCGTGGGCTGAGATGTTGATGGAGAAAAGGGCACGTGGGTGGTCTGAACCTAACCGTACACTAACATCTACACACACACACAAGAGACCCACACACACACACACACACACACACACACCCGAACACACACAACAGAAACAAAAGGCCAGCCCCCTCCCCACCAAGTGGGCGAGCGGGATGCTCCCTGTACCTCCGTCGTACCCGGAGGCCTTGAGTATCAGAGCGCCGCACCACCTCTGTCTATAAAAAGCGCTCGCACCACAGAGGAAGCAACGGCAGAACTCTTTCCAACTCATCACTCGGGAAGAGGAGGTGGGAGAGAGAGAGAGAGCGAGAGAGAGAGAGAGCGAGAGAGCGAGATCACAGATAGTGTCGCCAGCCTCAAAGAGCTAGTGCTGGGAGGAGATAGGGAGAGAGAAGAAGAAGGAAAAAAAAAAAAAGGTAAGACGCTTTTTTTCCCAAACTTGTCCCTGATGTGTGTACAGATTGTTCTCCAAAATATTTTCGTGTAATGCACTGGCTGAAGGGATTGATTTAATGATCTGTCGATTGATTGACCATTGAGTTTCAAGATTCTTTATTAGTCACATGCAATTGTGCAAGTACACTGCAGTGAAATGATAGGAGGTCAAGTGCAAAGACTGTGCAAAGCAAAAAAAAGGAAGAAAAATTAAAGAATGATAATCCAAATGAGAAAGAAAATATGAAGAAAAAATATGAGCAAAAAATCAATATATATGCATATGTATGTGTGTACAGTTTAAATACTACATTCACCTTGATTCATTTAATACATTTGAATACATTTCTCAAGTTATTTATTAAGCATTTATTTATTTATTATTTTCCGTAAAGTAGTTATATCAGGGTTTGTTCCTTAAATCGTGAAGCCGTTTCATTACATTTTCAACTGTCCTACAGTAGGTGTGTGCGCTTTATTTATTTTATCCACACCAGCATCTACCTGGTGCACATGATATAATAGCACATGATAACGTCTCATAGCATCCTTTACTGCAAGCTATTTACGAACCTCTTTCCCATAGGTGAGGGGGAGAGAAGCGTGTGAGTCACACAGTAAAATGTGTTCAATCGCTGCTTGATAGAGTTTCAGGGGAAGGTGTCCACTTATATGCTTATTAAAATGATGTGGGAAAGATAAAGGGAGATGGAATTCTTTCACAACACAAAGTGAATGAAGCTGTTATCTCTAAGCCATTAGGAATACTCTGGAAAAAATAAACATCTGTGACTGTGACTGTGAAGTTAGAATTTGAATTATTTTATTAGGTGGTACATTCAGTTATGTATCAATCCAATATAAGGGGGTGGGAATAAAATCTTTGTGGCTAATTCAAATAAATGGTGGGCGATAATACCCGATTTCCCATTTTAATTTGTAGGTGGGGAACTCAGTGCTCAGATAAGTCGCCATGCAAACCCTTACGTCAAAATGTTCTTTGAAATCAGAAAGCTTAGAGGTAGAAAAAAACAAAACAATGCCACTGACTGGAGGATTTAGGAAATCTCTCAGAGAAAAGGAGTTTGTGCTTTCATGGAAGCCATTGAAGGCTGCGATCCATTGAAAGTCTATTGAAAGTCATGAAAGCCATGTATAGCTATCCCAAAAATATTGTAAAAATATTTTAATGCTGGATTTTCATTCAGATATTAGTTGGAAACATTATAAGTCATTAAATCACACTTTTGGGGGCGCCAATAGCTTGGAATCCAGTGAAACCCTAGGAGTTCTCCCCCCACTACCTTTTCAACTATTCAACACAGATCGGTGGTTGACAATCAGACTTTTTGCATTCGCTCCTCAATATTATCCTTGTGTTTTTTTCCATCATCGCTTTGTAGCTGGGAGATGACGCAGGCTTCCTGGATGTTTGCGGTGCTGGTGGCGTGCGTGTTCAGCCCCGAGGCCTGGGCACTGTGCTGGGACCGCTCTGTCTGCAGGGACCTCAGCTCCAAGGAGAACCTGCTGGTACGTCCAGCGGTCAAAAAAATTAGAAACAAATGATAAACCGTTCAAAAACTCCATCATGACATTTCCAACTTTCCTTCATGAAGGACTGTCTCCACCTGTGTGCGCTGAAGATGGAGGCCGTGTCCCCATTGGGCCTGAGGGTCGACGAGGAGGACGCCTTGCTGGACACCTTGCTGTCGGGGCTAGATGTCAAGGCTCTGGGAGTGACGGGGGAGGCCGCGGCTGCCCGAGATGACAGGCGACGCTCCTACTCCATGGAGCACTTCCGCTGGGGGAAACCTCCAGGACGGAAGCGCCGACCCATCAAGGTCTACGCCTCCTCCCTGGAGGCAGGGGACTCCTTCAAGGGTGGCTTCCATCGGCAGGTTCGTCGGCAGCTGGGCGGCATTGATGAGGAGGAAGTAGTAGGAGGAGGCTCGAGCGTCCTGGACATCCAACACAACTTGGAGAGCCAGGAGGGGGCACAGGGGGTGACGTTTGGGCCAAAATCCTCCTCCCTGTTGGGGTCGCAGGAAATGAAAGACGGAACATACCGGATGAGTCACTTCCGGTGGGGGAGGCCGCCGGCCACCAAGCGCTACGGATTTACGAAGCCGTGGGAGTAGAGGCCAGAGAGGCCCTTGCTCAGGTTGTTCAGGAATGTCCTGCAACTCGGGCATGAGTGAATTGGGTGGAGAGGGGAAGGAGAGCGGTAGAGCCTGATGGCACCTGCATGTTTATGGCTTGTAATGCTAGACAGTATCATTAGCATGATATTTTTCTTCTTATTTTTGGACCCGAAACTCCAATGAAAGATCAACCAACAACCTAGTGTTGATGATTTGAAAAGAAGCAATTATGATTCATCCACCCACTGCATTGATCCTTATGGCCTTACTCTCTGAAGAGCATTATTGCTTGTGGGCGACCTTAACATCAGCCCTGATCCATTGCATGTTTCCAAGGAACCCGCCACTGAAATACATTCTCCTGTAGAAAGTGGGAGTGAACTGAGTCTTGTTATTATTTTTCCCCCTTTTTGTATATAATGCAATATTAAAGTTGAACTGTTTTCTGGCAAACAATAATGGTGATTCACTGTCAAATACAAAGCATTTTTGAGAAATACACAGCATTCAGCAGTCAAATACATATGCATCAAGCAAGATAATCTGCGGGTGGCAGTTCCCTTGCCACACGTAACAAGCCGGGAGCAGACGTTTTCATGACAAAAGTTCTCTCTCGTGTGTGTGGGGATGGGAGATTTAACCCATGGTCATTGATTGCGCTGATGATCAACAGGCGGACAGCCACCCCTGATCTCGGTCCCAAATAACGAGACCCAAGATAGGTGTGGCTGTTTAAAATCACACCACCCCATACCACACTGGATAATAATAGTGAGAAACAAAAGGCTTGAAAGTTAGAGAAATACAAATAATTTTATTTTAGCACAAACTGTCCATGACTCAAAACTGAAAATGAACACTGAACATATGGTTTAATAATGAGAAATACAATGTATGCAGTGGCAGGGCAGAAAACACATTCACTGTTACACCTCTAAATTTCCCTTTACTTATCTTTTTTCATGCATATTATTGTGCACCCATTTATTTATCCTATCCTTGTGACCAGAAATGCTCTATGAAATATGAAATGTGGTATGAATATGAAATGGCTTATAAATCACCTGAAATTCAATTGCAATTCACCAAATCACAATTTATTAAAACATGAACAGAACGTCAAGTGACTCTGTACCATGTGTACTGAAATTATACTTTTTCAACTATTTATTGGTTATCTATTTAACAATTAATGTACTATCCAAATAATAAATTAAAATGTGATTATTCCCAGACACAATTTTTTTAAATTAGTTTTAATTACACCAACACTTAAATATATAATTCAATAAATTTACAAATATATCATCTATACTTCAATACATGTCAATAAATCAAATAAAATATGAAATTATTAAACAAAATGGTTGATGGATGTATTGATAGATTTGTTTATTTATTGATATATAGAAGTATTTATTAACAGATTTAATTAAGTTGATCAGCATAACCACATGCTCGTCTCAGTTCAGAAATATATTGAAGTTCTAACTTTGAGTAGAAAATCTAAAATTACATCATTGAGAGGACAGTTATTTGTATGTGAGAAAGATGGGGATGGAGAAAGAGAGGGGAAGGCTGAACTTAACTGGCATTTTTGAGTCTATATTCAAGTGGTATGATGAGAAATATGTATTTGTACCCAATTAATCCAAATCCTGTGTTTGCAAAGGAGGAGGAAAGACACCGTGGGGATACATTCATGTAATTTTATTTTGATTCAAAGTTTTATTAGACTGCACTGGCAATGAAAATAGACCTATAGTAACATACACACAATGCACACAGGAAGCATCTCACTGTGATAAAACTCACAAGTAACCAAACAGTAAAAATCACGGAAAAATAAAAACTGCTAAAAAAAAAAAAAAAAAAAGATACGGTGGCAGCAGGTTCTGGAATTCATGTGGCCAAGTCCCCAAGCTTTGTCATGAAAAGTGGCTCATATCCCTGCGTTCCGATTGGATATTCACCCCGCAATGTGGACTCAATGGCGTTGTGTATATCGAGAGCGTCCGGTTCGCTCGGGGGGAAGGAAAGGTCCTGCCAGGTTTTTGGCTGAATCGTCAATAAAAATAAAAAAGGAGCCAAATCACAATGTCATGATCACAGAGGAGTTTTTATTCTCACAAATGGTCAGAGTTGTACAACACAGCTACGGCACTAGCATGCAAAGTAGGGTCTTACACTCGTAAGGCATTTCCTCCACGTAAAAGCTGCCTTAGTCACTAGATTATCCAGTTGTAAAGTGCAAAGTTCACAGTCCAGATGACCTACAGCACTATATTGTAAACAGATACATTTAACCAGACATGTAAAGTAAATGACGATTTTAAAAAAGGAACAAAGAAAAGATCAAAAACAACGGATCGGTCAGTCTGTTAACGTTATGCAACACTATGCAATGACGACAATTAGATTGAAAGCACTCGATTTCTTTCCACTGCGATATCACGATATGTGTGGTAAACAAGTTTACATTAAGTGATGTAAATTGGGCGCTGACTGAAAGGGTTGGACAGCCACACGTGGCTGATGGGTACTCCACGAGGGAGCCATATTAATCAACTGTGCACTGCATTTAAATGGTTTGGGGTCTTGGGTCATGACTTTGAAATGCACGCACACACGCACACAACCACACACAAGATTTGTGTTACACCCAGAGAGACATGTGACGTACATGTCCAAAACACACAATAAAAAAGGAGGAAACAGAGGCAACACACAATCACGTGATGACAGAGTATGTACACAGATAAATGGCCGATTGGATCCACAGGCACACATGGACATAAATACACAGTCAACAGCAAAAACGACGAGAGGACGAACCATCCAACGCGCAGAGCCACAGGACGACAATCCAAAAATGCCGGCGACCATACAGGGACGTGACACAGGATTGTTTTAACAGAGACAAAGTTTGAAGCAGATGAAGACAAGTCACAGGAGCAGAGGAAATCACGCGGGGATGAAGCGAGAACAGAAAGCGAAGCGTCAAAGCAGGTCGGCATAGCTACAAAAAGATCCTAAACTCGCCTTCTCTGGTTCCTTCTCACCCACCACGTGCTACTAGTGGGAGAAAATACTCATCAGGATTATACGAAATTATTGCCGTTATACTTTTTTTTCTCTTTTTTTTTTTTTTTTTTTTTTTTAATACCTGCACATGGACGTTTGAATCCAATGGCTTTAAAATTCATCAAATTTGCAGTTTGTTACAGAGACCCATGCACTCCTAACGACGCCATCAGTACAGTAATGTCTGAACATGTTGTAACGTAATCATCAGTAGCGTAAGACATAATAATTAAAGAATCACAGAAGATGGTGCTAAAAGCTTGCCATTTAAAATGCCTTTTAATGAGGTCTAATACACTATCGTTAAATTAAATACTATTGATAAATTATAAAACATTTTCACTGTGTGTGTCCTGCAGACTGGCCGTGACACGACATGTTGCAGTCTTGTTTTAATGACATGCTAATTAGTTCCATTAAGCTAAAAAGGAAGGTGTAGTTGGTTCTCTCTTATTTATGGCCAGAATCAGTGCAGTAAATTGAAAATTAGACTTTATATTTATATGTGCGCACACACACGCACGCACACGCACACACACACACACACACACACACACACACACACACACACACACACCTCCTATACGTGAGCTTTAACGATATATTCATAATATAACTTCATCTATGTACACATTCATACACCATGGGGGAAATACTCAGCTTCCTTGGTTGATTCTCTGTTTTTTTTATGTAGTTTACATTGGGGTATGTAGTATACACCTAAAGTTTTATGTGGTTGGGGGGGTTTGTCTTGAATGGTAAAACATGAGTGGTTTTGACTGAGCAACACAAAGTCCACCTTTAGGCACGCTCACTTTGGGAGGAACAACGCATACTGGGACTTTTCACCAAACTAGCTTAAAAAAAAAAAAATAAAAAAAAAAAATAAAAAATGCCAATATGATGATAATCGTAACAATAATAAAAACAAGGGTTGGGGCAAAGTTCCATAAAAAAATAAAAATAAATTTTAAAAAAGCACTCATGGCGAACATCTCATAAAAACAAAACAAAAAAACATTGAAGCATTCAACACACAGCGCCAGAAACGTTGGGGGTGGAAAAGGTAGAGGAAGAGCTTCAGTTTCCATATGCCGCTCAGTCTGCCGAATCAAACCTCTGCTAAAAAAAAACCCATTGGCTATACATTCTTACCATCGCTGTGACATCATAAAAAACACCCAAATAAAAGCCTGGTGTTGAATGATCCCTCTCTACGTTACGGTATACCATCTCGGAAAGAAAAAAAGAAAAACATCTGTGAATGGTAGCGTGGTCGGGGATAAAGTTTGGGGTTGCGGGGCATGCAGCAGGTCAGTTAAAATGGCCGTGAGACTCTTATTAGCAGTCCTTTGCCTCCCACTTCAGCGCTTGGCAATGCTTGTGTGGAAACCAAATCGTAAGGATCAAGCCGGCGGAGGCAAAACAGGCATCTTGTTCGGTCATTAGGCAACAACAAACCTCCTTATCTCAGCCACAAGGACAAAAAAAACCTAAACACAAGGACAAAAAAAAAAAAAAAAAACTAAAACAAACGGCAGCCTGATCTTCAGTTGGCTTCAACCACGGAGGTGGGACGTATCATCCCCTACGGCGTGTTTGATTCCAGGGTCACGTTGCCTTTGGGGGACTGAATAAAGATCACCTGCTTTTGTTCCGTCACCTCATCAATATCAGTTCAGCGTGACCCCGTGGTGACCCCTCGCAGCTAGTACACACACAGGTCCGGGAACTTCATTTCGTAGACGGGTACGGACCTGCTCTGGGTTTGGCCATAACCGGATGAGATGGTTCCTGACGGGCTGGGCGGCGGTCTGGGGAAGCAAAAGAGACGACACAGGTTCACCGTCATCGCAGGAGCCGAACTGTAAGAGAACTGTTAGCGGCGCCACGAAAGGCGCGGCTCGTACCTGATTGTAATCTCAAAGATCTGATTCAGCTTGCTCTGCAACAGTGTGGCCTGGTGGGAAAACACGGGGGGGTGTTAAAAGTGACTAAAGGGAAAGGAGCATTTTTGAATATAGAACCAGGTGTAAAAGGGACTTTTGGTGTTTTGGATTAATCTATTGTTATTGTACCCTGGCACCACAATGGGCAGCTATCTCCTCGAACGGGGCCTTCTGGAACTTCTCCACCACCTGCCGCCGACGCTCCCTCTCCTGCTCCTCCATACCCACACTGTCCACTGGGATGAGACACACACACACACACACGTCTATTTTTAAGTACCCACACTTTAACCGTGTCAAACAGATTATAAAAACAAACAAACAAAAACAAAAACACTAATGCCGGTTAATAAGCCGTCATACCGATGGCATTTTTCAGGGTTTCAAATGTGATCTCCTCCGCTGGCGTTCTCTGAGGGGGAGGAAACGACAAAAAAAAGAATTACATCCAGCTGGAATTATATACCAGTTATGCAACATCAGAGGAGTGACACACAACTTGACGGCTGATTCAAATTCCACATTAGGGAGATGGATAAGAACTGACAAGTGAAAACAAGGGAAAGTGGATAAAATATGTAACGACAATCCATCCCATTTATGTGAACGTTCTTGTCCACCTTTTGGAAAGGTGAGATCTCGTTGAACTCCTGGTGAGCTATGACAGGGGTTCACTCGCTGTTGAAGGAACTGCAGGCTGTCCGCAGCAAAATTGTAATATTTTTTTTTTAAATTAAGTTTTACATGTTTCAGAGTCTGAAGATAAACGGGGGGGGGGGGGGGGGGGATCCTCAGCCAGAGCTCAAGACTTCCAAGGGGCGGCTCAAAGGTTTGGGAACCCCTGAGGTATGATACTGAATTGCTATCAAGAATTCAAGGCTCAAGGAGACCACAACTGTGGAGATGTCGGCTGAGCACGATGGTTGACGGACGATTCGTTCACCTCCTCTTTCTCCGGACTGTTGCGGGACTCCACCTCCACCTGGAGCGAGATGGTCTCTCCGATGCTCTTCCTCTTGGACAGACGGTCCTCCTCTGAGAAGACAGCGCTCCCGTGTTATTGACCGCAACACACGACTATTAATAACACATTGTCAATTGAGTCCTGGAGTGGACATCAAGTATCCTCACTTATCTCGGTTTAGGGTGACATTTAGGATCTTTGGTATCAAAGAATCATTCCTAACCGTATTTTGTCCAAAGTCGTATTTTAAGCTAAGAATTTGACTATTACAGAAGTATAAGAATATTTTTAGTAGGGAATCTTATTTTAAGATAGCACACATCCAGTCCTAAAATGAAAAATAACTGTTAAAGACGAAGCATCTCTCGTACAGGTATTACTACGAATACAGGCTTTAATAATCGATCGCCGATTGTGATTTCCAATGGCAGAATTTCCAATGGCAATTAGGATTTCCTGAGTTGTGATAAGATAAAAAGGTAAAATGAGATAGGACACGAGTATGAGTTTAGGATCTATGCTTCTATAATAGAAAAACAAAAATGGTTTGGACTTCTCGCATTATTCCTGGTTTACAGAGCTCCTTACCAGTGAACTGGGGCACGTACGGCGTAGCCAGACGCTCCGTGTTGTAGCCGCTGCCGCCCAGCACCTCTGTGATCTTGGACTGCAGGAACAACACTTCCCCTTCCGCCTTCTCCAGAGACGAGGGCATCCTTGGGAAGAAGAGGAAGACAATGGTGGGTGTGACCAATTACCCAAGTAAACAGTGCGGGTCGTGCAGGCACCGTGTGCAGCAAGACAATATAAGGACCAGGTGTTTGGCATTTACTCTAAAGCAGTGGTGCCAAACTCAATCACAGAGGGGGCCAAAAATAAAAACAGGGTCCAAGTCGCAGGCCAAACAGAGTCGATATTCATTGAAACTAACATGTTTTTTCAGATGTATTATCACAAATTGACTTAACTTCTCCAAAGGCACCTGAGAGAATTCAGAACAAACCAAGCTTACAGATTTCACAATGTAATGAGATCAAATTTCAAATAAAAGACATATCAGTGGCTTTATTTTTTTGTGTTCCTCTCTGTCAGGAGTTTTCCACTGAATCATTTCTAATGAAAATGTTTTTGGTAGTAATGATAACTTATTTTATTTTTGATAGTCTGTTGAAATTGTGCAAATATTTCAGGCATGTAACTATTAACAGTATTCCTTGTGATTACAGGAGAAAAATGCAAAAAACTTTAAGTACATTTTGCTCTGATGCACATTAGCCCAAGCCAGATGCTTGGCATCTTTTCTTAGCTGCAAGTTCATCAATGTCTGGAGTCAAGCCCTGAGCTGTGGCAATTCTCAGGATGGTATGAAGGTGTCCGTCACTGAGACGACTCCTCTGTAATGTTTTGTTCATCTTCATCATCGAGAAAAGTTGATCACACAGGTACAGTATGTGCTACCAAACATGCAGAGCATTTCAGCAGCTTGTAGGCGGAGTTGCGGCATTGTTTCAGGCATGAAATGCGGGAACTGTGCAGCGCCCACAGAGTCATACTTCGCCTGAAGTGTGTCACTACATTGGAGGTTGAGCAGCTCCATTTGGATGTTCATAGGTGCATCTCCTCGTCAACCGCAAACGGATTACTAAGAAGTTCAAACTTAGTTTTCTGAGCTTCAAAGTCCGCAAATCGCCGTGTGAACTCGATACTAAGTATGCCCAGTTTTCCAGCAAAATGTGCACTTGGAAAAATAGCGGCAGAAACCTTTCTCGTGGTGTGCCGCGCATTGATTGAATTCCTAAAAGTTCCTCTGTTACGCATAAGTCAGACTCCACTCCACGGATGAAGATTGACAGCTGGGCAGTATCTGTTGTGTCGCTGCTCTCATCCACAGCAAGGAAATATGCAATGAAGTCTTTTCCTTTTTCCATCAGCTGATTTTGTATATTGGTAGCAAGCTCACATGTCCAGTCAGCAACGGTGTTTCTGGTAAGGCTTACATTTAAAAATGCTTGCTTTTTGTCAGGACACACGACTGAGCACACTTTAATCATGCATCGCTTCACAAACTCTCCCTGGGTAAATGGCCGGGCCGGGCTATTTCTTCTGCCACAAAAAAACTAGCTTTAACGGCAGCCTCACTTTGAGATTTTGCTTTTTTGAACATAGCCTGCTGTGACACCAGACTTTTTTAAAAATCGTCGACCTTCTGGAGCTTCTGCTCTGTGTCCAGCTCCTTGTACCTGTCCCCGTGTTTTGTTTCATAGTGCTGTCCTATGTTGTATTCTTTAATTACGGCCACAACAGCGCCGCACACAAGACAAACAGGTTTACCCCTTGTGTAAGTGAACAGATACTCTGCCTCCCATCTGTCTTGAAAGCCCCTGTTTTCAAAGTACACCTTTTGTTTGGCCATTTTTGGGAGGGCTAGAGTTAGCTTAAAGTTGACCCGAAGTGACAGGTTGAGTGTGAGACTGATGAGTTTGTCAATAAATGGGCTTGCCGCCGTTGATTGACATCTCAACCAAATGCAGTGCTGTCTGGGATTTGTAGTATTAATGCTGTGCATGCTATATACCAGTGGGCCAATTCTGATAGACATAACTACATACAAAGATACAATTGTCCAGTGGACCGGATGTGGCCCACAGGCCTTGAGTTTGACATGTCTGCTCTAAAGCAAAGAATGCGGCAGGCACATACTTGGGGCTCTCTACGAAGACATCCTCAGGCAGCAGGAAGGGAGTGTCTTTTTGTCTCACCTCAATTACCTGGGAAGGAAATTAACGTGCGGGTTATAAAACAGATGTTTATAAAATTGTCTGCGGCTGCACGCAGGCGCAAACAAATCTGCGTGCACTAATGGAACAGTGGTAACTCAATATTATCATACATCTTTCAGTGGTATTGTGTCGTTAAGAAATCAAGATTAAATCAGGAGAAACTAACTGGCGGAAGATCTGATCTAAAATGGGCAGGAAATAATCTGCAAGTCTCGAATATTAGTTGAATTTTAATTTGTAAAAACAAGTCTGAGTATTAGTCTACCGGCATATTTTACATTCCCATAGAGGTCAATGTAAACCAGCGCATCACATCATATTCCAAATTGAAACCCCCCCCCCCCCCCCCACACACACACACACACACACACACACCTCATGTATGTGCTGGCAGAAGGCAGGGACGGTGGTGAGCTGGCAGATGAGGTTGAGGTAGGCGGCAGCGAGGGCGTGAACAGCACAACGGTTATAGATGGGCAGAGACTCCTCGGTGGACAGGGCCAGATCCTGCACCACGAAACAAAGCGTGTCAATCAGCAGCAGCAGTTTGGAGGAGAACCGCGCCGGACTCACGGGCGATAGTGTGGACAATACCTGCAGGGCGAGCGCCAAGCGTATGAGGTCCACCACCACCTCCTCGTTGGCCAGCTCCATGCTGAGGAGAGCCAGCAGCGTGAAGAGCGTCTCGTAATGCTGCCGGCCACTGCTCTGCTCCTTGCAGCCCAGGTAGATGTGGCGGTACAGCTGCTGGCCATGCTGGGGAATGCGTCAGAGCCATTTTTAGACATCTTGGTGAGCTTAATGTGAAACATTCGCCACTAAATTAGAAGCGATAGAGTTGCCGTTAAAAGAACAAATATCAGCGGACTTTCTAGCTGACAGGTTGCGGTAGGCATGTTTCTCCACAAATTTGTGGATGTGTCAAAACTTTCATAGCTATGCCCCATGAACAACCTGAATGTGTTCCAAATGTTGGGTTCATTATAGGATTAAGGCAATGAATTATAGTTTTGTGTAAGCTAATCATTTGCTAAAGGTTTGTGGCTGATCATAGCGGAACCATCAGACATATCAATTAGCTGAGTAATAACTACATTGGGAACAGACCATCAATCGCCTATGCTGAGTTTTGATTGAACTGGAGGAAAAGCCGACGAGGAGAAGTAGAAAATATGTTTTGGACATCATTTCAAATGGCGAGAATCCCTCGGGGGCAGAAATAGTTGACCTACACTTTAGAGTTATACACCAAAATATAAAGTGGCTTTTATGTGCAACCATGTGGTCTGTGGATGTATTTTGTCTGCCTGAGTAGTAGGTTAGAACTTGAACACATCTGACTCTGGATGCTGTAGGTTCCCAGCCCCTGCAGTGCTTGGGCCCCTCATAACCGCTGTGTTTGGGCTTCACTCCACCCTTTGTTTCAATCTTCCTTCGAAAACAAAAAAATTCTGTGCGTTTCTACAAAGTCAAACAATATTCTACGTCGAGAGATGAACAGAGGAGATGTGAGAAAAAAACAAAACAAAAAAAACAAAAACGTCTTCCAGGTTGGAGTGCCACTAGAGACTTGGGTCCACTTCAGTGTAGAGGGAATGTTACATCATTTTTCATTGGATAATGTGAGAATGTCAAACATAACAAGGTCTGGGAGAAAAGGAGAAAAAAGGGGCTGTACCTTCTTCATGAACAGGTTGTCCTGTCTGGAGCACTTGTCCACTTTTAGCTTGAGAACAGAGATATCCGAGATAATGCTGTGCAGATAGAACACGGATTATTTTACTAACCCTGGCTGATTACAGCTTGAGCAGCCACGTTTTCATTGTACAACCAACCAATGTACATCAAGTGTACATTGAATTTGCATCAATGTTTATATTTAGTCCACAAGTGCCAGAGCAACAATTAGAAACATGCATGGGCACGCACGCACGCACGCACGCACGCACGCACGCACACGCACACACACACACACACACACACACACACACACACACCTTATGGTGGAGAACTTGGGTCTGTTGTCGTGTCGGTCGATGAGGCTGAGAAGGATTGTGAGCACCAGCAGACGGACCTCGGGGTCCTCAGTCAGAGAGAAGGAGAGCAGAGGCTCCAGGAAGGAGCTAGGCAGCGCCGTCAGCATGTTGGTGGTCTGAAAGCCGGCTGTCACCTGCGGATACACACAGGAGGGAAGTTGTTTTTATGGGGTCCAATGGAGGAACAGGATTGGTCCTAACTATGACAGAACAAAGCGCCAATCGGACACTGTTGAGAAATTAAGGCTCGGGGTACGCTAGGGTTAAAATCTTTAATAGTTGCACCGTAGCCTCGTCTTCCTGTTCTGAGCTGACAGGAATGGAATCAGGCATTGTCTTCTGCTGCCGCCTCCTTCCTGCTTCAAGGTGCTACATCAGGGGTGGGCAAACTACGGCCCGCGACGGTGTTGTTTAATCCAGCCCGCGAGGCATTTACATTAACAACAATCCTATAATATTATTTAAATTTGTAGTATTCATTTCACTGTTCTTTTCCTGTAATACTTAATATAACCACCAGATGGTGCATTGTCAGGCCTTCTCTGATGTCAAGTTGCTCTTCTTCACTTTACCTGATGGTCACATATGCATCAACCATAACAAAATGAGCAGACAAAAAAAAGTGCAAAATTGACAGCGAGTGTCGGGTTTTCAACAAAGATTGGATTGGATTTGGATATATTGGCTCATTTTTGGAGTTAATGGGGAAAGCCGATGATTTTCTTGAGGTGAAAGACACACACTGGCTTTGTGATTTGGCGTTCGCTGTGGACATACTAGCACACATGAATGAGCTGAACGTGAAGATACAAGGGAAAGATCAGTTCGTATACAACATGTATTCAAACGTGAACGCCTTCAAGGTAAAATTGACTTTGTTTTCTAAACAAATGACAAACAAATCATTTGAGCATTTCCCCATGCTAGCAACGCTGAAACAAGCCCAACATGCGAGCAAATACAGTAACTCGCTGGACGACTTGCACAGAGAATTCTGCCGTCGATTCTCTGATTTTGAAAAGTTTGAGAAGTCACTTCAGCTGGTGTCATGTCCCCTGTCATTGGATTATGAGGCAGCACCGCAGGAATTACAGTTGGAGCGGATTGATCTCCAGTCTGACTCTGTCCTAAAAGAAAAGTTCAACTCCGTCAAACTGGATACGTTTTATGCTTCACTGAATGAGACAAAGTTTTCAAACATCCCACAGTTGGCACAGAAGATGCAGGTGTTATTTGGCTCTACCTATGTGTGTGAACAGATGTTCATTATTTAAAAAAATAAAAAATAAAAGGGATTTTACATATATTTTACACTTTATGCTTGCTCGTTTTTTACCTCATCTACTAATAGTCTGGCCCAAAACTAAATCTGGCCCTCGAGCCAAAAAGTTTGCCCACCCCTGTGCGACATTGAGGCTGCTTTTTGAGCACCTCTCATTAGATTTAATGAGCCTGGCCCTTTGTTTTTGTTTGTTTTGTTTTTGCCCGCGGTGCCGCTGCGCTTCACGCCATTCGGTGTCAACTCTCGAGGCTGCGGTACGTGACTGGAGTGTTTCTGTGACACTGGAACACCACATGCGGCACCAGCAAACAGATCACGATCAAAGTCACTTAGATTCCACATCTTGCACTTCCAATGCAATGTCTGCACTGTGTCGTAGCTGTATGTCATGAAGTTCAGGTTCCATATTATTAGAGGAGCAGAAGATTTCACCTGGACCAGGGATTTAAGCAGCATGACCTGGATCATCCTCGTGCCATCGGGCCTGAGGATGGAGAGCAGAGTCAGTCTTTCACACAAGTACACAAATTACACTTCCTACTCAATTTTCACATACAAATGCAACAAATGGAAAACGTCTCAATTAACAGCTGCACAGTGTATCTAAAATATAAAACCTCATGAGTAAAATCCAGAATTTCAGACTTCAATTAAACATTTTTGAGACATACATAATACGATTAGGGGCATATCCAGGGATGTGCAGACAGCTTTTAATATTCACGTCTTTTTGTTCATCAACTGTCACAATTAAAATTGTGTGTGTGTGTGCACGCGCGTGTGTAGCCCCTCACCCGGATCCTGTGGAGGAAAGCGCAGGGTGAACACCAGGAACGGGGATCTTGCCCATGATGAAGAGCATGACCTCTGACCTCTGGTACGTTGGCAGAGTGTTGGCAAATGAACCTGGAGAGAGGTAGGTGTAGAGAGAGGTAGAGGGAGAAAGGTGAGGGGGCAAAAACAGAAGCATTGAACAAATGATTTAAAGAGTGAGATGAAAAAAGAATGAATTCAAAAAGGCACTGTCCACACACAGACACACACACACACACACCATACCGATGGTCCTGATAACGGCCTCCTGCAGCTGTCTCTCCTCATGGGTTTTGATGATTTTAGTGCCGATGCTGCTGCCGGCATCGTAGGAGCCGGTCAGCTCATAGTCCACACTGAGACGTAGCTGACGCAGCAGGGTGTTGAACACTTCCAGCACAGTGGGGCCTGGAGGCAAACACACACACATTAGCAAGACACTCACACACAGACACAGAGCAGCATCCTGCTGTGGTCAAAATGGGGAACTGCATGTGGTTTGAGTGCTACTTGCAAGGATCAGACTGCATGTTATCATTCTCAATTTCTTGATATTTTTAAACGTCATATCCGATATCACTCTGAGGAGACGTCTATTCTATTCCATGTGCCGAATATATAGTTTTGGCACGGTGGCGCAGTGCATTGCACTGCTGCCTCACAGCAAGAAGGTCCTGGATTTGATTCCTGCCTGGGGCGCTGTTGGCACTGTGCTCCAGGCTCCCAAAATAGGAGCCTTTCTCTGTGGAGCTTGCACATTCTCCCCGTGCTCACATGGGGTTTCCTCCACCTAACGTCAGTAAGGACCCCCACCAAAAAACAAACATGCACACATCATCGTCTGACCAGCGATGGACACTCGTCACCAGGTCCACGAATGCTGCCCACTGCTCCTGGCTGTGCCCCCGGAGGAAGGACAAGCCAAGGATGGGTTAAATGCAGAGGCCTCATTTCACCGGCCACCATCCAAGAGCATGGTCGCGTGTGTGTGTGCGTGCATGTGTTGTAGTGTGGTGTGCTGTGTGACAATTAAAGATTCTTCTTCTTCCCTATAACACTGTCATGACCGTCAGGTTGATGCTAAAGGAAGCTATTGTAGTTGACACTTTGGCATCTTTTCACTGAGTAGCTTGTCACTGTCCACCACCTTTCATGTGTCAGATCAGTTTTGATGTTGGAAATGAAGACATTTTTCCATTCATAGCACAAGAAAGGCAATATAAGCAATTGCCTATGGCAGCACCTTGCCAGGGACAGCGGCGTATCTCTCCTCATACGCTGTGTTGCGTCCAGTTAATTACGTTGGTACGTAGGTACACTCTGCCTCCTGCCCTCCTTTTACTACTCAAAGTCATCAAAAGTACCCACAACATACAAGTAAAACAAAAGTAATCAGAAACCTTCAGCCAGAACCTTCCAGATTTCAGTGGCAATAATCTGGATAGACTGAATCTGTGATTCATTATCTTCCATTTATTATCATAATATTTCTACTTTAAACTTAAAAAATAAGTAATTAAAACTAATAACATTGTGTGATATTATTTGTACTAAATGTGACATTGATTAAATGATTTGCCAATTTGACCAATGATGACAAAACTACTACTTCTACTACTAACGATGATAAAAATAATATGGGACTGAATTAATAAACGCCCTCCTGTTCATTCAATAGATCTGTTTCAAATTCAAATAAAATTAATTGGATTTTATTGAAGATCCCAGCAGTCATTCCCCTGTGTGTGTGTGGGCAAGATCTTGCCTTGGATTCAAAATCAGCCAATGTGAGTGTCTATGCAGCTCAAATCTGTGTCTGTGTGCCTCTGTGTGTTTGTCAGTCTGTGTGTGCCCACGTATGCGTCGACTCGCCTACAGATCCACTGGCTGCGATGGCTGCCGCCTCCAGCAAGACCTCCACGATGCCGCCTCGCACTGTAGCTGAGTTCTTGCTGTTGGCGTCCAGGTGACCCAACAGTTGCTGGATCACCAGGTGAGAGTGCTGGGACTGGGGGGGGGGTTCCAGAGACAAAGAAATATGGAACGAAAAATCAACAAAAAGTCAAACAGACAAAGCAGTCATGAGAGTGGAGGGTAGATTTAACCATGGGTAAAGCCGCAGAATATGCAATTGACGCCTTTCCTATTGCCAGGAGAAATGCCTTTTTTGTTTTCTGGCGTTCGATGTCACAAACACACACGAAAAGGTGCGTGTTATGGTTCCAGTGTGATTGGGAAAAAACTGTAGAGGAGACAGGAACTTATACAAACAACAACATAAAGCTGTAAAACTTGGCAACAAAAGACAGCTCATCACCTATTCCCACAAAACAGCCGTTCAAAAGAATTGGATCGTTCATATATTTATACCGGATCACTGAAGGACGGATGACCGGTGCGCGGTGTGCACACCAGTCCTTCAGTGGCAGGGAGCGGAGACGCTCCAACGCTTGGGGCGGTGCTGGAGTGGCTCGGAGGCCGGAAGGGAGCGTGGGGGTTCTCCACTGTGGTCCCCTCACTCAAAACATTTCATGGTCCCTGTGGTGGATGGGAGCCCTGTATCATGACATGCTCCATCTGCTCCTGGCTAATTCCACCTAGCCTCATCTCTACAATAAACTGGTGTTAACAACCCCCCGTCGTCTGTGTCTCTGTGCCGGAGGGCCCTGAACATGCCACTTGGGTGGCGTAACTGTCACAGTGGGGCCCAATGTGGGGCTCCGGCACGGGGAAGGGACACAGAAGGGTCGCCGGAAAACTTAAAGGATCTGCTGCTGCTCGTGTGACAGCGACTCCACACACACACACACACACACACACACACACACACACACACACACACACACACACACACACACACACACACACACACACACACACACACACACACACACACACACACACACACAACTTATATTGTGTAGTTCCCCTAGTGCCGGTATTTGGCACCAAGATGTTAGCAGAAGATCCTTTAAGTCCTGTAAGTTGGGAGGTGGGGCCCCTGTAGATCGGACTTGTTGTTCCAGCACATCCTACTGATACTCGATCAGACACTAACCCCAGCCATCCACATGATGGAGAAGAAAACATGATTCATCAGACCAGGCCACCTTCCTCCATTGCTCCACGGTGCAGTTCTGACTCTCAAGTGCCCATTGTTGGCGCTTTCGGTGGTGGACAGGGGTCAGCATGGGCACTCTGACCAATGGACACGCACTCAGCCCCGTACACAGCAAGCTGCAATGCACTGTGTGTTCTGACACCTTTCTAACATAGCAGCATTAACTTTTTCAGAAATTTGTGCTACCGCAGCACTTCTGTGGGATCGGACCAGACGGGCTGGACTTCACTCCTCACGCGCATCAATGAGCCCATGGGCGGCCATAACCCTTTGGCAGGTTCACTGGTTGTCCTTCATTGGATAACTTTTGGTAGGTATTAACCACTGCATATCAGGAAAACCCCACAAGACCTGTTGTTTTGGAGATGCTCTGACCCAGCTTCCAACACATCTACTTCAGAAACTGACTGTTAACTTGCTACCATATATACCACCTCTTGACAGGTGCTATACAGTATATATATATATATATATATATTCAAGAGGTTTATTTGTCACATACATACATTCATACAGTATATGCAGTGAAATGTTTTTGCAACGCACATCGGATATATATATATATATATGTGTCTGTGTGTGTGTGTGTGTGTGTGTGTGTGTGTGTGTGTGTGTGTGTGTGTTCACATGTGTATTCACAGAATGTAGATATGTATATTTCTTATGAGAAGACCGTTATGAATATAAGTGTAGTGGACACAGCCAGACTGCCTCCCGGACTCTCTCACCAGAGACTCACAGGAGGGGGTACGAACCCCTCGCTGAGATCACTGGATCTCAAACACTTTTCTGCACTCCCAAACAACAGAGATGCCAATTGGGACGGAACAGACAAGACAGACGGGAAGAGGACCACATGGCTGTTTTGCTGTCTCCACAGAGACTGGGTCAACAAAACCCCTTTCCCTCATTTTACACCTAACCCACATCCTTACTTTTGATCAAGAAAACCCAAACACAAGGCCTTTGTGTTTAACTACAGTCTGCATCCTGACAGACGGCGCAACCAGATCCGATGAGCAGATCAACAGAAGGAGGGACACCACTCAAGGACCCAAGGGGGTCAGTGGACCAAACAATGAACGACTTTTTCCTTTCCCACCCTGTTTCCCTTTGATAATGGGGTTAGAACGCTACATAAGGTAAGGTGCTTAAGTCCCAGGTGTACTAGTAGTAAGGTTATAGTGTTTAGGGGGGTGGCATCCTGTTAGGAACAATAGGCAGGCCGAGGCAATGTCCTCATTCAGTATGCGGAGGGCCTGAGGGTAAAAGCTACTCCTGAGCTGACATCATAACATGCAGACATGGCTTTCATTTTAGGAACTATTTTGAGTCAAAAATATCACCATTTCCACCTTTTGCTTTTAAAGCATGAAACAATCACTTGCTTGGGTCAAAACACAGCGAAGCATAACGAATAGGGACGGTAGCTCAGGAGGTAGGGCTGGTGGTCTAGTGATCCAAAGGTTGCTGGTTTGATCCCAGGCTCCTCCTGCTAGCATGCTGTAGTGTCCTTGAGCAAGACACTAACCCCTAATTGCTCCTGATGGCTGCGTCCGTCGGTGTTTGAACAATTGTAAGTCGCTTTGGATAAAAGCGTCTGCTAAATGCAATGTAATGTAATGTAAATGAATAGAAGAACAAATATTAACGATCTTTACTCTTGACATGACTAAGGAGCTCAGAAAAAAAAAAAAAAAAAATAAGTTAAAAAAATAAAAAAAGCAGAAAAGTGGCCATTCAAGAGGAGAAAGACAGTCTCACCTGGATGGAGTACATTATGATTTTGAAGCAGCGCACGGCAAAGGTCTTCCCCTCCCATAAAGAGTGGTTATCCAAGTGCCTGGAGAGGAGGAAACCGAGAACAGCAGATGTTATTATACAGAATGATAAATGTTTTGACTTCATGTGATAGGTCACCTTTTCTAGTTCAGGTACACAAAAGCTCTTTCCACTTATTTCTCACAGTGCTCACACAAGGATGGGGGATAAGAAGAAAGACACTTAATTCATCCCCAAAGGGAAATTGCAGTGTCAGCAACAGCTTAGAGAAAAAAAATGTGCAAAAATAATAATCAAGCAATGGAATAAAAAATAAGAAAATCGCAATGTATGGAAAATGTAGTTTTGTATGCAATCAAATATGATAATAAACTCAAAACCGAATGATACACAACGAAATATATAACTTAAAATGTTTGTAAAGAGTAATAAAAATAACATAAAATGATAATAATAATAAAATGTTTTTAATAATATGAAAAATATACAAGTGACCCAGAAAGAAAAATAAACTGGAAAGATTTGATCATATACAATAACTAATGAAATAAAGCTAGCATGAACCAGAAAGCTTAACCTACGATTCTGTATTTATTAGGGATGCAACATATATTTCACGGTTTTGGGGCCATGGTAACTGTATAGTTTCCATATCTTTATATTCAAGAAGAAAAAAAAAAAAGTTTAAAAGTGTAAAAAACGTTTAAAAAAATGTTAGAATAGGCAGAGGAATAGAGAGAATGCTGAAAGAGGGAGAGCTGGTCTCGGATAAAATGGTGGGGTGAGGTCTCTGGCATTGACAAAGATACATAAAAGAGAAAACAAAACTTTGCCGGCTGGTCTCACATGAGCACAGGCGTGACGGCGTTCTTGATGTTGCCGTAGGCGGCGCGTCCCAGCAGCTCCCTGAAGCAGCGCTCCGTCAGCTCCACCGGACTCTCTTTCTCCTTCTCCGAAGCCTGCAGCGGGGAGGGAGAGCGACTGGAGGAGGGAAGTAAATGAGAGGGAGAGATTTCGAGGGGAGCCAGAGGATATGGTAAGATAGGATAGGGTATGGAAGAGGGAAGAGAGAAGACAGTGGCGGAGATGAGAGGAGAGTAAGGGGAGGGGTGAGTGAGAGAGGAGATCAATGAGTCAATAAGGCTAACATTTCTTCACTGGCTCTTTGTCGCACAGAAACCCCCACCGGGCTGCTCCATCAATGCAGCAGCTCTACGTCTCTGCTGGTCATTTCCAGTCAAAGCCAAGTTACTGCAGCGTGCGTTTTTGGGTTTTGTGCATTTTGTTTCCGCAAATACGACACAATTATCAGCCATAACTGAGCAAACCACATTGTTAAATGCATGTGTTCTTTGCACGCATGTTTTAAATAAGCCTTGTACACACTTTGGTTCCAGTCTTTCTTTTATCTCATGCATAGTTAAAGCTGTGCCGGACCGCAGGTGGTTCTCAGGTCATCATTTATTAACATCAGAACTCTCCGAGTGCTGTAGAGGAGGTCATGTGACTTCCTGTCTCCGCATGGGTCTCCTGCAGAAGCCACCAGAGTTTAGAGGAGGGTAATGAGTATAGGCTAACCTAGATGGACGAAGAGACCTTTTTCAGTGTACAACTTTTCCAATGTTGTGTACTTTAGTAAAACTTGTAGTCCATCACTATTATGTACATGTCGCATATCGGGTTACATAAACCTACGCCTTTAACTGTTTTAATTTATTTGTGTTATTTATTAGCAGAAGGTGCAACTGCACTCTTATTCACCACCATGCTTAAACAAAACAAAACTAGATGGTATTAGGACGGTTCGGATCGGTTTTGACGAGACAAGGTAAAAAAAAAAAAAAATTACTTTCAAATATTATGTGAGTGTGCGAAAAAAAGTGTGGAAAAAGGGCAGATAAACACAACTTACTGCTGTGCTGCACTTAAATGCATAGCTTTAATATGCATTTCCTGAATTTCCCTACAGGAATTAATGAAACTAGTTGCAAGCCCGGTCAAAATTTAAGATTTCCCAAGATATTTGAAAGGGACAAATAAACAAATGTCAATGATTCAGTCCTGTGTTCCACAATGGAAGAAGAAACTGCCAGTTAAAGAGTTAAAAGTCATACACCGGGGAAAGGCACACTTGTCACTCAGTCGCAGAGCCCTGAAGCCCCAGCCTCCGCTGGCTTGCTGTTTATTGAAGGATTATTAATATTACATGTGTTGCAGGTCCAAATTGAACCAAATTCGACGCCTCACCTCCATGGGTCCCCAACAATACACCCGCCAAGTTGTAGAGATAGTCGAAGGACGTAATAGTCGAAGGAGAAGGAGATTCGAATGGCACAATTTAACAAAATGTCAATGATTCAGTCCTTATAGCATGCCCGTTCAAAAGTATAGACTTTCTAATGCATACCTGTTCAAGACTTAATACACAGTTTAACAAAATGTCCATGACTCCGTCCTGTGTTCCACAATGGAAAATTAAACTGTTGATTCAGGTCATACACCAGAGAAACACACTCTTTGGAACTCAGTCGCAAAGCCCTGAAGTCCTGCACCCCGCTGGCTCAATTTTTATTAATATAACGTGTCGGGTGTCCAAACCGCACCCAATTCGATTCAACATTGCACATCCTTGGGTCCTCAGCAACACATCCGCAAAGTGTGAAGTAGATCAGATAAACGGTTGCTGAGATTATCAAAGGACATGATAATCTAAAGACATACAGTACAGAGATTCCTACCTTTATAGTTAGATATTATCAAGTTCAAGTTTCAGTTTTATTAGTCCTATGTAGGTAAGCACAGGGTCAGCAACACAATGAAATGTCCTGGACGATAGTCAGGTCAGCTCAGCTGTAAAAATCTTTAACAGTAATATAAAATATAAAAACTATAGTAATAGGGAGAAAACGATGTACATAAAAGTGACAAGTGTATTGCACACAGTATGTATCTTAAAAAAAAGTTTTATCTAAAAATTGCAGGCAAGCAGGTGAGCAGATATGCAAAGAGGGGGTGGCAAAAATGAGTTCAGAAGCCTGATTGCCTGGTGGTAAAAACAGTTTTTAAGTCTGGTGGTGCGTGCAGCCATGGTATCGTCCACCAGACGGTAGCAAGGAGAACACTTCTGCGTGCAGGGTGGCTGTGGTCTTTGATGATACTGTGTGCCTTCTGCAGGGACCGCTGGTTGAAGATGTCCTGAATGGCAGGGAGTATGCTGTGTTCAAGCCAGATTTACTCTGGAAATAGAGTCACTGGCGAGCATTCTTGACAATGGTGTCTGTGTGTAGGGTCCAGGAGAGGTCCTTGGTGATGTGAAATCAGAGGAACTTGAAGGTGCTGAACCTTTCAACCCCGGTATTACCAATGAGGATGGGTAGGTTTCCACCCCCCTGCTGTCTCCTGTAGTCCACGATCATGTTCCAATTTTTTTCTGACTTGAGAGAGAGGTTGCTGTCCTGGCACCAGCTGGTTAGTTTCTTAATCTTCTCTCTGTAAGCCCTCTTATTGTTGTCTGTGATGGGGCCCAGGATGGATGTGTCGTCAGCAAACTTAATGATGACATTTAAGCTGTGCATGGCAACACAGTTGTAGGTGAACAGGATGTACAGGAGGGTCTGAGCACACAGCCCTGCGGTGCGCCTGCGTTGAGGGTCAGCGAGGGGGAGGTGTGGCTGGCGATTCTCACCACCTTGGGCCTGCCTGCCCATCAGAAAGTCGAACAAAGATCCAGCGGCAGATGGAGGTGTTCAGTCCAAGATCAATGAGCTTAGTGAGGGAATGAGGGAGGGAATGATGGTGTTGAATGCCAAGCTGTAATCAATGAAAAGTATTCTCAGATATGTATCCCCTTTATCCAGCTGGGTGAGCAGTGTGTTGCCAAGGCGATTGCGCCATCCGTGGCCTTGTTTGGTCTGTATCCAAACTAGAGAGGGTTCAAGGAGTCAGGAAGGGAGGAGCAGATTTGGATTTTGACGAGCCGATCGAAGCACTTTGACACAATAACATGTATTGAAAAAACAGAGTCAATTAAGTTCAGGAAAACTGGAAGAGCAAGCTCTTCCTGTCATAGTTATGGCAGTAAATGAGCGAGAAGAGAAGAGGGATGTAACCAGGACGATGTTGGGGGTGTGTTCAAAGCAGGTGCTGGTGGTGTGTGTGTGCCTGTGATGAGATCGCCTGTATGTATGTATGTGTGTGTGTGTGTGTGTGTGTGTGTGTGTGTGTGTGTGTGTGTGTGAAGTGTCAGGTGGGTGTACGGGACTTGGGAGGGGACCCAATTGGTTCTGGTGTATGAGGTCGATATTATATCATAGCGCCTCCAAGCAGCGGAAAAGGCCCCAAAGCCACCCCTGAGGCCCAAGGCTGTACAGACGCACTCCACGGCCGCAAAAAAAGCCCCGAGCACCCTGCCCTGCAGCCACAGAAGACCCCCCCAGCCCCCAGAGAAGCCCGAAGCCCGGGGAGCAACACACAAGCCCAGCAAGCCAGCAAGGCCCCCACCCCCACCCGTGCAAGAGCGAGGCCCCCAAACTCCGAGCATCCATCCATGTAGTCGAGTGTGCTCAGCGCAGTGCACCTGGATGTCAGGGAGGGTCATAGAAAAGATGTTGTTACAAATAAGCTTTCACCGGTTGATATCGGTGGAAACAGAAAGGTCTCTTTCCCATTCCATGGTAGGTAAAGATAAAGTGTCATCTGTTTTTAAGTTTGTATATTCTGGAAAATTTATTTTTTTAAATGACCTATATCAGTAAGATGTTCAATCATCTGAGTTGGTTGTAAGAGGTTGTTCGTTAATTTGGTGTTAACTTTTAGAGACTGCTGTAGTTGAAGGAATTGCAAGAAACTGTGACCATTGATTTAATACCTTTAGGTTAAGGTTAGGAAGGATATAAGCAACTTGTTTTCAAAAATGTGTTCCAGGTGAGTAATTCCTTGTCTTTTCCAAGACCTGAAGATTATTGGTCTATATTTTACCAGAAAATCTTGGTTGTGCCAGATTGGAGTGAATTTGTTTGGAGATATAGTGTGACCACTGAGTCTGTTGAATCTCCACCAGGCTGACAGAGTCATTGCAATGAATGGGTTTTTAAAGCAATTATGTTTCCTTATTGATTCAGTAATGAGTGGGAGATCAGATAGTGATAAATCCTGACGTTCTGTTTGTTCAATGTCTCACCGTCCATGGCCCAATTGTTGCTCCGGTTGTAACCATTTAATTAAAAATAGTAGATGGTTCTAAATAGTAGTATCTGAAGTTTGGGGATGCTATGCATCCACAGTCTTCACAGTATTGCTAGTTTAATTCTCGGTTTCTTGTATTTCTAATATAATTTATTGATTGTTTTGTCAAGAGTATTAACCCAATTTACTGTTGGTTGGACTGGGTCATTGAAAATATATAGTTTATCTTTGGTAGTATATTTATTTTCACTGCTGCTATCTTACCAAGATAGATATCAGTACCAAGGTATCTAATGTTTCCCGTTCCTGATTAGTTAAGGGAAGTTTCTGGGTTACAGCATTTCAGTCTTCCCCACTGAGTGATAAGAGGGTGATTTTAGTCCAGTTTATTAAATAATCTGAGATGGCTGAAAATGTAGATATAAGATTGAACACTTCCGGTAAGGATGATATTGGGTTCCGTAAATATAACAAAATATCGGCTGCATACAAATTGAGCCCCCTGTTTGTATGCGAATGATATTAATGTTTTGACGCATGGCTGCTGCGAGGGGTTCAATAAAGATGGCAAATAGTAAAGGGGAGAGCGGACATCCTTGTCTTGTGCCATGTTGGAGTGTGAAACGCTGTGAAGTGTAACCATTGGTGATGACAGAAGCAGATGGTGAGTCAGAATTCTGATCCACTGAATGAGTGACTCTCCAAAGGCAAATTTGTTGAGGGTGGAAAGAGATATGTCCAATTAACTCTGTCAAATGCTTTTCTGTCATCTAAAGGAGCAATAACAGTATTAAAGTTTTTCCTTTGCGATATGCTGATCAGACTGAATAAACGGTACATATTGCTGGATGAGTGTCTGCCCTTGACAAAGCCTGTTTGGTCTGGGTGAATTATAAATGGAATTACTTTCTCAATTCTGTTTTACTAATAATCTTTAAATCGCAATTAATTAGGACTATGACTGGAGGTGATGGTTGGGTCCTTATTGGGTTTGAGCAAAACCGAAATGAGAGCAGTATTCATGTACGGAGGTTGACTTAATCTCCGTCACCATTCTGGTGAATAGAGGGGATATAAGTGGCCAGAAGTGTTTATAGAATTACACTGGGTAGCCATCTGATCCAGGTGATGTATTGTTGGGCAAAGAGAAGAGAGCTTTCCTGAGTTCTTATCCTTTCTTCTTCTTGTGAGTGGAGAATGAAATAATACTACCTCTCAGAACTGTCTTTGCCGTTTCCTAGAGTAAGGATGGTAATATTTCAGGAGAGTCATTCAGTTCAATGAAGGAAGTCCATTTTCTGGAAAAGAAATGGTTCAATTCTTTATCTGTCAGGAGTGAGATGTTACCGCTACCTGCCAGGAGGGTTCTGGTTGGTTTCATTCATGAGGTTGAAACTAATCGGCCCGTGATGGGAGATTACAATAGGTTGGATTTCAGGATTAGTAATTTTGGATATTACAGTTACTTATCAAAAAAAATCAGTTCTAGAGAAGCTCTTGTGGGGTAGTGAATAATATGTGTATTCTCTACTATGTTGTTTATTTGATTGCCAACAATCACCAAGAGCGAGGTCACTCATAATCTTTTAGAGTGTCAGACGGTTTGTGAACGGTCCAAACTTAGATCAAGTACTGTGTTGAAGTCCCGTCCCAGTAAAATAATTGAGTCAGAGAATTCTAAGAGTTTTGAAAATTTATTGTATAAGAAATTTGGGCCGTCCTCATTGGGGCCATAAATATTAGCTGTGGTTAATTTGATGTTTCCTAAAATTCCATCATTATGTATCGCCCTTCTGTGTATGATATTGTGGTTTTATTCTGATATGGGATACCTTTATTGATCAATATAGAAACCTAATTTTTTCCAGAAAAAAAATCTGATTTACCCATTTAGTTTTGAGTTTGAGGTGCTTGGATGCAGTGAGGTGAGTTTCTTGCAGTACACGGAAGCTGGGGTTCATCCTGGTGAGGTGGATTTTGCTACGTTTAGCTGGTGAGCACAAAATTCTCCCATTCCAACTAACAAACTTAATGGGTTTGCCAATGACAAAGAGACAAAGATAACATTGCAGAGTCAGACATACATATAGTGATAGAGTGGAGAGAGTGATGAGAGAAGTAGGGAGGGAGGGATTAGTAGGGTGAGATGATGAGAGTGAGCAATATTTACAATCTTGACATACTGTAGATAGGATGCTAATTTCTACATCTCACATACCAGAATTATCAGAATAACCAGGGTGTGGTGGAGGAGTCTCGGAATAACAGACCATCTATATATAGTTTAACAACAAGCGAGAGCCGTTGACCCTTCTGCCGGTCCTCCTTCAGGATGGGGTACAGCACCTTCCGTCGGTCTTTGATCTCCCGGGGTAATTGATCATTCATACCCAGCATGGTTTCTTTCAGCTCCCATCCTTTGCTTTTAACCAGCTCCTTGTGGTTGAAGTGCTCAAACAAAGTAATGATGGAGCGGAGACGGTTCCCCACGCGGTGTCCTAGTCCGTGAACCTGGTGAAAGGTGATCAGCTTCACGGTGTCTGTGGGGAGTTTCAGGGCTGTGTGAAGGAAGCCTTTCACCATGTTTTCTGGGGTCTCTGTGTTTGTTCTTGGGTATCCCAGAGAAGATGAGGTTGTCCTGCATAATTCTGGATTGGATATCCAGGATAGTCTCTTTCATTATTTTATTTTCTTTCTTTACAACCTCCATCTCCATTGTGAGACATGCGGTGCAGGAAATCAAGGCTGGCTTCTATCTCGTAAATGTCTCGGTGGAGCGGACCAAGCATGTCTAGCTTCTTGTTAATATCATCCAAGAAACTAGCCTCTACAGCGCTAGGATTAAGATCAATTTCGATCATCTGTACCAGTAGCCGAGTCTGCCTTCTTCCTTTCCGCTGGATTGTAAAGGTCCTGGTCCATCACATACTCGTTATAATAATAATTGATATAATCTTCAAGGACCTCTATTTTGGATTTGGGTAATGTGTTTTTTTGGGTTTTTTTTTTGCAATTAGCTTTGTTATCTGTCGGAGGTGGAGCAGATTGTCGGTCTGTTTAAGTTTCATGCAGCCGGGCACCGTCATGTTGGGTCTGATCTCACTTCTGTCTTCTTGCGAGTTCACAGCATGCTCCGCATCGCCAACAGCCCCGCGTCTCCCACACTCGGGTGGACTGACTCAGGGATAGGTTTAAGATGTTGGTGAAGACCTCTGCCAGTTGATCAATGTAAGCCCTGAAACCCTGGCCTGGGATGTAGTCTGGTCCTGGAGCTTCGTGGGGGTTGACACTTTTGAAGGACTGTCTCACGCCGTCTGCTGCTAGGATAAATGTGGCAGCTTTCCAGTCCACAGGTGAATATGTGGCAGGGGCTGTGTTGCTCACATTGAACCGAGCATAAAAGGTGTTGAGCTCATCCGGGAGCGATGAGGAGGGCTGAACAATGCTCACATGTGTCTGGGGTCAGAGCTGTACTTAGACTCAACTTTTTCTCTCTAATCCATCTTGGCATCCATGATTGACTTCCAGAGGTCATATCTGGCTGCTTTGTAGGCTTCAGGGTCCCCTGAGTTAAAGGCAGTGGTCCGCACTCGGAGTTTAGCACAGATTTCTCAGCTGACCATGGGTTTCTGGTTGGTTTAAATGCAGACAGTGGCTTTTGGAACAGTGTCATCAATGCACTTACTAATATAGCCTGTCCATCTCCAGAACCAGGGAGCAGTGTGTTTTCAAAACAGACATCCATGGCCCACGAAGAGTTAACCATAAAGCACAGACCCCCTCCCCTCGACTCGCCTGAGTCCTTTCTGCACAAAGCCCCGGCACCCTTCCCTCTGTGTTTTCCTCCGTCGGGCAAAGGTTAACAAAAGAGTAAAGGGGAATATGTGGTCTGCATTGTCAAAAATTGGCTTAAATTCCAAACTGGCTGACAACCGTAACTCCAAAAGTGTTTTCCCCAATCATAATGAGTGAGTGAAAATACTGTATGTGCAAAAAGAGCCAGTAATACAAAGTAAAATCACACAAGTTGCTGAGTTGACAAGGAGCTCTTGTCAGTGCGTCCACCACACTGCACACTGGAAAACATTAGATCGTATCGACAATTACAATATGAGTGTCTTTACATGCCATTATGAATAAGGAATAAATCTAATGTTAATGGCAACACCCTTATAAATATTACACACATCATACATTTCAGCTAATGAATCAGGCAATTAATTTCAAAAGTAAACATTAAAATAATATAAAAAATAAAAACCTTTAGTCCATCTGAGTCCAATGAGAGACTCAACGTGTGGCTGAGAGCTGTGGTTTCTGTGACTCAGGCCTGATTGACAGACTGGAGAAAATTAAGATGCAGAAGACGCAACGCAGCAGCAGATCTAATGACAGACAGACAGACTGCATGGACACCCAGATGGCAGGCGACCCCTCCGTCTATCTTTTCCACTTTCCCAATTCCTCCGGAATGGCTCTGCTCTCGCATCTTCCCTGCTCCCTTTTCCCCTCCCGCTCTGCCAGTTGTAGGTTGTGACGTCAATGGGATGGCAGCGTGTAGAACCTTGCCCCAAGTGGAATTACACCCCCCTGCCCACCACTCTCCTTTCTTCACCGCATCTCTCTCCGCCTCCATCTCTGCATTCTTTTCTCATGTTTAGCAACATATATCACAGTAAATGTATATAGGCAGATGATATAAGCCAATTAAATTAGAATTCTGCTAATTGTAAGATTCAAGGATGAGTAAGAATATGTACGGCATAAGATGACATCCATTGACCTTTACAGTAGTTTCTAGTATATTAAATTTGATATGTCTAGTTACATAACAAAATACATACATGTATTTTATTAATCCTAAGAATCACATTTAAAAATGTTTTAATTCATACAAAATACATTTAATGCTTCAACATTTTCTAATGACCCACTTGTCCACTGTGTCATTTTGCTCCAAAACCTTCTTTATCTCATTCTCCACCCTATGTTCTATTTCCATCTGTGCAGAGACCCTTCTCTCTCAGGCACTCTTCCTCTTTAAGGTGTCCTTTGTTTTCCTCTGGCTGTGTCCTTGGATTCTGCAGGTGGGTGGCCACCAGCAGGACTATCAGTGGAATCATTCAACAATGACAGTGATGACGAATAAAATGGCCGACGGTTGACCGGACGAACCAGGACAAACATGACCTAACCTCGACGCATGGAACCAAAATGGTGGCCCCAGGCTTAACATTTGTCCCCCCTCGAGGTCCATCACATTTCCAACCATTTGCAATGACGACCATTCATAATGACTCGCTATTAAATGTATGACAGAGATGTCACGATTATTACATAATCATCCAATCACAATTATTTGAGCTGATCGATGCAATGATTTTGCAAAATTGCTAAGATTCTGCAAGTTTAAGTTTTTGTCCGAATATCGTGAAGAACAAAAAAAGACAATTCATTAATCAGAATTTGTATGACAATCATCAGCTAAAACCTAAATGTCTTATATTTAACAATTTGCATGTCGATAGCATTTATTGTTCATAGTGTTTGTTTATAGTTTATTGACATTTTTTTCCAACAATCACACAGCTAAATGTGTGTTAAATGTGTACACATTTAACTCTTACCTCTCTGTGCCCTCTCCACTCTGCAGGTTGAAAAGCAGCGAGGGGACGATCTTGTCCATGTGTTGCGGGTCCCAGATGTTTGCCTGGAGCTCGTCGTTCACAGTCTTCCTCACCACCCCTTGCAGGCCCTTGATGCCCGCCATGCGGATTCTAGAGGACAGCAATCCATGGGAGATATCATTCAGTTAGAAGCAGTGACTCACAAGACATGAGATGTTTTAGGAAGGAGAAGGTTACCTTGGTACAAAAATTGTAATAGTGCTTTGAGACTCACTGAAAGATCTGCCCATTCCGGAATCAGTTGATGTATCGGCTCTCGCCTATATTAAAAATAGATATTTTTGTCTATTTTTGAATGGTTTCTTTCTGGGCCTCATCTTTTAGTTGTCAATTTATGCAAGGCCTCTGCTATATGAATCTGTTCAACGCTGAGTTAAAAATAAAACAAAACTTTCAAAAAGAATGACTTGCATTGTTCGAGGACAAGGAACTTCTATAAAACAATCCATTTCACATGGCTATCAAGGAAAATGAGAAAAATGATCCAGGAAAAGTCTAAAATAGATTTATATCTTAAAAACGGTCTAATCCAGTTATATAATAATAATAGGCATATAATCAAGTACGACTAAACATTTTCATTGGTCGCACCGGTGTGCTTCAAATATAGCAGGTCTAATTAAAAAAAAAAAGTATAAATATTTTTTTTCAACACCAACTGGGTGTGCAGACATTTGTCTTTGAACAAATAACATAAACATAGCCCTTTTTTCTGTAGATTGTTATGTTAGCGTAAAGCAGCATAAAGGATTGCATGTCTCTGTGTGTATATATGTGACACACACACACACACACACACACACACACACACACACACACACACACAGTGAAATGTATTTTCCGCATTTATCCCATCATCATGACGAGAACATGTAAACTCTACACAGAAAGGACCCTAATCAGCGCCTCAGGCGGGAATCAAACCCAGGACCTTCTTGCTGTGAGGCAGCAGTGCAATGGATTTTCCCGGTTTTAACGCTAAAAATGTGACTACATCGATATGCAGACCCCTGGATCCGGTAGAAGGCCCAATTCTCTAATTCTTAAGTTACTAATAGGTCGAGTGAAGCTTTGCTTTTTCTAAATAATAATTATTTGTTTTGTTTGGAGACACGGGCAACCATTGGACTTGGAACCATAGTAATTGCACAGTGGGCTGGAGACCACTCCGTCTCCATTACACAATCCACTGTCCTGATCCAATGTGGAGGGGGACAGTCAGGTTTAAAATGTTTGTTTCATACAAGTATAAACTAACACAAATAAATAGATCTAAAATAAAAACACAGGAAAACTGGCACAGGGCGAGGAGTGGCAAGCACAACGCAGCGCTGTCTGGAGGAGAAAGAAAAACTCCCCTTCAATTCAACCCTTCTGAGTTAGGTTTACGTTCATTTTCCATTGAAGTAAGAAACTAGGGAAACTAAATAAATTTAAACCTTTATCTATATCCTTGTTCAGCCTGAACCCTACAGCGCAGCCTCCACATGCCGTTCAGAGCTTCAACTGATTATGATATTGTAAAGTTCTAGACGGCGGAAGAAGCCACACGGTTGTCAGTAAACACTGAGGTTTATTGTTACCTTCTTGTTTGGGTCATAACCTACACCATTGAACGGACAACCAAACAACCGAATACTTCTCCCTCCGCCCAGTTCCCGACTCCGTCTTGCCACACACACCCACGCACCAGATCCATGCGCACACATTCCCTCACGCGAGACTTGAACCGCCCTCAGTAACCAACACATCCAGGGTCATTACAATATTATCTATTACTCTATCAGAATAGGATCACAATATATTAGATAATACATCTAAATGCCATAAAGTAACACAAACTGTTGTTTTTTTATGAAATATTTGAAGGTAAGCAATGCCACGTTTATAGAATTGCCTTATTTTAATTTATAATGGAAAAGAATATCGACATTAATCAGACCCAACATCATCGGTGGAGGTAACCGTTCCACCTGTTTCCTCTGTCCCCAGTCCATCCATCCAGCTCCCTCTGGATGTCTGAGCTCCTCACCCAATCTCTAAGGCTGAGCCCAGCCACCTTGTGGAGGAAACCCATTTCAGCCGCTTGTATTCGCAATCTTGTTCTTTCGGTCACTACCCAAAGCTCATGACCATAGGTGACAGTTGGGACGTAGATGGACTGGTAAATTGAGAACTTTGCCTTCTGGCTCAGCTCCCTCTTCACCACAACAGTCCGGTATAACGCCAGCATCACTGCTGACGCTGCACCGATCCGCCTGTCCATCTCACTCTCCATTTTCCCCTCACTCGTGAACAAGATCCCGAGATACTTGAACTCCTTCACTTAGGGCAGCAACTCGCTCCCAACCTAGAGGGAGCAAACCACCGTTTACGGCAGAGAACCATGGCCACAGACTTGGAGGTGCTGACTCTCATCCCGACCGCTTCACACTCGGCTGCAAACCGCTCCAGTGCGTGCTGGAGGTCATGGTCTGATGAAGCCAACAAACCGCATCATCTGCAAAAAGCAGAGATGCCATTCTCTCCTCACCTCGGCTGCGCCTTGAGATCCTGTCCATGAATATCACAAACAGAATCAGAGTCCAACACCCACTGAGAACGTGTTTGACTTTGTACTGAGAATACAAACACAACTCTCACTTTGGTTGTACAAGGCCCGTACCAACGGCCCCGGTACCCCATACTCCCTCAGTACCCCCCACAGGATCCCCCCAAGGGACACGGTCGAAAGCCTTCTCCGGGTCCACAAAACACATGTAGACTGGATGGGTAAACTCCCACGACCCCCACAGCAACCCTGCAAGGGTAAAGAGCTGGTCCACTGTTCCATGTCCAGGACGGAATCCGCATTGCTCCTCCTGAATCTGAGGTTCAAGAATCGGCCGGAGCCTCCTTTCCAGCGCCCTGGAGTAAACTTTCCGGGGGAGGCTGAGCAGTGTGATACCCCTATAATTGGAGCACACCCTCCGGTCCCCCTCTTTAAAAATGGGAACCACCACCCCGGTCTGCCACTCCACAGGTACTGTCCCCGACATCCATGCAACACTGAAGAGGCGTGTCAACCAAGACAGCCCAACAATGTCCAGAGCCTTCAGCATTTCAGGGCAAATCTCATCCACCCCCGATGCCTTGCCACCGAGGAGCTTTTTAACTGCCTCAGAGACCTCTGCCAGGCATCTGGACGAGACTTCCCCCGAGTCTTCAGACTCTGCCTCTCCAGGAGTTTGGTTCCAGAGCCAGTGCTGTGCGTAGAGGTGAGCCCAACTATATCTAGTTGGTCCCGCACCAGCTCCAGCTCCTTCCCCGCCAGAGAGGTGACATTCCATGTCCCTAGAACTAGTCTGCGATGCCGAGGATCAGCAGGCCCAGGCCCCTGCCTTTGCCCGCCGCCCACCTGGCTTTGCACCCGACCCCAACACCTATCCCCGCAGGTGGTGGGCCCACAGGGTGTGTCCCCGGTGCTTTATTATAAAAATTTTAGGTGCACCTAAATTATGTGCTGGTACGCCTAAATGAAAAGGTTAAGCTCACCAGCGCCACCAATGACCAAAAGTAACCAAAATATAATAACCAAAAGTTAGTCTGGAGCCCTGACTCACTTGGTGCGGATGTCTGGGTCCTCGTAGCTGGAGTGGCACATCTCACTGAAGCGAGAGACAAAGAAGTCGTAGCTGCGGTGGTACGATGGCGTGTCTTCTTCTATGTTGGCAAACTTGACAAACTGGAGGGGCGGAGGACAGAGAGAGGGAGCGAGGGGGAGAAAGGGAATATTTTCATGTCAACCAGGCTGGAGTTATGCCAACTAGAAGATTAAGCTTTAAGTCTGCTATTCAATAGAGACTTTAATTTCATTAAGAAATTACTTCTAAATTAAATAATCATTCACCCAGTCATAGTTATGGTGACCCGATAACCCCTTGAGGATTATCTAATTTTCAAAATGTAAGTTGGGGGAAGCAGAGGGCCAAAAACATATCGCTGGGAGTCGGCTGCAAAGGGTAGAGACAGGCTTTCCCGCTGAGCAAGGAAATGTCAGCACTTAAGGACGTTGACATTTTAACCACCGGCTGCAAAGCGACTCGTAAATTACCGCTGTCTCTTAATTTGAAACAGGATAGAGATAATAATAGCTTCAAAAAGCTGGATGGATAAATTATTCAGTCTGTAATATATCAGCGTGGAGCAAGGGTGTCGAGAAGCAAGTTAATGCAAGGAAGCACAGATGGGCTGGAAAAAATACATTGAAAAATAAAAAAAAGAAGATGAAGAGGCTTGTTGAGAAGTGGCTCTTGTTGGACGAGGCCCCGGAGCGAGCACTTTTTAGGTCAATGACACTCGACGTGGGAAGACCTGGCTGGGTCCAAGACCCACAGTGATAAGCCCTCTAATCTGCCACTTTCCCTTCTCTCTCTGACGCCGGGCTACTTCAGATCATCCACGCGGCGCGCGAGAGAGCGGGACAGAGGGGTTGGACGTCCCCCTGCGCACACACTCAAATGGAAAACACAGAAATAAGTCTTATTCGTATGCAGAATCATGACACAAAATTCTGGCTTTGTTCGCCTTTCCCGTGATCTTCTAAACATGGCTGTTATTCTAAGGCAAGATAATTCATAATTCAAATCATTTTTTTGACTTTCTATTTTTCGGAAACTCAACACCAGAGTCCAAAGTTGAGCAACAGCGGAGGTTTTAAGCAGTGAACATTATTCACATCCACGGTGTAAAGATATTAGTGAGTAAACTGAACACCTGAAATCCCAAACATATTTCACAGCTCAGGGAGAGTGCGCATTAACTCGCTTGACCTCTTAATACGCGAGTGTTGGGTGCGTCCAAGAGAGGCTGATATCGGGGAGATTATAGCGCAAGCGAGTGAGAGGCGTGTCCGCTCAATCTGTGCGAATAGCTGGCGAGAGCCATGCTCGGTCGGTCTGCACCTAATCTGATTCCCTCCACGTGTCCTCGGCTGACCGGGCTCAGCACACTGATAGTAGCTTCTCACTTAGGAGGAGCAGATCCTCGCTGCGCTGTCTCCGTCCGTCCCATGCTACCGCTTGTTCCCAAACACTGAAATACGAAGTGGTCTCTCCGACACCTCTTAGATTTTTGACGTTTCATGTGATATTAAAATAAAGTAAATAAGTTAATTCATACCGCCAATCTGATTCTGATTGGATTTGTTTACTGATAATGCATCTCAATGGTTCCCTCCAATTAATCCAAGGGACAGAAAAGAAAGACCTTTTCTTTGAGCTAAACTGTGTCTTATATTGTGTTTATTAAACTGTATGGTTAAAAAAAAAAAAAAAAAAAAAGGTATGCCATGACTAAAAGACAAATCTGCCTGTCTGCACACCCCCCAGGCTTAAGCACCAACTCTGTTTCAGAACCATAAAGATTGAATCCTGCTCTTCTTTAAGGCTAACCAAATATTCAACTGCAGTAGTTGTTGTTCTTCTTCCCCATTTGGACATTCCTCAGTCTTTTAAATGTCTTGCATTCGAGGTCAAATGCAAAAGTGATCAGTCAGTTGTCTTTGTAAATAAAACTAAGTTTAAACGACAGAAGTTTCTAAAAATATGAAGACCAAAATAAAATCTTGCTCTTCCTAAGCTTGATTGGCAACACAACATATTGCTAGTGGCTTCACAATGTAATGGTTGGAAATAATACTTTAGCATTCTGTATCCATTAGACTATTTTGACTGTATGCCTTTGAATAAGCAATACTTAAACCTCGGCTAGATACTGCGAGGGGTGGATTCAAACCAATTGAATTTGCCACTGCAACAACCACTGAATCACAAGCATTTACAGTTGAAAACGCAAGTCTTGGCCACTCACCGAATTGGTTCCCAAAATCTGCAGGTTAGGCTTGTCCGACTCGAGCAGCTTACGCACCATCTTCAGGAAGCTCTCCACAAAGAGGTTGATGCTCTGGCAGTGACATGCCATCAGCAGCTGGTCAAGGGCCTCCATGGCGATGCACACGTAGCTGAACGGGAGGTCAGAGGGATACACACATACAACTCATGGCTTTGTATGATACAACTGACATGTTGCTGTAAAATACTGGCCTATGTATGGAAAAGAAAGGTCTGCTGCTACCAGCTCTCCCAAAGTGGTTTCACAAAAGGAGTTGAGAGGCAAATGTGGAAAAGCCACAGAAAGCTTCCTGGTGTTATAAATATATAGCCTTGGCTGAAGTCCTTCAAGGGACATCCGTCCCTAACAGCATAATGGTTCGCTGATTTACAGCTACTTCTGAGATATTGGTGCTTTCATTTCATTTTTCCTGATATTCACAAATTTGTGGTCATTTGTCACAGGGAGCTTGGACACTTTCTAGGGTATGAAGAATTACGATGTGAGCGATGGAGTCTCACCCATATCTGTGTCGGGCCACGTCCCTGGACAGTCTCTCAGACAGGTACGCTCCGATACGGTCCAGCTTCTCTGGAGCAGACAGTGCGTAAAATGTTAGCTTCTCCATGTTGGCCTTCACCAGCCCATCCTGGGAGAGTCAAAGAGAAGGAGAGAGAGGGAGCGAGTGAGAAGTGGAAGAGATTTGACAGGCAAGTATGAAAAAAAGAGGGATTAATTAAGACAGACAGCGAGAAAAAGGGAAAAAACAATTAATTGTTTTCTCGCCTTCTGGAAGCACCAAGCTATGAGTGGAGGACGTGTTGTAGCTTGTTTGACTTTTCAAAACCCCAAGGTGCAACCGGACAACTAGATCGCAGAGTTCCATCTTGTCCCTTTTCCCTTGACCCACTTAAAATCGTTCTTCATTCTAGGCAGAGAGAGCTAAAAGCATCTGGGGTCCACTGAGATTGCATCCACACTCAGACCCGGCGCTGCACACCAATCAATGAAATGAAACGGCACTGCGGTCTGCAGGAGAAGACTGGGAGTCAAGTGCATTGTAGATACAAAAAGGAAGCACTGATTTAGGGAGATAAACAGACTGGCAGGTCAACAGGCAACTCATACATTGCAATTCAAAGTGTTGTAATAATGTTCTGTATTTCTTTGACTTAGCCTGTGTAACTCGTTTTTGGGGGTGGTAATCAGCAGAACTGGTGAGAAGTCATTTAGATTTAAAATTATACAAATCAAACAGAAACAGATACAGGGCTATCACTAAGGAGTTAGCCGTGGCCTGTGTGTATCCACGAAGCTGAGGGATTTGAATATATTTTGCTCCCCACTTCTGCAGCTTTGAAAAAAGGTATAAAACTAACACTCCCAAACATGCACTTAGAGGAGCTGAATTCTACTTTGCTGCAAATAATATTATAAAGGCAACTATAAAAAAAATTCTAAAAAGTTTTTCTCTTTCCTATTTTTCTTTACATAAGATGACCCAGTCCTGTATGGGAGAATGCTTTCTATAAATCACAGAGATGGATTTTCTGCTACATTGTTGCATGTGACTGCATTATTGTTGTTTCGTAATGTTTGTCTTGTGTTTTTTTGTGTTTTGTTCTGTTTTTGGGCGTTTTTATGTTTTTCTTTTGTCATGTCTGTTATTGTTGTCGATGTCTGTCTATTGATACTTTCTGTAGACAAAAAAGACAATAAACAGATGTTTCGAAAAAAAAAAATGCTCTCTATCTACCCCACAAAGCATATTTTTTTAATTTGGTCGTGAATCACAAACGGCATTAGACTGTGGGTTAAAGCAAAAGCAAGCATACTGTAACACACACACACACACACACACACACACACACACACACACACACACACACACACACACACACACACACACACACACACACACACACACACACACACACACACACACACACACACACACCAAGGTCTTGGATGAATCAGACAGCTCCATTACACCCATTCTGATGGGATTATGTTCGTTACAGTCTTTGTGACTGCAGCATAGAGCTTGAATTCGAAACACAACTTTTTTAATTCATCTGGGAGCACAATGTTCAGGGGCATGCACGAGCACTCACCATCAGATGAGTGCATGACAACGGAAACAAGGTTTATGTTCACTAGGCATGCTCAGCCCCCAACGGGTGCTGGTGACAGCCCCGACATCTTAAAGTGGGTATTTCGGCAGCACAGAAGGTCAAATAATGAGGCTGGAAAAAACAAATCACCACCTTCTGCCCTGCCCGCCCACATACACATCAAGACTCATCGCCACTAGATCTGAGTTGGCAACAGATTGTTATTTTTATAATAACACAAATGCAACATCTGCAGCCTGAAAACACTGGGTTTAGAAAATGTATAGGGGGTGGGGGGTGCTATTGGAGGAAAATAAAGAAATATTTGTTGGGTGCGTTACCTCTGGATCCTCTGGGAAGATGTTGTCCACCAGCCTCTTGTAGCGAGGCCTCAGGGCCCCGCAGCAACCACACACCCCTGTGGGAGACAGGAGATAATGTACGTTGAAACTGGCTCAATGGTAATAAAAATTGCAAAGACACGAAAAATTAAGACGGGGAGGGCCTGTATTGAAAATGTATTGCTTATGTAAATGTATTGAGTAAAACTGTATTATCTGTATTGGCGTGGAAGTGTCACCCAGAGAGCACTCAGAGATTAAAAACACAGCTATAGATTCATCATTGTGGAGCTGATTGTAAGTAAAAATTTGGCATTTGCTGAGTAGCGCGTTGTTTGTCCTGCGTAGTCACCAACCTTACTTGAATCCAACACTTAAATCACACACACACACACACACACACACACACACACACTGAACCATCACAGAGACAACCTTGAGGAGAGCAGAGTAACACAGAGTGCTTTGTCTGACTTTGCAGCGAGGAGCAAGTGAGCGAGCTGCTCTGCCAATGGGAGCTGGAATGTGATTGGTCCAGGGATTTCAGCAGCGTTGAGTCATAAAGACAACAAGTGAACAGGGGGAGAGGGATAATCCCCCCTTAGTAGACAACCCAGCAATGAATCACTCAATCCCTGTACACGACACGAAGAAGGAAATTAAGACAAAAGTAAATGAAAAATAGTCTTCCACAATGCTGGAAAATAAGTGTTTGTACAATATAAAGAATGAAGCCAAGTGTAGGCGATCAACAAACAATGACAAGATTTCTATCCTTCCTTGTATTTACTCCTACATTGTCGTTGTCGGGGTGTTTGGTGATACATTAAACAATGTTCTTGTATCTTATCAGTGACTTTCACCTTGAGGAGGGGAGGAAAGCGCAGGAAGAATAGAACAGCCCTTGAAAAGCCTTTGAGCAACGTGAAAGCCTTCGTTTCGAGGCCTCGTTGAGACTAGCGTCGCCTAGCTGGGCACTAATAGGTTCAGAGTGTTGTGGAGTCCTTCGTCTGCACTGTGAAATTCTGTCAGGGTTGAACTCAAGCCGCAGGGGCTAGGCTAGCACTTAGCCTTATGAGTGAGAACGAGAGTTACGTATGTAAATACAGCTCTAGGAATTCTGGATGACCGCCAGAGGCAGTTTTTCCACACTGAATCTATCCATTTCTCGCATGCACAGTCGAGAATTTTATATGAACATACGCACGTGTGACCCCGGACTCTACATAAACACATGGGACCCAGGGTTCTGTTCCTACAGAATCTCTTTGGCAAGGTTTCGAGTGACAGAGAATTCTGGTGGCCGTCCAAAATTCATAGAACCGTAGTTACATACATAACTTTCATTCTATTTTATTCATACTGTCAGAGGCAGTATTTCACACTGGATGACTAATACCAACAAGGTCATGAGGAACTACCACCCCTTACCTACTCTGCTGATGGCCCTGGTAGAACAGCTGCTCCTATAGCACTAGGAGGGGCGATGTTGACTCGGTTGTATCTGGTGGACGTACAGGAGGATGTCACCACCACATCTAGATTGAGTCACCATTCCCCCAGGTGAGGTTTCTGAAGCGACAGGAAATCTGCTGCCTTGTTCTGTGCCCTGGGGAGGTGCACTGCCCTAAGGCTCAAAAAGCGAGGCAAGGCCCACGTCAGGAGCCGCTGCAAGACCCGATCTCGTACCACCCTGGTTTATCTGGGTGGTAACACTGTATGGTATTGTCTCTCCTGACTAAGACATGCCTGCCCTCCAAACAAGGAAGGAAGTGTCTGAGAGCCAAAAACACTGCACGTAGCTCGAGGACATGTGCTCTGACCTCTGAGGGCCGGTCCACACAACTCTGACAGCCCTGTGCTGCCAGACAGCGGCCGATGCTTGCCAAAAGATAGGCCCTTCTTTTCCATGGCTGCAATGCTGAGAAGCAGTCTTCCGTGAACGCCTGCAGTACAGCTGACGGCCAGTCAGCCAGATCTGGAAGGGGCGTAGTGAGGAGACCCAATGATATCAATGCTGCTGCAGCCAGCATGCCCATCATTTAGCCCTCGAGCTGGGTGTAATGGATTTTCGTTTTTCCGTATTGACCATGAGGCCAGACAGGCCATACGGGTGAGCAAAAGTGACGTGCATTGGACGGCGCACCCCCGAGACGTGGCGCAGATTAACCAGTCGTCGAGGTAGGGGAGAACCGTTACCCGGCAGCTCTGTATGGCGACAGGGCTGCTTCCACACATCTTGGGAAGACCCTCGGGGCTAAGGATAACCCTAAGGGGAGCACTCTGAACTGATAAGCCTGATCTTTGAAGGTGAAGCGGAGGAATTTTGTCGAATGGGGAGTGATCGGAATCTGGAAATAAGTATCTTTCAGGTCAAAAAAATGGCAAAACCTTTAAGAATTGGTTGAGCCTTCTTCCTGATTAGGAAATAAATTGAATGAAATCCATTGAGCTGTGTGGGTTGACAGACGGCATGGTGGCGCCCTTTCCCAGGAGGGCGGAAATATTATGGATGAGGGCTAGCGAGCTTCTGGGATCTCTGACCGTGGTCATTTTGACACCGTTGAAGCCCTGGGGTCAACATCAGAACTGGAGGGTGTAACATTTGGACATGGTCTTCCTGACTCAAAAGTCCTTCCAGCAATCGACGTGGTACTACTAGTTTTCCGACGGCCATCACAGGCCCTGCTCCCTGTGCCTCTAGAGGCTCTCGGGTGGTCGATAACCAGTTCCATGGCCCTAGGCACCCTGGGGCGTAGCAATGCTTGTCCGGCCACTCGGACGGGCACGATTGGACCCCTTGGTAGCCACCAGGGCGAGCTGCTGGCTGGGGTCAAGTCCCCTGGGGGTTCTCTTCTGCCTAGCAGCAGGAGTCAGTTTGTCTGTCAAGCCCGAAAACTGATGTCTGGTCTGGCTCGCCTGAACTGTACGTTCCAGATCCTGCTGTGGTGCCTGGCCAAAAAGCTGGCCTGGGACCACTGGGAAGGTGCGGAGTATTCTCCTACAACCCTCCAATAGAGGACTGAGCAAGCCGAACTGACGGCAAGCCGGGGGTTGGTGTAGACATGAGCCTGCCAAGCTCCCCTGACATGAACGCAAAGGCATGCGCAACGAGGCTCAGTGCTGAGGCATCCTCGCCTGATGTCTGCAAGTCCAGCATGAGGTGAGACAGGGAGTTCCCCATGCAGGCACTGAACCCGAGGGCAATGGGCATTAGGCCACAATGCCTCATTAGTGGAGACAATCAGTGAGGCTATGGTGGGCTGCAGCGCTAGCATGTGATCCAGCTCATAGGTGCTTGCATCCTGCATGTCCACAAAGGCCCTGCAACCACCTTTCTATCTCCCTGATGTAGTCTGGAGACAGGGGAACACTACAGGTGGCTGTCTGAAGGGAATGACTGAAAAAAGTGGTGTTGCTTGTTTCAGTGACTATACATGCAGTCAAACTGTACGGTTCAGCCTCTGGGGGATGAAGGATCACCAACAGGACCCCACACTGAGTGTACGAAGCAGTTTTTTCCTACGTTAAGACCGTAAGCTCTTCGTGGAGCAAAAAGTTTTATTTTCTTTCGACCTGCGTTTCTTCCTGCGATGTGAGAAGATCTGAAGGAACAGAGCCCCAGGTCCCATGTGATTATATAGGGGCCGCACCTGGGCACCAGGGGTTCACACGTAACTTTGTTAATGTAATATTCTCAACTGCTCATGCGCGAGGTGGATAAATCCAGTGTGAAACACTGCCTCTGGCGGTCAGTAAGAATGAAATGGAATGGATCTATTCATAGCATCCCTACCCTCCCACCTCCATCACTCATCACTCACCCCTACCCTGGCTAACTCAGCCCAGAGCCCGGTTGTAGGAGAAGTGTGTGTGTGTGTGTGTGGGGGGGGGGAGAGAAGGAGTGACAGAAAAATAGATAGCAGGACAGAGAGAGAGTTGAAAGAATGATGAGTGGAAGTGGTACGGTGATGCGTCTGAGTGAATCACAGGTCAGTCCTACACAATGCATCCCTTCCATCCAGGGCAAATCTGTCTTCTGGCTTAATGCTCACAGACAAGAGCAAGCATGCACTTTACTCTGTAGTTGTTTTTCTCCCACCTGCTTTGCATTTGTTGGGAGAAAAACTACAGTACTGTAATGACAAATGAGTCTATCTGCAAAAAGAAAAAAAAGTATTATTTCTTCCTTAAAAGAGGCAGCAAATTAGCACAGGTATCCACCTTTCAAAATGTACACCTTTCATTCTTAGCCCCTGAGTGAGTGGGCCAGCAGGAGGGCCACTCGTACTAAAAAGGAAAGTGTGGGGTGTCGTTAACGCTCAAACGGTGGGGAAGTCATTTTTGGCACTAAAACTGCATTATTCATGAATAACCGTATAATGTAAAAATCTGATTGAATTGTCATTATTTAGCCAACACTCATCTAATGCATCTAGGTCCAAATTAACTGTGGGGACAGGATTGGCATTTTAGTCTTGTTTTACAACACACTGATTAGAGTGAAGTAGTTCTAAGAATGAACTGAACGGCTCTGCTATGACCCGATCAACAGTAAGTGTTTGACATCCAAAACTTGTCATTGAGAGTGTAGTTTACATGTTGTACTGTGTATCATCAATTAGCATCGCCATTACAAAGTGGTGACTACGCTGTGCAAAACACAGCTGCTGTGCGCTGCTGTTGATGCCCAAAATAGATCTGACAATAAAGCAGATGGGGGCGCTGCTTTGTCCACAGACTGTGCCCTGCTAAGACGGACACCTTGTTTTTCCTTGCTCTCTCACACATAAACCTCAGAAAGGAGAATGAAAGTGAAAAAAGCCACCAATGGCATTCCATGATGCAATGATTTTCAGAAAACAATATCACCAACAAGTCTTCAGTGCAAGGCAAAGAGCGATGCCCAAACGTTGCCCTCTGCTCGAGGAATATCTAGGTGAACAGAAGTTGACTTGACCTCCATATCAACTATATCAAGTTAAACAGTCTGAAACACTCTGAAAATCTTCTCGGTTTTTATTTGTATTTGTGCTGACCTTCCCTTAACCTGCCGTGATGTTCATATCGCTAGAGTGAACACATTTTGTAAGGTATCTTACAACGTATGAGATTTGTTTTCTGTGAAGTAATGCTTGTGACCGGAAGAGACCGGCCTCATAACAGTCTCAAGAGTCCAAGACTCAAGAGGTTTATTTGTCACATACATATACACACGTTCACACATATATGTAGTGAAATGTCTTAACACACACACACACACACACACACACACACACACACACACACACACACACACACACACACACACACACACACACACACACACACACACACACACACACACACACACACACACACACACACACACACACACACACACACAATTTTGATGTAAGTTGATTCAAAATTGTGTTTGTATTTTGTTCATTTAAAAAAAATTTATGGTTAAAAGAAGAGTCGCATAAGTACAGGCAAAGTAGTAAATGCAGCTTGCGAAGCTCAGATTGGACACATCTGCCCTAGGCTGCCTAGATACAATGATGTTGACGGAGCGGAAACCCTTTGGTCCCTGCGATATCCGTTAATTCACTAAAGTCTCTTTAATAAAGTGGGTTGGTCCCTCCACCTACGACACCATTAACCACGGCAACCAATCAATCACAAAGCAATTTTTTAGCCCTGTGGCAATAATGTGTTTTTATTGGAGATTTACCCCCACCCCCTTGAAAAGAGTCTATCTACAAAAAGAAAAAAAAGTATTATTTCTTCCTTAAAAGAGGCAGCAAAATAGCACAGGTATCCACCTTTCAAAATGTACACCTTTCAGCTTTACGTTTAGCTTGACGGTTCCATGCAGTATGAGTGAGAGGGGACAGAAACAAACAACACACTAAAATAGAGAAAAACAGAACTGTACAAAGACACCTGAAGATTAATATGGCGCAACCATGTCTATGCATGCTACTGTACGGTACTATACTGTACTGCAGGCTGAACGTCCGTTAGACTCCCAGTCTCACAGGCAAAAGATTACAAGATTACAAAATACCACAAGTGTGAGACGATAAATATTTGACCTCATACAAAGATTTTACTGGAATATGGAATCAAATCACAAACACATTAACCAGTGTTACCTCCCATGTATTTTCTTTATAGCTACACTTGGGTTATTGACATCATCATAAGAACAACAGGTCAACTTCTCTAATATAGAAGTCAGTTTGTATTAGAGCTCAGTAATATAACAATATGGTGATATGAGACCAGATATTGGCTGGGATTTCATGAGGGTAATTTTATCATAGGGTGAAGATTTTTTTTCTTCTAATTAGAGTGATGTCAAGCTCTATTTGACATGGGCAGAGGTCATGTCCTTTGCAAAACATATTCATCTCATAATGTTTTGTGTATTTCTCTCTGCATGTGAGGCTGAAAATCTACACATAATGGTGATACAAATGTACACACTCCACACACTGGGTAGTACCAAAAGTCTCCCAGTAAATCTTGCCGCGTCATGTCACCTGCTGTCTGAAAGCTGCTATGTTATTCCCTTCAGTCCCCTGCTGGTCAAATGTGACCTAATGATGTCCAGACGACCCACAAGGAGAAAATGAATCACCTTTTGAGTCAAAATGAGACCATGCGGAGCGCACAGCTAACGTGATATTTATAACTCAGACTATAAATAAGCGTACAGGGCTCCAGACAAACTTTTTCCACTAGTAGCACTGGTGCGCCCTACTGAAAATTTGGGAGGGAACAACCATGACGAGAGCCTCAGCTCTCCATCTCTCTCTTACACACGGGCTGCCAAACAATTAATAAAAAAAAACATTCTAATCTGGATATTAATATTCAAAAACAAATATGCAGTGTTTCAGCAGAAGTGTATTATTTTTTATAAAAATGGTGCACGCATACGTCAACATACATCCTCTTTGCGCACGCAAGTTAATGAGCTTTGTCGGTGTGCCCTGGGGGCCTGAAGGTTGGGTTAAAACAATTCACATAATTAAGGCTTTTTTTTTTTTTTTTTTCTTTTCCATTTTTTGGGGGACGCTTTCTGAAATCTCACAACAAAGAATGAAGAGCGGAGGAGCAAAATAAAAGAAGCAAATCGTGTAATTATCCCGGAGAAAGGAGCCATCCCACCCCCCCGGCCTGGTTCTCTGCTCCACGGAGGAGGAGAAGGAGTCGGAGGCCGCAATTGGACAATGGAAATTTCACACTAAAACACAGAACAATTCTGGCTCCCTCCTAGTGTTTCACATGATATACGAACATAAAAATAAATAAATAAATAAAAACCAGTTGCCATATTTGCAAGTCACGCTGGTACGTGTGTCTCCAAAAATGGTTGCAATATGCGACTTCATCCCTGGCATAACAGGTAAAACACAAAGCCTAAAGCGTTCACTCTGCAATCATCAAGATGTTGGACACCAATGGCATCAACATCACCGACTGATAAAATGTGCAAGAACATAAGAGAAATGTTTTGTTGAATTCCCTTTCAAAATCAACATGATCTTTGGTGGCTGCCTGGCAATTCAGGGTACCTGCAAGTATGAGCAAATTCTATTCTATCTTTTTAATTCCAGTTTTAGCCAAATCGAATATCTGATTTTTTTTACTAATGCAATTCACAGCTTTAACTTTAACTGAATTGATTTTGTACTTGTTCAGATCTTATGATCCCCCACAGATATCCTTCAACTCATACTGGGATGTAATTAACGGTGAGATTCAATGACAACAAAAAATTATTCACTGCTATAAAAACAAACAAATTAGAGGAAATGGTTCATACACAGGAAAACAAGTTCAGCATGTAAAAAAGCTTAGAGGCACGGAATCCACCATTACAGTGGGTAATTTCACCCGGGCTAAAAATAAAAGGGACAATAAGAGAATTTCTGTGTTACTCATGACGCTTAACGGCATGTCGCCCTTGGAAGGTTTTATTACATAAGAGAGAAGAAAGAGAGCGCAGGGGGGAAGAGTCCAGTAGAGAGAGCGAAGCGTCCTACTGCTATTTTTACATCTGCGACCAGCAGCTATAAATCATCAATAAACGATAACTTTACACAGTGAGAGGCAAATGCACGGTTGCACATACACAGAGAGAGCCACGTTGGCAGAGGTCAGCCATAAGATAAAACGCTGCACCACTGAAAAAGGAAAGATTATTTACAACAGCGCATCAATATGCACAGATGTCAGCGAGCCAATGAGTTGGATGCTAAGCTGAGGGGAAGCGGTTACAGGCATTAGGGATGGCGTGACAAAAAATCCACACAAGAGCGATGCAGAAAGATCAACTCTTGTCAACACGTCTTGCAGAGAGAGTGACAGGCTACAGATTCAGTACACGGTCGCAGCGGCTTCGTAGCCCAAAAAACATAATAACTTGAACCTTCCCTCCCTCCTCTCTAGCGGCCGCTCATGCAGATGACGCCGAATCCAGTTCCCACATACTTGTTTATCTATGCACCCGTGTTAGGTTCAACGGGAGTTTTCGATCCACTGTAGGCGACAGACAACGTGCCTGGTATGATGATATATAGACCTGGCCACCATCGAACCCTTGTGACGCGAAGACTAACCCTGTGAATCACAGTCACGGACACCCACACCGAGGCGTGACGTGTTCAAGAGTAAGAGCACAGCTGTTGTGGACAACACAGCAACAGCAGGCTCCATCTTCCCCTGTCACGTCTACAGTAGTTCATTCCCCTCTTGTGGAAAAGACATTTCTGTGACGTTAATATTGTGTCAACGAGGTGGTTTTCCTTTCAACGAAGCTTCAAATATGTGATTGCCACAAATTCATTGAAATAATAAATAATAATAAAATGACAACATATCATTATAGTATTGTAACGTGATCCATATCATCAATATTGGATTGAATCGATATTGAATCAAATCGTGACCGTTCGTATCGAAATAAAATCGAAACATCAGATCCTGCCCAATACCCTGCCCGAGTAAAACCAAAAAAAAAAAAAAAAAAAAAAGAAATTCAGGAGCATTCCGTGTGAAAATATTTGGCAATTTACATGCTGACTTGCACGGTACAAACGCTTTTTTCAAAACAAAATCAATGTTTTTTTATGTCCTAAATGGCCGCCCTGTACTGTACTCGTTCTCTTCCATTCCCCACTTTCACCCCAAACAGCTAGTTGAGCAGACGAAAAGTACACAGCTCCAACCCGAGCAAACATTCCAACGAAAGAAAGACATCCAAACTAAGTCTCTGCGATTACCGATAATAAACATCTCCAAAGAAGGGTCTCGTA